>NC_141616.1:29654982-30016051 GCF_047967505.1 Dipteris shenzhenensis
TCATTAGTGCAGATGTGGGGAGGTACTCTTGCATTGGGAGGTGCGAGATCCAAGAAATAAGTTCTCATTGGAGTTTAGAATGCAAGCTTCAAGAGCAACACATAAAAATATAGTCAATGTTGTCTAGACATACTCATAGTGATGTAGAAGTCGAAGACTTTGTGCAAATTCACAAACCTCTGCCTCTCTCTCTCTCTCTCTCATAGACGGGAATTCCACACACAAATCCTATCAAACATAAATTTCAAACAACAAGAAAATGAGTTCCTAGGGGGCTCCTACAATCAAGCTCCAGAGCTCTCAAATATAAATGGGAACTATACTACTCAAAGAAATGGTGAAGATGGGCAATTTTGTAGAGGGAGGGCTTTTGAGCGTAACAAAACCAAGGGCTTACAAGAGAGAGACACTATACTATAGGGGGGAGAAGAACACCATGGGCTGATATAAAGATAGGGGTGAGAGAGAGGCATTCCAATGGAATGGATAGGGTTGAGTCTCTGCTTCCATTCAGCTACTTCGACTTATGTCATGGCTTTGTTCTATTGTCTTCTACAATTCTGTCACCTTTGTAGTCGATGCATCTCGTCTTTGCTCACCACTCTGTGCACTATGTCTATAACCACCCCATAACCACTTAGGTGCTTGTAAAAATACACGGCATCAAACATCGGTTTGTTAAGTGGCTTGAGAGCCTAAGAACATGACAATGGCACCCTTTGTAACACTTCGAAAACCCTTTTCCCATCTTGAAAATGTTTCAGTGGCAAGCTCTTGATGAGTGAAGTTGATTGTTTCATTTTCTAATGCCACTACCTACTTTGTTTACTCCCACTGTATATTTCATGAAAGAGTGAATTCAATTGCAAATCAATTATTTTTCATCTACTCCTATATTAACTTCATAACTAAAAGTTAGGAATACTCAACATTAAAAAATGGAGAATACATAATTAATAAAATACAAATATAGTAAACACACAAAAAACATACAAAATATATATATTATCATATTTAAATATAATCAAATATATCAATGAAATTGATGTATATTTCATCAAAGAGTGAATTCAATTGCAAATCAATTATTGGGATGAGTTTCATTGATAGATGGTGCCCATCAGCAAGACAAGAATGACTAGATTATAGTTCCCCATTGCCCATTGCCCAATCTCCCCTCCCCCCCTTCCCCTCCCCCCGCACCCCCCCTTCCCCATTGGGAGAATGGCACTAGTGCCATTCTCCATTTTCCAATGGGAGAATGGCACTAGTGCCATTCTCCATTTTCCTATTACAAAGCCAAAAAATTAGGTCATTCCATTGGGACATTCCATTGGGAGAATGGCTCTAGTGCCATTCTCCATTTTCCTATTCCTAGTGCCATTCTCCATTTTCCGATTACAATGGAGAATGGCACTAAACCTATAGATTGACATTCCAATAATTCCAATGGTGGAATGGCATTGGTGCCCTTCTACCTTTTGTGAAGCCAAAATTTTGAATTAGGACATTCCATTGGGAGAATGGCACTAGTGCCATTCTCCATTTTCCAATGGGAGAATGGCACTAGTGCCAGTCTCCATTTTCCTATTACAAAGCCAGAAAATTAGGACATTCCATTGGGAGAATGGCACTAGTGCCATTCTCCATTTTCCTATTCCTAGTGCCATTCTCCATTTTCCTATTACAAAGCCAAAATGTTAGGACATTCCATTGGGAGAATGGCACTAGTGCCATTCTCCATTTTCATATTCCTAGTGCCATTCTCCATTTTCATATTACAATGGAGAATGGCACTAAACCTATAGATTGACATTCCAATAATTCCAATGGTGGAATGGCATTGGTGCCCTTCTACCTTCTGTGAAGCCAAAATTTTGAATTAGGACATTCCATTGGGAGAATGGCACTAGTGTCATTCTCCATTTTCCAATGGGAGAATGGCACTAGTGCCAGTCTCCATTTTCCTATTACAAAGCCAGAAAATTAGGACATTCCATTGGGAGAATGGCACTAGTGCCATTCTCCATTTTCCAATGGGAGAATGGCACTAGTGCCATTCTCCATTGGGCCTATTCCTAGTGCCATTCTCCATTTTCCTATTACAAAGCCAAAATGTTAGGACATTCCATTGGGAGAATGGCACTAGTGCCATTCTCCATTTTCCTATTCCTAGTGCCATTCTCCATTTTCATATTACAATGGAGAATGGCACTAAACCTATAGATTGACATTCCAATAATTCCAATGGTGGAATGGCATTGGTGCCCTTCTACCTTCTGTGAAGCCAAAATTTTGAATTAAGACATTCCATTGGGAGAATGGCACTAGTGCCATTCTCCATTTTCCAATGGGAGAATGGCACTAGTGCCAGTCTCCATTTTCCTATTACAAAGCCAAAAAATTAGGACATTCCATTGGGACATTCCATTGGGAGAATGGCACTAGTGCCATTCTCCATTTTCCAATGGGAGAATGGCACTAGTGCCATTCTCCATTTTCCTATTACAAAGCCAAAATGTTATGACATTCCATTGGGACATTCCATTGGGAGAATGGCACTAGTGCCATTCTCCATTTTCCTATTCTCCAGTGCCATTCTCCCATTGCCAAATTCACATGGAGAATGGCACTAGTGCCATTCTCCCCCCGCTACAAGGACAACTTTGTTGGTCTTACGAAATCCTTTGGTTGTAGTTTGTTCATAATAAATTTCCTGTCATCGTAATGAGAGGGGATGGCTACTATCAGATGCATGAATCAGGTCATGACGATGGTGAAAATAATTCATGCTTTAGAAAAAGTTTTATCAAATTGCTAAAATTTTTAGGGAAATAATTCATGCTTTCATGAAAATTTTGTATAGACTCATTCATGCTTTATAAAGATTTGCACCAATGCCATTCTTCCCATCTAGAAGGACATGTTTGATGGTCTTATGAAATTCTTTGGTTGTAATTTGTTCATAATTAATTCTCCGTAATCGTAATGACAGAGGATGGCTATCAAAAGCGGGGACAAGGTCATGATGATGGTGGGGAATGAAGTGGTTGGAATTGGTGGAGTGTGTGCAATAGATCCGAAGGCTTACTGTAGTGGTATGAAGATTGGGACAGAAAATGTATCGGTGATAGTGGAGAAGTCTATCAATAGTGAAATGCTCTTGCCATTTCCTACTATGGATGCAGTGCTTGTTGGTGAGGCAATTTGGAGCGTTGTCAAGTGGCCTAAGGGCTCTCTAAAACATGTTGGTGATTCTTTAGATGATGCGGTAACTGAAGAAGCTGCACCAAGTGAGCCTGAGCGACCTTATGTTGAGGCAATGCCAGTTTCTTCATTGGAAATTGACAATTTCATTCGTGAATCTTGGAAAGAGAAAAAGGTTGTCTTATGGGATGAGAGCAAAACAAAGACTGCGGGGGAAGGTGTGATCTTATATGTTTTCCCGGGAGACTCTATAAACTTTGACCTATTGGGTAACGATTGAATTGGTGTGGGTATTGAAAAGAAAGAACAAATTAGAGGAAGTGACTCGGGGTCTTCTATGCAAGATGTCGGCTCTCTCAGCCTAGTAAAGTGGCCCATCAAGCAGATTACCTTACTTGATGGAAGCCCATTGCAACAATATGTGCCCATGGACCACGTTGCTGGTATAAATGAGTTGGTCAATGATCAAATGTTGAAAAGGGACGATCCAACATCAAAGAAAAGAAGGTACACTTTCATTAACAGGGTGCCTAAACAAAGAGAGCCTCCAACAGTAATGTACAAAATGTCACTAGATTCGGTGCAGCAGGTTTCTTCCATCGATTGTTGTGGGAGTAGGTGTTGCCAACATGCAGAGCGAGATCTCTTAATGAATCTAAGGAAGAACTTTTGGGGCAGCTCCTTGGAGTCTCGTACAAACTTTATATACGATGTGTTGTCAACGGCTTGGCATCATGACTACACAGGGAGGATATGCTACAACTTCAGGATAAACGGTCGGGATGTCTGTTGTAGAGCATGGTATGAGATGCATGGAATTCCAAGGACATCATTTTATCGATACAGGGAGCAATTTGAGAGTGGTGTGCAGCGATATGTGCATGGCAATTTAGGGATTGTGAGGAGGAGCAGGGAGCACATAGGTATGGGAAGGGCTCTCATTCAACACTTTGTGGATAATAGCACAGAGCATATGCCTCACAAGAGTAGAACCATGCAGGATGGTTCTAGAGAGACACAGCAAGTGATACCTGAAGTGTATAAGAAGATAGACGTCCTACGTGAGGTCAACACTTCACTTAATCAATGTGGTTATCAGAGCCTATCCACATCCACATTTGGTAGGATTTGGAAATCAGACTTAAAAAATGTAGCCCTTGCTAAGACGAGTGAATTCTCTAAATGTAGCTTATGCAGCCGGCGGATCAAGGCTCAATTGGCAGCCACAAAAAGTCAAGATGAGCGCAATTCGCTGATGGAAGAGAGAAAGATGCATATGATACAGCAACAAAGTTGTAGGAACTTATACTATGCATGGCGTAGGTACTCCGAGATGGATCCAAAAAAGTATGTATGCATAATCCATGATAAGATGGACCAAAAAAAGACAGCAATTCCAAGACTTCGGGTGAGGTCCAAGGACACCGATTCTGCATGGCAATTATAGGTTTCACTCATTGGAATGATTACCCATGGGCATGGAAACGGTCATTATGGACACTTCACCCTCAATGGTTTGTGGCCATCTGATCCCAACCTGATGATTGGATCGCTCTCAATTTGTTTGCGCAACCTCGAGAGGATGGATATGCATGACCTTGGAGACCTTGCTACCAATGGGATTCCTAGAAGCAATGCTCGCCTTTTGAATGCTCTATGTTCAAGAAACGCTTTGGACTCCCATTACAGTTCTAAAGGTGCACATGTTTCCACAAGTGGAGCTAGCTTGTCTGAAAATGTAGATGTCACGATCACAAATGCAAATCTAGAAACTGTATCGGAAAGTGGCGCGAAGTCTGTCACGGAGGCCATGCCAACTTCCATTGCAAGGGCTACAGACACATGTGTGAATTTTTTTCCCTCAAATACAAGAGAAAACCCACCCTCTTTAGAGGGAAGTGTTGCTATTGAGCCACCATTCCAAAAGTTGCCAGAGAACTTGCTACTCCAACTAGATGATTGTGGGTCTGAGAACAAAAATAGATACTTGTTTGCATACCTTTCTCTTCTTGTAGCAAGGGGCATTTTCAAGATAGTTCAATTGGGCTTCTTGATGGTAGGGCACACGCATGAGGACATTGATGCAATGTTCAGCAGGTTTTCTGAGAGCTTGCAGGTGGGACAAACATTCACTTTCCCGCATCTGATGGATACATTCAAAAAATGTACATCATCTTCACCGGCACCATTTGTTCTTACACGGGTTCCTAACTTCAAGGATTTGTAGATGGCTACCTATGTGATGGGCAAGAAATGCTAGTTGGACATGCAAAGCCATTACAATTTCGATTTTACATGCAAGGTGACATACCAATGATGCAGTACAAGGTGCATCCAGTACAAGGTGCATCCAAAATCACCGAATTGGATGCCCATTGAAGGGGGAATGAGCTATGGAAGAAAGATAGTTAGGGTCGATCATTGTTGCCAACAGGTTGTCCGGATATACTGCCAATGGCTGCATTTGTGAGAGATCACTTGCAAGTAATATCAGGGATAAAGGATTACATTATGTTTTGGGAGAAATGTGCAAGTGGAAAGAATGCATCCTATGAGTCCTACATTAGGCTAGTGATAGACTATTGGAAAACCATGATCGGTGAGCTCGAACAGGAAAACATCTCAGAGATAGGAGTGTACAGAGAGTTTGGGCCAAGAACACAATCTCCTGATGAGGAGGATGATATAGATGCTTGCATTAATGATTTCCAAGGCTATGAGGAATGGAATGATCACTATTGTGGGCCTCTAAAAGGTAAGCCGAGGGAAGAGTTTAGACCAATGGTGGATGTTAAGCAAGGTGACTTCGTCTTGGTGAGGCCATCAGATCCTATATACCCCATGTGGCTTGGGGTTGCCATATCAAGTGCCGAGATGGATGCTGCTTTTCCTAATTTCAAGAAATTATTAATTCAGTATTGGGCACCATCAGTTAAGAGAAAGGGGCTCAGTGATGCAGATGCCTATGTTGATTGCTGGAACAAGTATTGGGCAGAGAATAGGTTGGATCCACAGGTATGGGAGTGTATTGATGCAATTGTCTGGTCATGGACATCAACAAAATCCATAAATAGACCCAAGAAGATCAAGATTCCACAGAGCGTATGTATCAAAGCACAGGAGAGCTTGCTTGGTATCAGAGCATAGAAAATGGTGTCGATTTTCTCCCTCTTAATCTCCCAAACTTCCATTGTAAAGTGTGTTCTCATGTGATGTTTCTCAATTGTTGTTATCTTGTCAATGGATATTTGCATATTATTAATATGACAATTTTCAGAAGCTGACCTTCACCAACAACTGCTTTGTTTCTAGTGGAACTCACTATGCATGGTGTTTGTTAACACCACCAACTGGTGTTTATTAACACCTCAAGTAAAATATACATGTTGTCCCTAGACGGTGTTTATTAACACCACCAAATACATGATTTTCAAACTCTGCCACAAATGCTTTGTTCCGATTTTTATAAGCAATGAACTGTTTCACAACCAATGAAGGTTTTCATAATCATTGGAATTCCAAATATTAGCTTATTCAATATTGGTAAAATTCCCACAATCAATGGAAATTTTCCCAAATTTAATGAAGCCTTTCCCAATTTTAATGAAATCCACCCAATTTCGAAATTCCCAAAATGCAACTTTCGTCCCACTTTATCTAATACTGTGTTAGATGCGAATAGTCACATCAAGTGGAGGAGGATGCTTCCTTCTCAGACAACCAGGACCAGGATATCCATCCAGTACAACCACCAACAGCAGACCGAACTCCCCCAATGGTGCTTGGGAGGATTCAAGATAAAGAAGAGGAAGAAGAGCCTGCAGAACCACAATGGCAACAGACATTTCGAAGTGGGTAAAACAACTTTTGGATGGCAGAGAACCTCTAGCCATTGCAGAGGAACCACGGCGAACATCACCGGTCCAAGAGATTAGAGGAGCAAAGAAGGGCGCAGGAACACTTGGTCAACTACGCTTTGATGACAGAGGTGATCCGTGCTGAATAACCCAAGTGTCTTGAAGAGGTACAGGGTGATGATAGGTGGATGGAGGCTATGCAGTCGGAGTATGGCTTCATAATGAAGAACAACACTTGGGACCTTGTGGATCAACCACCAAAATGCAAGGTAATTGGCACCAAGTGGGTGTACAAGACCAAGTACAAGTCCGACGGCACGTTGGATAAGTACAAGGCTCGGCTCATGGCAAAAGGATTCACACAAGTACATGGTTTTGATTATCAGGATACTTTTGCTCCCACAGCTCGACTAACCACAATTCACAGTGTTTTGGCTTTAGCAGCACAGGAAAGTTGGCTCGTGTTTTAGATGGATGTAAAATCCACCTTTCTGAATGGAGATCTCAAGGAGGAGGTATACATGGAACAACCACCAGGCTTTGTGATCCTCAGTTTATAAGGTAGATTCTGTAAACTAAAGAAGGCACTTTACGGGCTGAAACAGGCCCCACGAGCATGGTACCAGTAGATGGATGCCTACTTTTTGCAAAACAGGTTCAAGAGGAGCCCATTAGATGCAAATTTGTATATCTACAGAGAAGGAGGTAGGTGTATGATCGTGGTCCTTTATGTGGATGACCTTGTCATAACAAGGAACCATGAAGAAAAGATCTCGTAGACAAAGCAGTTGCTAGGAAGAGAGTTTGAAATGAAAGACCTCGGACTGACGCATTTGTGTTTGGGGATTGAAGTTTGGCAAGAGCCAAAGCAGATCTTCATCTCACAGCTGAAGTATGCTGGAGAGATACTGAAGGCATTTGGCATGGCTGAGTGCAAGACAGTTGGCACTCCTATGGAGGTTGACGTGAAGCTCTCAAACGAGGATTCATCACCACTGGTGGACGAAGCGAAGTACAGAAGTCTTGTGGGTAGTTTGATTTACTTGTGCAACACACGGTCGGACATCAGCTTTGCGACTGGTGTACTAAGCAAGTTTTCCAATAAGCCCCAGGAGAACCATTGGAGGGTAGGGATGAGGTGCTGAAATACATCACAAGCACACTTGATTATGGCATCACCTATACTGAGGGCAACATCTTGATCAGATTTTGTGACTCGGATTGGGTAGGAGACGTGGCAGTAGGAGATCAGTGACAGGTTACTGTTTCTCACTTGGATCTGGAGCTATGTCATGGGTCAACAAGAAGTAACCTACAGTTGCTCTTTGTTCTATCGAGGCTGAGTACAAATCAACATGTTTTTCTTCTTGTGAGATAGTGTGGTTGAGGAGGATTTTAGGGGACATGGGTGCAATGCAGAACAAGCCTACACAGTTATCATGTGACAATCAGAGTTGCATGGCAATTGCAAAGAACCCTGTGTTCCATGCTCGCACAAAACACATTGAGATTCAATATCACTTTGTACATGAGCTCATCATGGATGGAGACATCAGCTTGGTGTACTGTCTGACTACAGAGAATGCTGCGGACATCTTCACGAAGGCTCTTGGAAGAGACTTGCTAGAGAGGCATCTTCATCAACTTCGCACTGGGCTGAAAAAGTAAGTTCACTTGTGGGTGGGCATTGAGGGGGGGTGTTAGATATCAATGCTCCACTCTCATGTAACTAGTACGCAAGATCCAGTTAACTCTACTTGTAAGCCCCCCATATGAGGAGAAGGCATTTGAGTAGCTCAGTTATCTAGTAGGTCTTGGTTTGGACACCAGATGGGGGCCATGTGTGGCCTGATGGCTAGACGGAGAGTTGGCACACTACCAACTAGGCTACATGCAAGTGCAGGAAGGCATCCCATGACTGACCACACTGAGGGTAGATAGAGCATTTCTCAGGGCAGCCCACTCTCGGGTTGTGGGGCCCATTTGGAGCCCGAGATGATCTTGGATGGGCCGAACGGGGACCATAGGATACTTGCTCTATTCTGCGCCATGGTTCTAATGTGTGGTCGGTGGCCATTTTGGGCCATCTGGGTCGACGGTCTCCCAATTGGGTCTAACTGACTACGGCTGGTGGCTATATAAGAGCAAGCCCGTGAAGCCCATCATCATCACTGGCTATAGCAACCCTGGTTCCTTAGCATCCAGCCTCCGTCCTCTACTGTTTCTAGCATGCCATCGAAGCTTCTCACACAGAAGCACATGGCTGGGAGGCAGCACCATCTATGGCATCAGTTTTACAGTAATCAAATTTTTGATTCTCCATACTATCTGCTTTTCTCTCTTGCATATGAGATCCTCTTATCTATTGAGCACAGATGTTGTATTGTTTTCTTACATAAAGTAGATGCATGAGCATATGCTCATATGCTCATGCATAAGCATGAGCACATGTTTTCTCTTCTTTTTCCCTCTCTTTTCCCCTCTCTTTCATATCTTTTTCTCTCTTTTTCATATGCATATGCATTTGCTCTTTTTTCTCCTCTTTTCCTTCTCTTGCATTTACGTATGCTTATGCTCATATGCTTATGCTTTTCTTTTCCCCTCTCTTTTTTCTTCTCTTTCCATGCATGAGCATATGCTCATATGCCCATGCATAAGTACAAGCATATGCTTTCTCTCTTCCCCTCTTTTCCTTCTACTCTTTCATCCTCTCTTCTCTCTTCCTCTCTTTCAATCACTTCCTTCTCTTCTTTTTCCTTCTCTTTTCCCCTCTCTTTCTCTCTTTTTCTTCTTTTCCCCTCTCTCTTTTCCACTCTTTTCTTATTTTCCCCTCTTCTTATGGTTATGCTTATTTCCTTCTCCTTAGCCGTATTTGGTTCTTTTGTCATTTGCTCCTTAGTTGTATTTGGTTCTTTTTTGTTTCAAACAGATTCTAAATGGAATAACCACGCCCTCACCCACGGGTGTCCTCCCTAAACCCCAACCCGGTTCCCCATGTCGCACGGATTATAGACATAGCTTCTCTACTAGCTCATGTAAAAGAGAAGATTGCACAAGAGAGTGACTGGGTGAAGTACAACATCCAAGTGCGTGTGCTTGGGTGGGGTCCAAGCCAAAGGGTAGTGGAGTAGGGTCAACTAAGGAATGCATGACACAACCTACGGGATCTCATAGGTTTTGGAGAGACCGCCACGATTGCTGGAGCACCAAAATGATTGTGTAAATGACAAAATGGATTGTGTGGAGGCCTTTGTGGATTGCGAGTACATAATCACTGAAGAGCATGACTGCATATTAGAAGGGTTGGAGGATGATGTCCCCAGTGACCCGCCTAGTGGGGCGGAGGAGGAAAGTACCTCGGATAGTAATGTAGAGTAGTAGACCTCCTCCACTATTTGGGCATTTGTGGAGAATGTCTCTTTTGGAGACAAAATTTTGCTTAAGCATACTTTTGGAGACATATATTTTTTATATACATACTTTTGGTGATATTTTTTATATATATAAATCTTCTTGGATTCCACTTGTCTTTCATAAATATTTGTCATTTCAAAATAGGCTTTTCATAATTGGCTTAAGTAAATAATTATCCTTGCATATTTATCCTTTCTGCGTTGATGTCATTTCATAATTTTCACAAGTGATTAATTGTCTTTTCATAATTTCTTAAGTTTGAATTTCATAATTGTCTTAAGTAATTAATTGCCTTTCCTCTTCTTACCTGCCGTTGTGTTTGTTTTTTGTCTTTGTGTTTGTGTCTACGTTTGTCCAATCCCCCCCAAATTAGACATGGGATCACGTCGCACATTTGCTCCACATTTGATGAGTACGAAAACCCTCATAGGAGGAGACATCATGATCTCTACTCTCTAGAGGACTTTGATTCAACTCATGCGACTGCTCAACGGCCTACCCCTGCAACTAGCCTGACTCCTCTTGGACCTAGCATTGTGACTACCCCTCAGGGAACTCCTTTGCTTGCAGCCCATGGATTCACCGGGAGTCTCGACGAGTTTGTCGCACAGATGAGTGATGCAGAGGCAACAAGATTCTTCTCTTTGCTATCCCAAAGGACCTCATCTCTTTCCTCTCCTATGCCAATGGTTGGACCTACTTGACAGCCGTCCCCTCTAGTCCCTTTGATCAAGGGGTCATCACCTAGGCGTACCCATCATAAGGGAAGGAAAACTAGGAAGGGTCGAGGCTACTGTACTGACTTGAGAGATGTAGACGAGTCAGCACACTCACATCCCTACAGGTCTCCACTTGGTCATGAGACCTAGTACCAATCAGGTCTCTTGCCCTCTCCCACTCCCTCTACTACTCCTCGCTCCGTAAGCGCTCGCAGTTACACCCCTTGCTCTAGGTGTACCACTCCCATGACTCCTTTCCTACTCAAGGACCTATCGTATGAAATCACTAGAACTTGAGAGATGTAGAAAATAAAAAGGGCTCAGAAGTGTTGGCAACCATGAGGCGATTGATGAGCCACCACTTCAAGAGCGGCACAGTTATTGATTGGCGGTACCAGGATGACAAAAAGAAGAATGTAGTCATCGATAAATTGAAAAGACAATACCCTAACCCCCCAAATTGGGAGTTCAATAGCTCTTACATGAAAGAGCGCATGGGTGGGGTCTTGAAGCATTGTAGATCAACCTTGCGTACTTCCATCGCAAAGGGGAAGGCTAAACCCAGCTGAGTAGAAAAAGTTAACTAGAAGTTTTTCAAGAAGCAGTACAGGGACCATCCCAAAAAGTTCGAGAGTTAGAGGAGGGCTGTGAGGAGACAGATGGACTCCGTAGGTACTTCGCACTTTGGTGCAAGCGGATGATTGGCGTTCGAGGCATGGGTCATAAGTCTACTTCTCATTTAATTTATTGTTCTGTTTGTTTTATTACATATTGCATGCACTTTATCTAACTCTCTTGGGGGGGTCACTATATAGAAACCCTCTATACCATGTGCGTTCAAGGCCTATTTCTAAAATCCCTTATCTGTAAATTTTTCATTAATAAAATGTACCCCTTTTCTATACAAATCTGTAAATTTTTTCCAAAACTATTTTAAATAGTCCCTTATGTATATTTATTTCTGTAAATTTTAGAAATAAAAAATATCCTTCTGTTGAACTCACGTGATAGGGTTACATAAGATGAGTGACCCCCCCGAGCTAACTCTCATAAATTGGGCCCATAGAAAGATGTGATAGGCCACCTTCCCACTGACAAAGAGGCGAGACGCGCGTTCCGCATAGGAGCAAAGTTGTGGTTTATTGAGAAAAAGGTGATGGGAGTGACAATTGATTGTGTTGAGGTGGCTGCTTGCACGTATAAGTCTACTCCTACTTGTAATCTCCCTTTTTAAATTGTTTTATTCATTAAGTTCCAATTTAATTTTCAATTCATGTGGGGATCACAAAACCTGGTGGTTGTTCCACGTATACCTCCTTCTTAAGATCTCCATTCAGAAAGGTGGATTTTACATCCATCTGAAACACAGGCCAACTTCTCTATGCTGCTAAAGCCAAAACACTGTGGATTGTGGTTAGTCAAGCTATGGGAGCAAAAGTATCCTGATAATCAAAACCATGTACCTGTGCGAATCCTTTTGCCATGAGTCGAGCCTTGTACTTATCCAACGTGCCGTCAGACTTGTACTTGGACTTGTACACCCACTTGGTGCTGATGACCTTGTGTTTTGGTGGTCGATCCACAAGGTCCTAAGTGTTGTTCTTCATTATGGAGCCATACTCCAACTGCATAGCCTCCGTCCACCTATCATCACCCTGTGCCTCTTCAAGACACTTGGGTTCTTCAGCATGGATCACCTCTGTCATCAAAGCGTAGTTGACCAAGTGTTCCTGCGCCCTTCTTTGCTCCTCTAATCTCTTGGACCGATAGTGTTTGGATGGTTTCTCCTCAATGGCTGGAGGTTCTCTGCCATCCAAAAGATGATTTACTGACTTCAAGAATGGCCGTTGCCATTGTGGTTTTGTAGGCTCTTCTTCCTCTTCTTTATCTTGAATCCTCCAACACATTGTTAGGGGAGTTTGATCTACTGTTGGTGGTTGTACTGGATGGATATCCTGGTCCTTATTGTCTGGTAAGGATGCATCCTCCTCCAATTGATGCGGCTATTATGAGAAGACCACATCGCGGCTTACCATTACCTTCTTCGTAACAGGATTATAGAGAGGGTAACCCTTTGCCTCTTCACTATAGCCCTAGAAAATACACTTCTGGCTCTTCGGTTCCCATTTGGTCTTGTTAGCATCACGGACATGCACAAAATAGTCACATCCAAAAACTCTGAAATGTGCAGCTGAATGTTTCTTACCAGAAAAGGCGTGCAGCGTAGTCATCCCGTTCACAGCCTTCGTGTAGCTATGATTCAAAATGTAAAACTGCTGTGTTACATGCTTCAACCCAGAAATCATACTCCTACCCATTTCACAGATGATGCGCATCTTATGCTCTACTACTCTATTTTGTTGTGGTGTATGTGGCGGGGGTTTCTGCCTCTTGATCTCGTGACTTTTACACTAACTTTCGAATTCACTTGATGTGAACTCACTACCTCTATTTGATCTCAACTTCTTCACCTTCCTCCCCAATTCTTTCTTGACTATTACATGCCATTCTTTGAACTTACTAAAAGCCTCATCTTTAGTCTTCAAGAAGTATATCCATATCCTTCTACTGTAGTCATGGATTAGCATCATGAAGTAGTAGGAACCACCCAAAGCTTCTGTCTCCATCTTTTCGTAGAGGTCCGTGTGAACGAGCTCTAGAGGAGCCTTTGCCTTGCTAGCCTCTTTAGGAAAGGGCTGCTGATGTGGCTTGCCCATCATGCAAGCTTCACATTCATTGGGCAGATCTGTAATTTCTGGTAGGTCTACTCTATGACTTTGACAAGGTAATGGGCCAAAGGATGATCTCACCCAAATGCACTACCAACGTTACCCCGTCGAGATGAGAATTCATCAAGCTCAAATGCATCCTGCAACAATTCAACAAACATTAGATGAGCGACAAAACAAATTATACCGAAAGAACATTAAATAAAAAATATTGTTTGAACTTACCACTATAGCATCGTCGGCTTCTATCCCTTTCGCATTTGCAATGTTGATGGAGCCAGGTGATATGTGATGTTAACACCATTTAGGAGTTGGATGCTTTCTTCTGACCTATGTTGGAGGTGGAAGCTTCTGCATGAGAGGGTTGTGCATCATATACAGACATGTCTGCATCCCTCATTGAAACCAGCATTGTCAAGAGAAACTCTTCCATTGTCAGGTCTTCGGAACCTAAAACCCTAAGATCTTTGACACTTGTGTCAACATCGAACCCAGATAGAACTCCCAGTGCCTCATCCTCTCGTAGTCCAAAAAGAACCTCTATGTCATGGTGGAATACGTACTCTTCTTTATCGATGATGAGGGGGACAAGGACCATAAGTCTGATTCTAGGTCAGCAGTCTCCCATGTAGATTCTTGCTCTACTAGGGGCTCTTGAATCAGGCTCAATGCTTGAGTTGCTTCCATCTCCTCTCTTGCATCATCAAGACTCTCTTCCATGTACATGTCCGAGTCTAGTCTAGGGATGAGTAGATCAGCAGTTCTACTAGAGGGGGTGCTAGATGATGAGGCTTCTTCCTCTAAATTTCCTTCTAGGAGAAGGAAGATGAATGTCATCTCCCATGAAAGGAATTTTGTGCCTATAGTTCCCATGATCCCCACATCTAGGATGTCTTTTACTTTGACCATCCTAAACCCTTCCTCTATAAGGATGTCACAAAAGCGGGCCAAGTGCATTACAAACTTGGGTTCCTCTAGGAACACATACTTTATGTAGTCTATGGGAACCCATCTCTTTGAAGAGTGGTCAAGTGTATAAGCAAAATTTGTGAAATTCTCTTGCATGTAGAGGATGAGATCTAAGAAGTCATCCTTGGCTCGCATATATGTGCCTAGGACATCTAAAGTCCTATCAAACACTAAAAATAGCTCTTCCTCAGAATTTGCAAATGCACTTCACGAGATGAAGTCATGGATAGCAGTTCTAGCTAAATCCATGGCAAATAGCAGCTGATGGAGGGAGTAACTTTTGAGAGTGGGAGTTTCTATGGCTCTCTAAATGTGAAAGTGAGAGTGTGATGTAAAAAGGACTCTTACCCCTTAATATATATCAAAACCCTAAAAATTGAAATTAATCATAAAATCCCCAAATTTTTTGAAAACATTTACCTGAATGAAATGGAGAAAACATTAAAAGAAATAAAGTTTTAATTTAATTGTCCATCATCTTTTGAAGCAATAACTAGGATTTAACAAAAAATTAAATGTTGCACTAGTCAAACACATTGTTAGCAATCTTCAAAATTACAGGAGGAATGAAATTGGCACTATGCATGTGTTAGATATCAATGCTCCACTCTCGTGTAACTATGCAGGAACCAGCTAACTCTACTTGTAAGCCCCCCATATGAGGAGAAGGCATTTGAGTAGCTCGATTATCCGGTAGGTCCTGGTTTGGACACTAGATGGGGGCCATGTGTGGCCTGATGGCTGGACGGCTTCAGATAGAGTTGGCACACTGCCAACTAGGCTACATGCAAGTGCGAGAAGGCATCCCATGACTGACCGCTATTATGGATAAATTTGTCTAAGGAAAAAGGCATTAATATGTGTGTGTGTTTGTATGTGTGGCAATAGTATTACAAAAAAAGGTGTGCATAGGGCCCAGGGTTGAGGTGGCAAGGCATGACCATGTGCCACCCTTCCACGTAAGAGGACCCATAAGATGCGTTGTACATAATCCATGGTAGTAATATTATAAAATGTAAGGTGGCATGGCTCCTCCATGTGCCACCCCTCCACCTAGGCTGCATTTAGTGAGATATGGCTCAAAGTCCATGGAAGAAGTAATATAAAATAGGTGGAGATGGATATTATATTGGGTTATTCCCTCCATATAGGATAGGCCCATGTGGGGGAGGTATAGAAGGTTCAAGAGAGCAAGTTAAATAATGGGGAAAGTAGGATGAGGTGGCAAGATTCCTTGTGCCAACCCTCCACTTGTCCTCCTAGAGGTTTTAACATATTATAAAATTGGGAAGAGACCAAGGGAGTATCATAGACTTGAGATATGGGACTTGATTTATGTGGAAAATTGAGGCAAAGGGTTGTCGCACACAATTGAGAGTGCATAACTACCTAGCCCACATGGGAGACTTTTCCACACACACCATGCATGTGGGAGGATGCATTAATTGGGAGAGACCCCCTCTTTTGGCTATAAAAGGAGGGGGCTATTCCTTGATGAGACACGCTCATTCTTGTAAAGCCACCTAGCTAGTACTTTGATATTGCCCTCTCATCCTTTCTTTCAAATAAAGCATGGTCCTCTTCCCTTGATGTCTCCATCTTTACACCTTTCCTCTATGGCCCTCGAGCATCGCCATGCTTAGCCTCTAGCCTCTTTTCCTGATTTCTTTTCCGGCTAATACTGCACTGAGGGTAGACAGAGCATTTCCTGGGTCAGCCCCACTCTCGGGTTGCGGGGCCCATTTGGAGCCCCAAATGATCCCGGATGATGGTTACCATAGGATAGTTGCTCTATTTTGCACCATGGTTCTATCGTGTGGTTGGTGGCCTATTTCAAGACTGAGTCGGCCGTTTTGGGCGGACTAGGTCGGTCACCCAATTGGGTCTAACCGACTATGACTGGTGGCTATATAAGAGCAAGCCCGTGAAGCCCATCATCATCATTGGCTATAGCAACCATGATTCCTTAGCATCTAGCCTCCGTCCTTTACTGTTTCTAGCATGCCATTGAGATGCTCATGCCATGCACAAATCCCGTCTGCGTATCATGTATAAGACCTGGAAGAAAGGGCTGCAGACGTAGTACGAGACCACAAATCAGACGCGGATTCAAAATCTAGAGAATCAACTTGCAAACGAGAAACTGTCTGAGTTTGAAGCGGCAGAAAAGTTCCTCACCAGGGTGAAGAATCTGCGCGATCAGATGGCTATGATTGGCATCACCATCACCAGTGAGAATCTAGCACAAAGTTGCATACGGATTCTCCTACCAAAGTACGATGGTCTTGTTACAATGCTGAATATGCAGAACAAAAAGCTGCCCCTCAACTTTGAGGATTTTAGCACGATGCTTCTAGAGGAGGAGATGCATCAAAAGACGAGGATTGGAGAAGATTGGGTTGTCTCGGCTGGATCAAAGAAAGGTAAGGGTAAGGACTCTGGTAACCCATCTTCTTCTGATGATAGAAAGATAAAGAAGAAGATCAAGTGCTTCTATTGCAGCAAAGCAAGGCACAAGCAGAATGAGTGCCAGAAGAAAATTGCAGATGCAAAGAACAAAGTAAAGAAAGAGTCTAGCAACAGCACGCATGCAATACTAGTAGAGTTGTTCGTAGCAATTGAGGAGATTTGCACGGAGGCAGGTTCATGTGCCTATGGAAGAACCTTGAATTATTGACAGTGGTACATCATGCCACATGACCAGTCGGAAGGATTGGTATACCTCTGTACATCTAACAGGGAATGACATCCTACTAGTAGTCGGCAATGATGCAAAATGTCCAGCAAAAGGAAAAGGTACGATTGCTTTCAAGTTAGGTGGAGGCTTTATAGGTACTCAAACATGGTTCCATGGCCTCCTGTCTACCTTGAATTTCTTGCGCTGCTCTTCTATGCATTGATCCACCTCCGAATCCCCCTCTCACAGACATCTTGAGCTTTCCTCAGCATCTACTTTACCTCTTTACAGGCATAGGTACCATTTCCACAATGGGCTCTATCACCGAGAGAGGAAAGATTGTGCTCTTTCTACCAGTTTGCTGGCCCCTATCCGGAAGCCTCTCTATATCAGGGAGGTTATCGAATACATTTTGCTCATGCAAGGCAGTTCTCTCATGGGGAGGGGAAGGTTGAGGGGAAGGGAGGTTCTAAAATATATTTTGCTCGATCGAGGGAGTGCTCTCATGGGGAGGGGAAGGCTAAGGGGAATGTTGAGGGGAAGGCTGAGGGAAAGGTTGAGGGGAAGGTTCAAGGGAAGGCTGAGGGGAAGGCTACAAGGAAGGTTGAGGGGAAGGATGAGGGGAAGGCTCATGCTCTTGGGGCTTGGGAGTGGGCTCACAAGATTGGGGAGTGGGATCACGAGACTTGGGAGGAGGAGAAGGCTCGCGAGACTGGGGGGTGGGCTCACGGGACTTGGGGGAGGGTTCACGATGTGTGGATGAAAAAGAAAAAATGTTTTTCACTTGTTGCATGCTGATGTGTTGGTGCATAGCTATGTACATAGCTAGTTGGTGGTGGCTATGAGCTACTGACACTCTCATAAAAGACTCTACACTGATTTATAGATGGTAGATACTTTTGCAGGGACTCTCAGGATATGATAATAGAGCAATATGGTGCACTAGGCATTCCAAAACAAGGTTTCCATGTGATATCATGGGGACATTTAATGTGGTCACTTGTGTTTGCATGCAACAAGTTCTTTTCATGAAAAATATGAATTTGGGGGTGTTTGAGAAGTCCCAAAATTCGAATTTGTTTGGGCTTGGTGTTATTGCATGTGATGCATGAGAGAGTGGTAAAGTATACCTTGCTTGAAAATACAAGGTGAACCAATAAGTAAATACATACCATAAGTCATCAATAAGTTAATCGAGAAAGAAGAAACAAACCGTTGGTCTAGCAAGACCTTGCATGCACTCATAAATATAGATAAGTATGCAAAAAAAAAGCGTACTCATCCTGTAGGTATGCAATGTGCATTTAGTCAAAATTTGGATTGTATCTAGGAACTTGTGCAAACCTGCATGTACCCGACACAACTGAGTGTGATGAAAGAGAACATAAATGTGAAGTAATGCATCCAAGAAGTAATGATATCAAAGCTAAATAGAAAAGAAACATTGAAAGAAAACATGTGAGCATGTTAATAACACATAACCTTCGGCAAGTCCTTTTCTTCCATAGGATGGACCAGCTTGTGAAAGTGAAGCTACGGTTGAATACATGATGAGCACGTCATGTAAAATGAAAGTTTATAAGAGAGAAAGAAACACTATATCGACATTTTCTTTTGCATATCAAGCACACCTACATGATTAGCAAGTCATTCTAGAATGACAAGAAAGCATTTAGGATGAGGAACCTCCAAGGAGAATAAATGAAAAGCTCAATAGCAAATCTTTACCCTACTCTAGATCAAAATATAATGGATGGTCTATAGGCATGCTTGATTGACAAAAGATGAAAGATAACCTGCTTTCAAAATCATAAGATAATTAAAAGTAACTCTCACCTTTAAAATAACACAAAACATTTAGGAAATCAAAACTAAATGAAAAGATAATCCAAGAAAATCTAGGCTTTAAAACAATACCAAACATTTTGAAAGCTCTTTTGTACCAATCAACTCATGCTGATAGTAAATCTTGATAGAGAATATTTTGCAAGTCTCTTTAACCAAGATTCATGGAAACTTGAATTTGCAGCTAAACTTGATAGCAAACCATAATAATACATGTATTATCATTGTGAATAAAACATCAATCCTATGTATGTAGTGGAATACAAATAACATAACCTTTCAAGTGAAATATCAAGGAAAAAGTATTGTACTAAACTATGATGATATCATGATGCCCAATCATGTACAACATTAAAGGAAATTTGTTTATCTCTATACGAATAGGCAAAGAAAAGCTCCAACACATAGATCAATGTCATAGTGGTTGGTGATCTTGGAATTAACCATGGTTGTCTCACTGAAAAGCAATCAAGTTTTGTGATGGCACAACAACACAAAGCAACTATAGACACGCTTGGTAGACGTGCAAAATAGCGGGCGCGTCTATAGGCGTTGCTTTAGTAGAGGAATTAAGGGCACGTCTAAAAGCGCGTCTAACAACTCATCTATTTGCGTGTATATTAACACGTCTGCTTGCGCATCTAAACTAAGAAAATACAGGCCCGTCTAACATCGCGTTTATCAGCACGTCTATTTGCACGTGTATTAGTGCGTTTATTTATGCGTTTACACTGAGAATCAGACGCGCATTTAGATGTGTAGATAGACGCAAACCAGAGAATATAGAAAGTGAGATTTTGGTGTACATCATTGCTTTCCAAACATTGCCCATGATTACCAAAGCACATAATTTTTTGCAAGCCCACATATACAAGAATTAAGGGAGATGAGGAGAATGAGACAATATGTAAAATAGTTTTGCCAATATCAATTATGGGGCTACGGTTCAATCTCATCCTCAATGAGATCAACCCTTGCCAAACTATCTACTTCAAAATCCAAACAAGTGTTTAGATCTACAAATACATTCAACCCACTACTACTTGTGCCACTCATGTGCTCATCGAAATCAACATCTCAAATGGTAGGCTCGTCCTCACAAGTAATGGCCTCAATATCTGTATCTCCTATCTCATGATCATCCTCCTCTCTCGTATCACAGTCATCATCACGTCCATGGCCATGATCATCCTCCATACGTTCCATATTAGTAAATGTACTATACATCACTTTGAAACGTGGCATAATAGGTATGACATGCCACCATCTATTATTATCCACCATTGGTTGATAGAAAACCTAATTCAAACACAAATACAATCATGTTATTTTTCTTGCATCAAATATTTAAAAGCGAGTATTTTTATATGTGTGCACAGTACCTGTTCACATTGTTGCGGTAGTACTAGTGTGTCCTTCCTACTTTGCCAAAACTTTGTGGAGTCAATAGTTACAAAGCCACTTGCATGGTGTTTGATTGTTGCATTAGGGCCTCTTTCCACCATGTCCTTAAACCACTTTACATCCAAAACATACAGAAAGAAGCGTGGAAAGTCAAGCATAATAATATCTTGGATCATGCCACAATAATCATCCATGGCTCCATTGGCTCCCTCAAAGCTAGCAATGATGCCGCAATCTTGTGTGTTTCTCTTATCATCAATCCGTTGTGTTGGAAAATGCTTGCCCTCACACCATATAGCATTGAACATAGTGCACTACACCAAGAAAAAATAAAATAAATAAGCAATCTAAATTATTGAAAGCTCCTAACTTATGCATAACATTCTATATACCAACCTTGCTCATGCATCCCCTAGCATACTCCCATTCTTCCATTGTGATATGCATCCCCTCGCCTTTCTCTGCTTTCTCCATTTCATCAAGTAGCCAAACCACATGAATATCCTTTGAAAGTGCTCTTAGATACTGAGGGTATGGCACACGAGATCCGTGGTGTGTACGAAAGAGGGCCCTTTCTTCTTGTCTTCTTGCCTTTGCATCCTCGTATCTTGTCACCCATCTTTTCATCACATCACTATTAAGCACACAAAAGAGGTTGATACTATTATGCAATTCCGTGTCTATTGCTTTGCTGCATCCTTTCCCTTGAGGGACAATAGAGGTCATCCTTAGGTCTTCATCATCTCTCCATAGTCGTGGGAGAGAGCTATCCACATCAACAAGAAACTCAGAAATATATACAAGTGACTCTTGTACCAACCAACCGTCGGCCATGCTACCTTCAGGTCTTGCATTTTGTCTCACGAAGCCCTTCAAGGTCTTCATGAAGTGCTCGAGGAAGAACAACCATCGTGCATGTATAGTACTGCATATAGCAATCTCATCCATCAAATGCACTATGAGATGTAGTTGGCTTGTGAGAATAGAACGTGGAAATATCTCCTCCACTAAACAAACCACCTCCACTGACATAACTCGAGCATTCTCAAGCATGGTGGGATCTATTTCCTTTGATCCCACATACTTAGAAATGAAAAAGTACAGCATATTAGCAATATGCATTCAAACTTGCATGGAGCATTGATACGCATCATATTTTGTATCATGTAAAGTACCTCACAAGCTCACCCATCTTGTAAATACAATCTTTCACGTCCTTTGATGCACTACGTGAAATGCTAGTAGGTAGTATGAAGTGAACCCATGAGGAGGTGGTTGATTAGTTGCTTATAACTATTCACTCACAAATTTGAAGGGAAAAAGATATTATGCACATAAAATACTTACTTGGAGCATCTTGTGTCAATCATGAGATTTCAAGCCATATAATTGCTCTACACCTCTTTTCTTGCTCTTTGTAAAGGCTCCCTTCAAACACCTCATGCATCCAGTGGGAGTACAAATTGTAGTAATAGCGCGCTTCATCATCTCCATCTCTAGCTTTGATAACATCCACGGTGCATGAGGTAAAAAAACACGCCCATTTGGTCTCTCTTGAGGCAAATCTTCACGCATCCTCCCTATGGTACGTAGATCCTCCCTTATGCCTGCCGAATCTCGTGTCCCATTCAAATGCTCCCAAATGGTAGATGCCACATTCTTGAAGATATGCATGGGATTAAGCAGGTGATTGATCTTGAGGTGGGACCAATATGGTAAACGATAAAAGATGGAGTATCTAAACAAAATAAAGTGTTAGCGGGCAATCTTTACTTTCAGCCAATATAGCCAATCTTTACTTCCAGCCAATAGTTACAAACCCTTACTGGCTCATGACAAGTGGTGGAGGAGTCATGGAACCGTCCCAAATTCTCATCCAATCTCCTGCGCTGAGTGATTGTGGAAGGACTTCATTCCAAGGGGCAACATATCTAGGATGATCAGGTGGGAGAAATCGATGGTGATTCTCATAGATGACCTTATTCAATGCGTCTACCCATGAGGCAACTAGCGAAGGACCACAAACAGGACATGCATGGTAACCCGATGTAGTGAGACCTGAACAATAGATGCAATTAAGAGTTGAAGGTGGGTTTAGGGTTCCACATCCTTTGCCTATTCATAATTAGAAGTGCAATGCTTACCTAAACACTCACCATAGCTTGGGAAGTCATGCATCGTCCACATCAAGACTGCTTTGCAGTTGAAATCTCGTGACGAGGGAGGCCTGCTCACATCATGCACCTCGATACCTCTCTAAAGTATCTCTAGCTCGTCAATCAAAGGCTCCAAATAAACATCAGGGTTTTTGACTTTATGTTTCCCTGGAATTAGAAGGGACAGCATAACATGTTCTTTCTTAATAGCCATAGATGGTGGAAGATTGTAATTCACCAATATCACTGGCCATACACCGTAAGACGTGCTTTTGAGACCAAATGGGTTCACACCGTCCATACCCAATCCAAGTCTCAAGCTCCTAGGTTCTTCCTTGAAGCTTGGCCATGTGTCTTCAATATGCTTCCACGTAGGAGAGTCCGTGGGAGTTCTCCACGTAGGAGAGTCCGTGGGAGTTCTCCACTTGCCATCGGTTGATCGATGGGAGGAATGCCATGACGTGAGCTCTGCAATAGATTTGCACTTAAACATATGTTGGATGCGAGGGATTATGGGAAAATGTCGTAGAACCTTACGAGGCACGTCTAAGGTTTTGAGATCTGCTCTATATCTTGCCTCTCCACAAGTAGGACACTCTCTTGCATCCTTATGTAGTCCATGAAACAAAAGGCAATCGTTGACACATGCATGGATGCGCTTGTAATCTAATCCTCCAAGAGAGGTCACATGTTGCCTTGCCATATCTCTTGAGGTCGGTAATTTATTCTCCCTTGGAAGCATTTTACACAATAGCCTGCACGTGAAGACCATAAATGAGGAAAAGCATTCGAGTAATTGACCCACTAGCATAATTCACCATGTTTGCAAAATAGACTTTAAATCTTACTTGAGTAATGCATTCAAACTTGCATTGCTCCATCCATAGATGGTTTGCAAGTTTAGTAACTCAAGGGAGGCACGTAGAACAAAGAATGTGCACCCCTCAAACATTGGAGTTGATGCTGCAGTAAAAAGATCATCCTGCTCCATGCTATCATCCCTCCCTTGATGGACATATAAATCCCGCACCATATCATCAAACACCTCCTCCTCAATGGTGGAGGGCTACTATCGCTATCACTCCATGCATCCGTAACGGTCCCTCCTGAAGATCCCACCTCATATCGCCGACGCTTTGCCTCCTCACGGCGAGCATAGGGCAACATATGCGGGTGTGGCACTGCATCCTATATGAAATTAAAATGGGATCATAACTCAAACATATGAACACCCATAGGTATCTCAATCAACCTTAACTTACAAACCCTTACCCTGTTTACGGTCACATCCCATTCTCCATACTTTGAGATATGATTGAGTGTAATCCTGCGTGCACGATACATGTTTCCTCGACATCGATCACACAGACATTTGATTTTTTGCTCCAACCACATTTTGCGATGGTGGATACGGAGGGATTCATCCTCACTTGAGCTACTTGTTGAAAATGAAGACATCCTACAAACAAACAACCCACCAAATTTGCTCTTCTTCAAATGTTTAATTTTAACTCTGTGGTGTGTGTAAAGGTGCATCTAAAAGCGCATCCACAGTCATGTCTAAAAGCGCATCTAAAGGCGCGTCTACTCTATGTATTTAGACGCGCCTATGGAGGTGCCATTAGACGCGATTATAGATGCAGCTTTTAAACCTGCTTTTAGCACGCTCGCTTTGCTTTTCTTCACATTACTTATACTTCGCGTGGCTTGCTTCCTTCCTTATTAGCAAATCCACAGTTTCGACGCTTAAGAGGAAGGCTCCCATACTTACTTCCAAGCTTACACTTAAGAGGAAGGCACCCACACTTACTTTCAAGCTTAAAGGAGAGGAGGACGAACAAGGAGGAGAAGCAACTTCGAAAAAGAAGAAGAACCTTCCATACCTCTATCCAAGGTAAGTCTTTTTGCAGTTGATCTTGTTTGGAAGTTTGCACTCTTTAGATTTGTACTTTCTCGTATCCAAGAAACGCATGATCTGGGTATCAGTGTCACGTTTGTGTGTCGGGCGCAATGTCCTTTTCTACTTTTTAGAAATTCTGTCTGTCGGAGCGCGTCTATAGGCGCGTCTCAGAGCTCATCTAAATCCGCACCTACAGGTGCGTCTAAATGCGCATCTAGTCTATTTGCAGACACAGACAGACGTGTCTATAGACACGCTCTGATAGTGTCTATAGACGTGCTGTTATACGTGAAAATAGACGTGTCTATAGACGTGCTGTTATAGACGTGTCTATAGACGTGCTGTTATACGTGAAAATAGATGCGCTGATCAGACGCGTCTATAGACACGCTCTGATAGTAAGCCTCTCTTCCCTTCCCCTTTCTTCTCAGCTCTTCATTAATAGATTTTTTTTCTTTTTTCCAGTTCAACATGTGGCCAGGAAGCGCTTCCAGCTCACCTGATCCCCGGGATTCTATTTGGAAGGACTTATATAACCTTTTAGGGCACCCTCCTAGTCCTGCAGAGTTATACCGGTATATGATGGGTACTCTAAACACTCCCCAGGAGTCGGCACTATAGACTCCAAACCACCCCACACCACCTGAGATCACCCCAGTGGAGTCAGCATAGCCGTCTTATGCCCCTTCCCCCATACCGTCTTATGCCCCTTCCCCCATGCCGTCTTATGTCCCTTTTGCCATCCCGTCTTATGCCCCTTCCCCCATGCCATCAGGAGGTCCTTCTATCTCGCAGAGCCGTCGACGTACTGCTGTGCCGTCGAGACTCGATTCTCCAACTACGAGTGATCAGCGTAGTCCCGTGCAGTCTCCAGCTACGAGTGGCCAGTGTACGAGCTCGACACGACACAATAGTAAGCGTAGTAGTAGGGAGAGCGATGGGGGATGCATGGCACAGTGCTTTGGGAGGGGTGGCAGTGGGGACGATGATGATTCAGATGATTTAGACGTGCCTCCGGGTGATGGTACGATCTTCTATGACATCACTCAGATAGGAGGCATCTTGATGGATGCACGGGGGAAGGACATCATGGCCTTCATGCGCTCTGTAATTGCTAACAATTACAGAGATTGCTTTATCCACTTCAAAGACCAGCCAAAGAGGTTGGTTGATGAGACCCTCGCTACTGTTCGCTCTAGGTATCCTAACCCCCCCAATCGCCAGTTCATAGATAAATGGGCCAAGTCAAAGATTGTTACGATACTTGGCAATAAAATATCTTCGCTTAAGAGGCAGGCATTAGCGGAGCTTGCCAGGCTCGAGGGAGGTCAACCACCAAGGGGCCCGCCCCACACCGCTCACAAGCGTGAGTGGAAGAAAGCAATGAAATCAACAAGGGAGGACCCCAGTCTGCAGCACGTGGAGGCATAAAGGATCCAGATGGAGGAATATGGAAGCGTGCATTTTGGAGCAGGGGGTGTTGAATCATGGGAGGCCCAATTTGTAAGTATCAATCTCAAATTATATTGCTTATGTAGTTTATTAGGAGGTTGTTTCTTTGTACTAATCCCTCCGCAAAGTATGTCGTCTTGTAGCTTGAGATTATGGGCAGATACACTACTCCTGTGGAGACAGCCTACCACCGCCACCATCGCAGAGGAGATACATGGAGGCACTTTTATGATGACGGGTCGATTAATGAGGAGCAGTATACCCGGGCTATTGGAGCAGCCCCTGAGGTATTTGAAAGTAATTAAATAATGCCAAAATTATAAGTAAAGATTTGATTTTCCATACATTGATATTTGTTGTCCCTTGTTTACAGGCCCGTGCACAAGACGACAAGTAAGACGAGGAAGGAGGCGCAGAAGGGAGCGCAGAAGGGAGCATGGAAGGCAGTGAGGATTAGTCGTAGAAGTAGTGCTAGCTACTCTTTTTTGTACTTAAAGCCACTAGCTTGGCTTCGTGCCTCTTGTATATACACTCCTCTTATTTTTTGTACTTGAAGCCACATGACGTGGCTTAGCTTCGTGCTATATGTATATACAAGCACTTTTTGAGCTTTCAATTTTATTGCATTTTGGACTTGTAATGTTTTATTTGGAATTGTAATTAAAATGCGGTTGGCTGTAAGAATTGAATTACACAATGTGGATATGGGATTCTTGTAACTATATAGCGTACACAACATAGACAACATTCTGTAAATTAAAAAAAATATATTATAAAGCGCATCTATTAGTGCGTCTATAAATGCGTCTATATACGTGTCTGTCTGTTCGACAAGCCTTTATATTTACGTCTATAAATGCAATTATAACCACATCTATTTAAGCATCTATGTGCATGTCTATACGTGCGTGTGTCTGATATATAGATGCGCTGTAGACACGGGTCTCCAGATGTGAAAATAGACGCACCCGTAAGTTTTTTATTTAGTTCAGTAAACACGTCTGTGTGCGCGTCTATGGGTGCTTTGTCTTGTTGTGTGGGCTACCTTACTCTTAACGACAAGATTGAGACTCTACTTGGCATAGATTAAGTAAGATCTTCATTCCTAAAGATTGACTACACTTGTAATAATTCTGCGCTCTTGGTTTTCGCAAATATGACCGGCAGGCATTGCGTCTCGTCTTCATCTAAATTTTGTCGGAGTCATGTACCTAAAGAAGTTTTCTTTATGTGATTGAGCGTCTTATTGCTCCATGTGGGAGCCTGAAAGCATGATATGCCAGTGCGTTAGATCCAAGGGAATACAAATACTGAGTGCAAGATGGTATGATCAACTAATCGAGAATAAAAGCGAGAGGGCGACACTGTATCAAGAAGCTTCTTATCATTAAGTCTAATTTTTCATTGCTTTTGTTTTTGCTACAAATATAGTTAATTCTATAAAAGTATGGACTTTTTCCATCCTCATGTCCTAGATCAAGTCCTCTCTGGTTTTGGGTGTTCATCTTCCTATCCAAACACTCTTCTATCAGTTTATTGATAGTAGGAAGTAAAAAGAAATAACCATAACTTTCTTACCTGAAATCGGAATATAGTGATCTAGCCAGTCAAAATAATCAGCACATACTCTTTGAACAAGCCATCGTGAACCGTTTTCATCAATCATGATCACAAACGCGCTGATTTGCAATGCATCTTTGATAACTTTTGCATATCAACTCAAAACCTAGCGATGAAGTGGTGGAAACGATAAGAAAGAACGTTCTGTGAATGAATCCATTGTCAGATTTACAAAAATCATGTTGCTTTCTTCTCACAGTCACGCTATAGCATAGCGAGGCTCTAATACTATGTTGAGAGGAAGAGAAAGAGGAGAGACATGGACACAAGAGTTGCTCCCAAGGAAGTGATTCTATTCATAGATCATAGGCATATATATAGTTGAGGACTAGGCTGAATTAGGGCAAGCTATATATAGCTCTAACG
Source organism: Dipteris shenzhenensis (assembly GCF_047967505.1). NCBI lineage: Eukaryota > Viridiplantae > Streptophyta > Polypodiopsida > Gleicheniales > Dipteridaceae > Dipteris > Dipteris shenzhenensis. Next base: position 29,683,298 of record NC_141616.1, read on the forward strand.
TTTAGAGTCTGTGAAAGCACCAAAATCTAACACAATCATCAAAATATTGGCAAACAAGGATAATGCAACTTTTAAAGGAGTATATGTTTCTTTCAAGGACAAAATCAAAGCAACAGAATGTCTTAAAGAGAAAGCATTGGTTGTAAGTTAAGAACACTCATTTGACTATTTCTTAAATAATGAACAAGATTGACATTCAGTGCCTAAGCACTTTCATGGTTTTCAATATCGTGGATGAGGATATTATCAAGCTGGTTCTGAAAAACCAAGCTTTGGGACATTATAAAGTTGGTCATGTAAACCGTGCTGGATGCACTTATTCAATAAAATTTATAATATATGATTTTTGTGGAAAGCCGAGCAGAAGTATTCGTCATGCCAATATGTCAACTTAACCACCATTGTATCAAATGCTAATGTGCATTTGACCATCAACCCCCATCAATAAATTTTTGAACAATAACATTGTCAATAGATATCTACAAAAGGTCATGCTCTCTTATTGGTACCACCTCAAAAATATATAGACTTCCTATATGGAATGCCGTCACTTGGCCCAAGGTTATAAACTACTTAATGAACCTATGCATGTTGTTACATTCACCGAGAAGATGTGCAATCTTGACATGATCCACATAGAGGAGACAAACATCAACCCGATTTGCCATCCACATATGACAAAACCAACACTCCATGGCCATTTTGTATGTGTTTATAAGTTGTTCTACCATCACTATTCCAACCTATACCATCACTGTTCCAACCTATATAATTCATGTTGTACTGCTATCATTGCGAGAAGCTCGAATCCCTTCACACCATATCACTTTGAACCTTTTCAAAGGTATGGGGTCAATTGCAAACCAAATATAAAGGGTATGGTGTTGAGAAGTTCACGTGAAGCATTCGAAAAGCCTTTGGTTCCATGCAAAAACTAATTTTTCTTCAGTCCCTACTTTTGAGGAGGGGATGAAGAAAAAACCAAAGGTAATGATCGATTTCAACATGCTATAGCCCATCACTCTCTACAGTTTTGGTGTCTGCAATAAGAGAATCTAGAGATCATACATGAAGACAGGATCTAATAGGTAACATACTAGCAAAACAAGGAGGACATGAACCCGATCTACAAGAAATGCTAGCTTTTGCAGACCAATCATGTTTGCAATTGCGTGACAAGGCCCTTGGATGTCTATTGCTCATGGCCTCCTACAACTAACCCGATTTTTACCATGCTATGCAGGAATTTTCATACCACGTCAAGGTCCAGGGATGGCTGAAGATGACCATCACCGTACGATGAAAGACACTTCTATTGTAAAAGTAGCATCCGCACAAGTAGCCTGTCAACATCAGAGCGAGAAGATGGATGAGTCACGATCAACTATCCTTTGGATCTCACTTAGAAAAATGTCTGTGGGAAATGCCTCCCCTAGGCATTTCCTGAATGTGGAGGGCCCGTAGGAGGCTCCCATGGTGTTGACAGACGAGTGAGCTTCCGTTTGCTAGCTTAGGTTTTTTGAATTCTAGGCCATTTTCTTTATCTGATGGCGACTTGCCACTCGCCATTTTGTTTTGGGGAAATGCCTCCCCTGGGCATTTCCTGAATGTGGAGGGCCCGCAAGAGGCTCCCATGATGTTGACAGATGAGTGAACTTCCGTTTGCTAGCTTAGGTTTTTTGAATTCTGGGCCATTTTCTTTATCTGATGGTGACTTTACAGACTAGGAAGAGTGATGGTGACTCCTACAGCGAGGAGATGCAAGTTCTGATGTAGAAGAGCCGCCAATTGTATGGTGGAGGTGCTCTTCCAACCGACTGCGGCCCTTCACGATGATCGAACAGTTGAAAATTGTTTGGAACCTAGCCATTTTCTTTTTTGACTCCCTTGGTCCATTAACTAAGGACCTTGTCTTGGTCGGACCTTCTGCGGCCGACTCTTAAAGTCGATGATCTATTAGGGTTATAAATTGCACCATCGCCTTCAGAATCACAGCAGCTTACCAAGTTCCCGCCCTTCCCGTAGCATGGCAACTTCTCGCGTCAATCACGTCATGATCATTTTTGCAGTCTTAGCTGTTTTTTGTGTTTGGCGCATCCATGCACGGGATATTAACTATGGACCTATCTCGCGCGGTGATCCCGCCAGAGCATGCCAGCCCCCAGAGTGCCAACCCACACCACCAGTAAACGCCTATACGCGTGGGTGCTCGGAGATCACAAGGTGTAAAAGGGATCATAACGGGGCGACACCAACGTCAGAGACACCCCAACTCTTGGAGGATAAGCGAGCTTAGGCATGAAGACAGCGAATTCTACAATACGTTGAAGTTGTTATTCCAGCGTTAAAGTGTTCTTCCTTCTGGAGCGTCTATCTGTTTATCATTTCCAGTCTGTTTGTTCGGAGTTGACACTATCCCTACGCCTCTCGCAGCGGTGAATGAAACATAATTTCTTTGGGCGCAATCGTTCGATGATTGTCTCCACAATCACCATCATAGGATCGATCCAGAGAGAGTGAGAGAGAGAGATTGATTCAACGTGAATGAATCTTTCGTTAAAACGTCTCTCCTATCCACATGCACTGATTTCTTTAATGCCAACGCTTCACAATGTTTCAATGGCCATCTCTCCTATCCACATGTACTGATTTCTTTAATGCCGGTCAACTAGGAGCTTGAATGCCAAATCTTCACAATGTTTCAATGGCCACTTGAGAGCTTGAATTATAACAACCCTATTTAGGTTTGATTATGACCACCATACGTCCACATACAATTGTGAATTCACTATTTGGACGTGTTACCTCCAACGAAAAGTATGTAGATCCATATTGACAAAAGAACGTTAAGAATCTTAAACAAGCATGTTAAGATCCTCAATGGTACTATTTAACCGGCTACTTACATGCGGTTCATTCCTTTCCCTTTATAATACTATGAACTTGATGGTTTGTAATTTAAAATCCCATTTTATGCGCATATTTTGGATGGAAAGGCCCCAAACTTGCAGTGAGCCAAACCAACTTAACTTTGATGTTGAATCCATGTTGTAGGGTGACATATTTCCAAGTGCACTCCTTAGACAACAAGATTGATACATGTAATTTTTTCATGAAGATATAATTGACAAGCAAAATGCCACCTCCTTGTAGTTTAGATATCCAAAATGAAACTACCTATTTGATGGCATTCTTGATAACTTGATCTCCTCTAGGACCCCAATTTTGGACAAAATTTAGGCATGAAAGCATTAAGTATTTCCCTTTGATAGATATATACAAAGATAAATCAACGCATTAGTTTCATCGAAAATTAGTCATTTGTGCTTGCAGTAAAGGTTTGACATTTTAAGATGAAAAGAAAGGTGTGATTTACAAGAAAATACTTGATTTTTAAGGCATTGCATGATGGATAACTGAAAGATAAAAGGGACGAGAAGGGAGAGATAGAGGAATTCTAACGAAGCATAAATGAGCAACGGACTAGATCTTGCTCAATCTTGTTGACGAAGATTAGCATATGGGCCTTCAAATAGGTATATGAGATGGGGCCTCCATCACACAAATCATGACAATATTTGGCATAATATCCAGCCTAAGATCTAGTTCCTGTACCTATGAGATGGGGTCTTCAATACACAACAGACAATATCCCTGGTAGGGTCACTCATCATATGTAACCTTATGATGCGAGCTCAACAGATGGGTTTTTATTAATTCCATTACTTACAAGTTAATATATTATACATAAGGAAGTAAATTGGACCTAAAATTCAACTAGCTCTCAGTATAGATTTGACTGCTTAGTGGTATGGACCATATTTTGGGATCTTTCCTTGGACTTTTAGGGGGTAATATTTTAGTTAACATGGGAGATGATGGGATATTTTATTATGGTCTAGTACTAAAATGTAGTACGGGTCCTTGTGCATAAGTAGGAGAACTTATTGGCATGCTAACTATGGCTTACTACTTAAATCTATTATGTAAATCTCATGTCAATGCCCTAAGTGGATAGGTTGCTTGAGTGGAGTTTTAATCCATCCAACATGAGAACTTTTATCTTTGGAATTGCCATTATGTCTCTTCTTTTATATATTATTGAGAATGTATTACACTTATGTCTAGTAGAAATGCCTATTTTCTTGATAATGATATTCTTTATATTAGCTATTTGTTTAACTAGTTGTTTCTCTTTCACAACAACACAAAGCAACTATAGACGTGCTTGATAGATGCGCAAAATATTGGGCGTGTCTATAGGCGTTGCTTGAATAGAGAAATTATGGGCGCGTCTAATAGCGTGTCTAATAGCTCATCTATTCGCACGTGTATTAACACGTCTATTAGCACATCTACATTGACAAAATAAAGGCCCGTCTAACATTGCGTTTATCAGCACATCTATTTGCACGTGTATTAGCACGTCTACACTGAGAATTAGACGTGTATTTAGATGCTAAACAGAGAATACACAAAGTGAGATTTTAGTGTACATCACTGCTTTCCAAACATTGCCCATGATTACCAAAGCACATAATTTTAACAAAAACATCAATGCTTTTTTGCAAGGCATACCTAGAAATGAAAAAGTACACCATATTAGCAATATGAACACCTTGCATGGAGCATTGATACACATCATATTTTGTATCATGTAAAGTACCTCACAAGCTCGCCCATCTTGTAAATACAATCTTTCACGTCCTTCGATGCACTATGAGAAATATTAGTAGGTAGTATGAACTGAACCCACGAGGAGGTGGTTGATTAGTTGCTTATAATTATTCACTCACAAATTTGAAAGGAAGAAGATATTATGCACATAAAATACTTACTTAGAGCTTCTTGTGCCAATCATGAGATTTCAAGCCATATAATTGCTCTACACCTCCTTTCTTGCTCTTTGTAAAGGCTCCCTTCAAACACCTCATGCATCCAGTGGGAGTACGAATTGTAGTAATAGCATGCTTATTTAATGTGTTTTCCCGTGAGGCAACTAGCAAAGGACCACAAACAGGACATGCATGGTAACCCGATGTAGTGAGACCTGAACAATAGACGCAATTAAGAGTTGAAGGTGGGTTCAAGGTGCCACATCAGTTGCCTACTCATAATTAAAAGTGCAATGCTTACCTAAACACTCACCATAGCCTGGGAAGTCATGCATCGTCCACATCAAGACTGCTTTGCAATTGAAGTCTCGTGATGAGGGAGGCCTGCTCACATCATGCACCTCGATACCTCTCCAAAGTATCTCTAGCTCATCAATCAAAGGCTCCAAATAAACATCAGGATTTTTGACTTTATGTTTCCCTGGAACTAGAAGGGACAACATAACATGTCCTTTCTTAATAGCCATAGAGGGTGGAATATTATAATTTACCAATATCATTGGCCATACACTAAAGAGGTGCTTTTGAGACCAAATGGGTTTACATCGTCCATTCCCAATCCAAGTCTCAAGCTCCTAGGTTCTTCCTTGAAGCTTGGCCATGTGTCTTCAATATGCTTCCACACAGGAGAGTCTGTGGGAGTTCTCCACTTGCCATTGGTTGATCGATGGGAGGAATGCCATGACATGAGCTCTGCAAATGGATTTGCACTTGAACATATGTTGGATGCAAGGGATTATGGGAAAATGTCATAGAACCTTACGAGGCATGTCCAAAATTTTGAGATCTACTCTATATCTTGCCTCTCCATAAGTAGGGCACTCTCTTGCATCCTTATGTAGTGCACAAAACAAAATGCAATGGTTGACGCATGCATGGATACACTTGTAATCCAATCCTCTAAGAGAGGTCACATGTTGCCTTGCCATATCTCTTGAGGTCGGTAATTTATTCTCCCTTGGAAGCATTTTACACAATAGCCTGGATGTGAAGACCATAAATGAGGAAAAGCATTTGAGTAATTGACCCACTAGCATAATTCACCATGTTTGCAAAATAGACTTTAAAGCTTACTTGAATAATGCATTCAAACTTGCATTGCTCCATCCATAGATGGTTTGCAAGTTTAGTAACTCAAGGGAGGCACGTAGAACAGAGAATGTGTAGCCCTCAAACAGTGGAGTCGATGCTGTGGTAAAAGGATCATCCTGCTCCATGCTATCATCCCTCCCTTCGGATTGATAAACATATAAATCCCGCACCATATCATCAAACACCTCCTCCACGGCTTCATGAGGTAATGGCGGAGGGCTACTATCACCATCACTCCATGCATCCGTAATGGTCCCTCTTCAAGTTCCCTCCTCATATCGTTGATGCTTCCCCTCCTCACGGCGAGCATAGGGCAACATATGCGGGTGTGGCACTACATCTTATATCAAATTAAAATGGGATCATAACTCAAACATATGAACACCCATAGGTATCTCAATCAACCTTAACTCTTTAACACTTACCATGTTTACGGTCACATCCCATTCTCCATACTTTGAGATGTGATTGAGTGTAATCCTGCATGCACGATACATGTTTCCTCGACATCAATCACACATACATTTGATTTTTTACTCCAACCACATTTCGTGATGGTGGATACGGAGGGATTCATCCTCACTGGAGCTACTTGTTGAAGATGAAGACATCCTACAAAAAAAAAACCCCAAAAAATTTGCTTTTCTTCAAATATTTAATTTTAAAACTCTGTGGTGTGTTTAAAGGCACGTCTAAAACCGCATTTGTCTATTCTGTGGTGCACGTCTATAGGCATGTCTAAAATTGCATTTGCTCTATGTATTTAGACGCGTAATTACACGCGCATTTAGACGTGTGTATAAATGCACCATTAGACGTGCTTATAGATGCGGTTTTCAAATCTACTTTTAGCGTGCTGGCTCTGCTTTTCTTCACATAAGCTTCACGCAACTTGCTTGCTTTGCTATTAACAGATCCACAGTGCGACACTTAAGAAGAAGGCACCCACACTTACTTCCAGGCTTACACTTAAGAGGAAGGCACCCACACTTACTTCCAGGCTTACAGGAGAAGAGGGTAAACAAGGAACAGAAGCAATTTTGAAGAAGGACAAGAAGCTTCAGTACCTCTATCCAAGGTAAGTCTCTTTACAGTTGATCTTCTTTGGAAAATACTCTCTTTGGATTTGTCCTTTGTCGTATCCAAGAAAGGAATGATTTTGGTATCAGTGTTACGCTTTTGTGTCGGGCGCATGTCCTTTTTTACTTTTTAGAATAGTCTGTCTGTCGGAGCGCGTCTATAGATGCGTCTTAGAGCACGTCGAAAACCGCATCTACAAGCACGTCTATAGACGCATCTAGCCTATTTTTAGATATAGACAGCCGCGTTTATAGACGCGCTGTTATATGCGAAAATAGACGTGCTTCTCAGACGTGTCTATAGATGTGCTCCGATAGTTTTAGACACTTCCCTTCCCTTCCCTTCCCTTCTCTTCTCTTTCCTTCCCTTCCCTTCTCTTCTCTTCCCTTCCCTTTTCTCTCTCTTTTTCTCTTCTTTTTCTCTTTTCAACTCATCAGTAATCTTCTTTTTTTCTTTTTTCCAATTCATCATGTGGCTAGGAAGCTCTTCAGGCTCACCTGATCTCTGAGAGTCTATTTTTAGGGAGTTATATAACCTTTTAGGGCACCCTCCAAGTCTAGGGAGTTATATGGTTACATGACGGGTACTCTAAACACCCCCCAGGAGTGGGCACTACAGACTCTAAACCACCCCAACCCCACACCAGCTGAGATTACCCCAGCAGAGTCAGCCCAGCCCAGCCGGCTACATAGTCGAGGCCCTTCCCCCATGCCGTCTTATGCCCCTTCCCCCATGCCATCTTATGCCCCTTCCCCCATGCCGTCAAGAGGTCCTTCTATCTCGCAGAGCCATCGGTGTACTCCTGTGCAGTGGAGACTCGGTTCTCTAACTATGAGTGGTCCACATAGTCTCATGTAGTTTCTAGCTATGAGTGGCCAGCGTACTAGCTCGACACAACACAGTAGCAGGCGTACTAGCAGGGAGGGCGGTGGGGGATGCATGGCACACTACTTTGGGAGGGGTGGTGGTGGGGACGATGATGATTCAGATGATTTAGACATGCCTCCGGGTGATGGTACAATCTTCTATGACATCACTCAGATAGGAGGCATCTTGATGGATGCACGGGGGAAGGACATCATGGCCTTCATGTGCTCTGTAATTGCTAACAATTACAGAGATTGCTTTATCCACTACAAAGACCAGCCAAAGAGTTTGGCTGATGAGACCCTCACTGCTGTTCGCTCTAGGTATCCTAACCCCCCCAATCTTCAGCTCATAGATAAATGGGCCAAGTCAAAGATTGTTACGATACCTGGCAATAAAATATCTTTGCTTAAGAGGCACGCACTAGTCGAGCTTGCCAGGCTCGAGGGAGGTCAACCACCAAGGGGCCCACCCCACACCACTCACAAGCGTGAGTGGAAGAAAGCAATGAAGTCAGCGAGGGACGATCCCAGTGTGCAACACATGGAGGCACGAAGGATCCAAATGGAGCAATATGGAAGCGTGCATTTTGGAGCAGGGGGTGTTGAATCATGGGAGGCCCAATTTGTAAGTATCGATCTCAAATTATATTGTTTATGTAGTTTATTAGGAGGTTGTTTCTTTGTACTAACCCCTCCGCAAATTGTGTCATCGTGCAGCTTGATATCGTGGGTAGATAACCTACTCCTGTCGAGACATCCTACCACTGCCACCATCGCAGAGGAGATACATGGAAGCACTTCTATCATGATGGGTTGATTACTGAGGAGCAGTATATCTGGGCTACTAGAGCGCCTCCCGAGGTATTTGAAAGTAATTAAATAATGTCAATATTATAAGTAAAGATTTGATTTTTCATACATTAATATATGTTGTCCCTTATTTACAGGCCCCTGCACAAGAAGACGAGGAAGAAGACGAGGAAGGAGCGGAGAAGGGAGCGCAGAAGGAAGGGTGGAAGGGAGCGAGGACATGGAGAACTTAGATTCGTCGTAGAAGTAGTGCTAGCTACTCTTTTTTGTACTTAAAGCCGCTGGCTTGGCTTTGTGCCTCTTGTATATACACTTCTCTTATTTTTTATACTTGAAGCCACATGACGTGGCTTAGCTTCGTGCTATATGTACATACAAGCACTTTTTGAGCTTTCAATTTTCTTGTGCAACGTTCTATCAATTAAGTCCTTGTGAACTAAATGTTTTGGAGTTGTAATGTTTTATTTGGAATTGTAACTGTTGGCTATAGATGTGCTTGCAAGAGTGCTAATTAAATGCGACTAGTTGTAAGAATTGAATTACACAATGTGGAAATGGGATTCTTATAACTACATTGCATACACAACATACACAGCATTATGTAAATTTAAAAAATATTATGTAGCACATCTATCACTGCATCTATAAATGCGTCTATATATGGGTCTATCTGTTCGAGGAGCATCTATTTGTGCATCTATAAAAGTGTCTATAAGACCGTTTATAAATGCATTTATACATGTGTTTAACAATGCGTCTGTCTGTTTTTTAAATTTTCTAGCAGAGCGTCTATTTACGTGTCTATATGTGCATCTATACGCGCGTCTGTCTGCTATATAGACGTGCTATTAGACACGGGTCTCTAGACATGCAAATAGACGTGCCTGTAAGTTTTTTTAAAGTTCAGTAAATGCGTTTGTGTGCGCGTCTGTAGGTGCTTTGTCTTGTTGTGTTTGATTTTTGTACTGATTTCCTTGGGTGTTTGTCTTGTTTGTTGGGTCTAGAATTGAAATATTGTTAGCATTGGACTATTGTAAGCTTTGTGTTATGGTCTTTGACAGCTAACTTTCTGTTGTATTATGCTATAGCTTGATACAACAACAAATGGCCAGCAATCCAAGTGGTATCAGATTTATGACCAAAAAAGGGATAATTGCAAAAAAATATGCTCAAGTGTGAATAGAATGGGATACTAGAAAAAGTCCACTAAACAAATAGTTTAAAAGTGGTCAAGAAAATGGTTTTGTTGGCTTTTAAGGGAGGTGAGTATAACAATTTTGTATGCATTGTCTATTTTTCACCCAAGGGGGCCACTATGTAAGAACTCCATATAAAATGTGCAATCAAGGGGTATTAAATAAACCCCTTACCTATGGATTTTAATAAACTATATACACTCCTTCTATAAATTTTAAGATGATTAAGCCGACCCTTATGTATGAAATGTTTTGCTTTTTCAATTTTAAAACTCTTTATGTATGTATATTTCTTGTAACTTGATAAAAATATAAAACACCTTCCATTGATTGCATGTGCTATCTACATATTTCTTAGTGACCTCCTTGGGATTTTTCAAGAAAAGAGGGTGAAACTAAGGGTGACACCAATTAACATTAAGAGTAAGGATTTTATAACTATCATGTTCTTCAAGTTTTAGAATCATCTTAGTTAGTGAAATATGCTTAGATGAAGATCAATCATGGCTTGGAGATCAACCAAGAATCCTTCCATATTAATATATGAGTGATTCTACCAATAGCCTTAGAGTTATCACTCCTTTACATAATAATTGAGGATGAAGAGACAAGGAGTAGCAAGAGTGAAAAACTTTCATGGCATTGTAGGAGAAAACTTCACAAGGATCATGGAAATTCATCCCCATGTAGGATAGATGGGGCATTCCAGGTCCTCAAGTTTTCTTTTGACTCTTGAAGCCTTCTTGCTTCTCAAACTGTGGTTGATCGTTTACAAATTGTGCAAACAAGCATGGTAGGATAGATGGAGCTATGAAAGGTGTAGATTATATTTTTCTAACAACTACATTAGGAAACCTGGATGATTTTCTAGAGTCAAAACATATGGAAATAGATTATAGATTGATTTAATTTCAAGCAGGAGTACATCCTTTGCTCACTATGTCTGTAGGGACAAGCATTTAGCTATGACGACCATCAACACTTTACACTTGATATGTAAGCACATGTTACAAATAGCACAACCCTCATTCACATTTGATTTAAAATATTCATTTCTATAATTGCGAACTATGCCTTCTTGCCAAGAGTGGAAGAAGCAAGAACAAGGTTGGATCATTGGGAAGGATAAATGCAGGTAATTGTAATTGGATGTCATTGTCCCAATACTATTTTCTAAATTTCTGCACTAGTTAGATTGTTAAAACAATAGCACAATAGGCATTGGGACCTTGCAAAACCCTTAGCTCTAGCTCTAGTGGTCGTAAATGTCATTGCGATTCTATGTACTCCTTAGCCTCAGCTTACTCAAACATTAGAAAAGATGGGAGGAGATGTAAGATCTTTGGAAGCAATTTGATGTGAGCTTATGCCACCTAGAAAAACTGATCCCTTACTCATATTGGTAGCTTCAATTTGGAAGATTCATATATGAATTATATAATACATAAGTGTTATTATCATACACATGCACAATCAATAAGTGAGTCGAATAGACACACTTCTTTGGGAAACCATCACAATCTAGCATATATCACAATGTATCACTCATAGTGTGAATAGATAAAGATCAGTTGATCAGTGTGAATTATCTTGAAGATACCACGTGTGAAGAAACGCTTTTCTACAATTGCTAGTCATGTGGGGTCACTAAGCAATATGTAAGATAGCACATGCAACTAATAGAAGGAGTTTCTATATTTTTATGGAGTTGCAGGAAATTTACATACATAAGGGGATTTTTAATCCAAAGATGAAAATTTCCAAACATTAGTTATTTACTAAAGGGGTGTATATAAGTTATAGGAAGGTAGGGGATATTTTAAATGCCCATTGATCGCAAGCACTATATTGGATAGTGAACTCCCCCAATCTGCTTGCGTGGTTGCATGAAAATTACCTCTTAGTGGATAAGACGAAGGAGATGCGTCGATAATAGGGACATTGACCAATGAATGAAAGAAAGTATTTAGAGTAGGCATCCTACAATCATGTTGTTTTGCTTTACATTAACATCATATGCAATTATGTTGGTGGATATGCAAGCCCACACACCGCAATGTCCATGACTTCTTCCTCACAATTAGAACATATCTTTGATCTGCAATAGATGCACATTGAGCCCCATTCAATAAAATAGATCTTACATAAAATGAACAATGCACTAAACTAGATCATCCAAACCAATCAAACCCTGATGTCCTTATTGTTGGTCCAACATCACCCCAGCACATAGGAAAAATCTGATTGCTATGTGAGGCCAAAATCATTTCAATGATTACCAATGGTAATTGCATCACTTCAAAATTTCACCAATTTTAGTGAGTACTAGCAATTGGATGACCCATGCTAGGGAGTACAAGGCAAAAAACCAAGCTCCTACATATATCTATGGAGAAATGTATAACAAATTTGTTACATAGGTGGCCATCGGCCTTTGATGATCATTCGAGAGACACAAGCATTTGGTCATCTAGGAAACACAAGCATCCTCGTATATGAAAGTAAAGAACAACCAGGAATAATGATTGTCTGGGAAACACAAGAGTTTAGGATATCATGTTGAACTATGAGTGGTGAGACAACATATGCTCCTAAGGAATTAATTGTATTCATGTACTAGATATATATATATAGTTGAGGACAAGGGTTGAGAATGGGCAAGCTCAATTGGATATATATTTAGCTGTAAGAATGAGAATCAGGATGAAAATGTTTTCAATTGCATTGGTAGTTCATGAAAATGGATGATGATACAAGATGTTATTGATACTCGAAGGCGATAATCTTTCTGATATTGTTCTTGGTGATCTTGTTTGATCATCCGAACCTGTTGATGCAACTGTGAATCATTCTCTTGTGATAGAGGGCCCTCTCTTTGAGCAATGGAGATTTTACTCTGCCTATTGCATTCTCATGATAAAGCAGCTCGTCGGTATATTTTATCTGCTCTACATGATTCTCTTATGTTGGATGTTTTTGCCCTTCCTTCTTCTCATGCAATATGGGAGTATCTCATTGCTACTTTTGAGAAGAAATCTATCATAATGATTCTTTATCTTTGTAATCTTTTGAGCACTCCATACAAAGTTGGAGCTCCTATGACAACTCATATTGAGTCATTCAAGAATATCATCAATCAACTTGCTGCTGCCTGCTGGTGGACCTGTTCCACGAAATCAATTGGTGACCTATCTTCTTAACACTGTGAGGACACCGTCCCATAATATGATAACATTGTTACCATCCCTGCTAACAAAAATGAGATTGAGTTCGATCAAACATGTATTTCTTTGATTGAGTACGCCAAACTACATGAGTGTCATAAAGACCCTCATGAAATTGTCATGATAACAACGGATGATGTAGATTCAGAGACAGCTTGTGTTGCTTGCAAGCATCTTTTCTCAAAATATGGATGTGGTGATAATTCGTACAGAGGTGATAATTCTTCTCATCTCAAATATCCTGAGAAACATTGTTCTTATTGTGATAAGCATGGTCACCTTATCTCTGATTGTTGGGCTTGACAATATGATGAGGAACATAGTGTTACTACTAAGCAACCCCACTTATACAAAAATTCTCCTTGTGAATATTGTGGTGGAAATCATCCATCCTTTTGGTGTTACAAGAGAAGTTATGATCGCAAACGTAATCAAGATATGCTACTCAACAACAGGATGCCCATACACATCAAGAGGCAAATCATATCTATTCTGATGTCTCTTCAGAGAGGATACTTCATGTTTGAGATGGTTCCACTTTTATTGTTGATTTTGGTGCTACTGATAATATGACGTATCAATCTCAATGGTCACATAATTATCATGCTCTTCCTCAGAAGAAATTGGTTTATCTTCTTGATGACACTACTTGTCAAGTCATGGGTGTTGGTGATTTATATCTTGGCATTCCTTCTTCAACAAGAGTCTTGCGAGGCATTCTCCATGTTCCATATCTTCAGAGAAATTTTCTTTCTGTTGCGTGACTTGTTGATCTTGGTCTCTTTATTGGCTTTGACCACACATAGTGTCATATTGAAAAAGATGGACATAGCATAGTAGTTGCTCCTTGGCATGGTAACCGCTTTCAACTTTCCTTAAATGATGATATTGCGAATGTGGTTACAGCCCCTAGTGATTTGGACTGCAAGCTATGACATCATCATTTTGTTCATTCAGATTTTGCGAAGCTACTTTCTATCAATCTTCATGATCTTGTGGATGGTATGGATATCCCAACTCGTCCTCATATGGGCCTCTATGAATATTGTGCTCTTGGCAAGCATCATCAAAAACCCTTTCATGTATCTACTTCAACTCATTCATATGCTTTATTGGATCTCATTCACACTAATATATGTAGACCTTTTCCTCCATCTAAGTCTTTCTATAGGTATTTCATCATTTTCATTGATGATTTTTCAAGATATACAAGTGCATCTCTTGCAACATAAGTTAGAGGCCTTACCAATATTCAAGCAATATAAAACTTCCGTGGAACTTCATCCTGGTTTTCCTATCAAGACCCTTCGTAGAGACAATGGTGGAGAATATATTTATAATCTTTTTTATGATTATTGCATTGAGTGTGGTATTCATGATGAATATATTTTTCCATACTCTCCTCAACAAAATGGTGGTGCATAACATAAGAACTGCACTTCTCTTGATGCTATGCAATGTATGCTTCTTCATTCTGAATTATCTTGGACCTTTTGGGCAGAAGCAATTCTGATATCCATCTTTGTGCAAAATCATCTTTCTACAACTGCACCTTCTGGTAAGATACCAATCACAGTTTGGATAGGGTAGACTCCTTCAGTATCACATTTTTGAACTTTTGGCTACATTGCTTATATTCATGTACCAAAAGAGACACGGAAAAATCTAGATCTTCTTGGCTTGAAGGTCATATTCATTGGATATTCTCTTGATTCTAAAGGTTATATATTCTATGATCCCTCTTCTAAGAAGGTGATAATTAGTTGTGATGCCATATTCAATGAGCAATAAATGGGAGGAACATGGTCTACTGAGGATGCAGAGGATACTGAGTCCTTGCTTACTGCCTTTCCTTTTCTATTTGATGATGATTCTACTTCTGATGTCATTACTACTTCTTCATCTGATGGCATCACTGCTACTCCATTTTCAGAGCAATGTGTTGATCAATCTTGATTGGCACCCTGCACACACATAGGCCTTTGATGATAGTGTTGATATTTATGTTGATCTGCCTATTGATTTTGAACATGGTTCTCCTCACAATTGTGTTGACGACATTCACATCATTGATCATGCAATGGACCCTACTACTTATACAGAAGATATCTCTTCTGTGCAAAAGAGTCAATAGAAAGAGGCCATGGAAGCTGAATATGATTCTTTAATTCTAAAGGTACATGGATTGTTACTGAACTACCTCCTGGTCATACTCCTATCAAATGTAAGTGGGTTTATAAATGTGACGCTCCAATTTTGTATATGAAATATTTTGGAATATATATCACAGATAGTGTTCAAAAAGGATGGTTTTGATGTTTTGAAGGTTTTGGGAAAGTTTGGTGTTGGTCGAAAAATTTTGGTTTTTGTCCATTATGATGTCGGCTAGATTTTGTGGCTTGATTTTGAGTTGGTTAGAGAAATAATTTGAAGAAACTCTGTATGAGAGAGTTTTAGATCTTGTTGAGTAGAAAAACTTTGTTCTAGTGAAAAATTTGTGGTTCACTAGTTTGCATGCCTATATGGAGGTCAGAAGTTGCTAACAAAGTGGTTTTGAGCTAAAAGTGCATCTAGATTTCCGTGTCAAGAATTGCAGGTATTAGACGGAGGTCGAGATGGATGAGTTAGCCATGAAAGGTCAAATGCAAAGGGAAAGAAGAGGGCCCGATCTTCAAGATGAGCTATTGAGCTTATCCATTGGATCTACGAGGCAAGCGTGGTGATGCTCCGAACAGAGCCATTTTCATGCCTTCAAAAAAAAAAAAGAGACGTCGCGATTCCGTACGCATTTGCTATCAAAAGTGCACGCTAAAAGAAGGTGAAAAGCACACATACACTTTTCAAGAAAAGCTGTTTTTGGCCAAATTTGGGGGCTTTTGGCCGTCTTTTTTTGAGTCGTGAAAGGTTATAAAAGAAGAGGAGATCATGAGAAGGAGAACACACAATCCAACGCACGCATATCGAGGCTGAGCGAAAGAGAAGAGAAGGCACGCATCTCGAGGTTTCTCAAGCAAAGAGAAGACATGCATATCGAGGCACTGCAAAAGTGACAATAGCGCACACGAATCGAGGCAGCGCAAAGAAGAAGATAAGATCAAGATATTTTGAGAGTGAGAGTGAGAGTGAGAGTGAGAGTGTGATTGAGATTTGATCTTTTGATCATCTGATTTGAACATCTTCATGCAAGTGAGAGTGAGAGTGAGATAGCTCAGGGGTGGACAGGTGGTATCGAGCTCCTTCATGGAGTGATTCTTCTCCAAAATTATTGCAAAGACTCATCAGTTTGGTTCATATTGGAATCTCTCTTCTTGTTCATTCGTGATTATTATCTTGCTACAATTTTGATCGTGATTGTGAAAGAATGGTGCGTGACAAGTGGTATGAGAGCCCGGTTTTGATGGCAGACAACGAGGCAATTATGAAGAAACTAGAAGAACAAGATTCATTGATTCGAAGGCTAACCATGGAATTAAATAGATTATGCAAAGGAAAAGGCATAGCGGATGATGGAGCTAGTGGTGGTGCTGCTGGCAAAAATTTAGAAGATGAAGAGTTCTATGTCGAGCTTGGTGCCGGGGTACCGAGCCGAAGGAGACAAAGAGGTGAGGAAGATGTTTCCGCTGCTCTTGTGCAAGTTTTTAAGAAAGCGAAACTCTCTGAATTTGATGGTGAGAAGAAGACCGAGGAAGATTTGGAAGCGTGGCTCGAAGAACTTGAAGATTTCTTTGCTCTACGAGAGTTTGATGAAGCGGGAAAGGCTAAGATCGCGGCACTACAGTTACGTGGACTTGAAAACTATGGTGGAAGTCGCATGTGCAAATCTGACAACGTCAAGATCAACCCATCACATGGGCTGAATTCAGAACTGCAGCTGAAAAGAGGTATTGTTCTCCACATTATTATATGGAAAAGAAGATGGAATTCTATAATTTTAAGCAAGTACAAGAGGGAAAACATAATCTTTCTGTGGATGAGTATAAAGAGAAGTTCCTGCGATTACATAAGTATGCACCTGAGGTCACAAGTGAAGCTCTTACTCACAAATTTGTGGAAGGGCTTAAGGAAGATCTTTTATATATGATGAAAGGAACAGGATCAAGTGATTTCTTGGATGCTGCGGCTAAGGCCAAAAACTTTGAAAAGATGGAAGAATATAACTTAAGAAAGATAGCAAAATCAAAGTTCATTCCAACAGGTCATCGTTTTCAAGGGTCACAAGGTTCAAGTATGCCTCAACGAAAATCTGATTATTCGAATATGCCTAGATTTCAAGAGAGGAGTAGCCAACCTAGGTACAACCAAGTGGGAAGGCCAAACTTTAATAACCGAGATCAGAATCAGAATCAGAATCAAAATCAAAATCAAAGAAATAAAGGAGTTTCAAATCAGAAAACCCAAGAAAACGCACCTTGGAAAAGTGATCCAGAGTTTATTGAACGGGCAAGAAGATTGGAATTATGTTTCCAATGTGGTGAGCAAGGTCACTGAACATTTGAGTGCCCCAATAA
This sequence comes from Dipteris shenzhenensis, assembly GCF_047967505.1. NCBI lineage: Eukaryota > Viridiplantae > Streptophyta > Polypodiopsida > Gleicheniales > Dipteridaceae > Dipteris > Dipteris shenzhenensis. Next base: position 29,700,972 of record NC_141616.1, read on the forward strand.
AGCAAAATTTAATTTTATGAAAGGACCAATGATGGGAGCAAAGACGAATCAAACGAATCCAACCATCGACGAAGTGGGGGACAAAGGTAAGTGCTTGGAACCTATGAAATGTATGGCATCTTCCACAACTCATATGCATGCTTATGTGATTAAAGTGATGGGGAAATTTGGGAATCAAAACATAAGTTGTAGCACTCATTGTTTTATATCCCCGAAATTCCTCAAGACTCTAAACGTAGAAATTAGGAATCAAGTCAGAAAACCAGTCGAACTTGCTAATGGAAAATTACATTATACTGAAGGGCTTCTAGAAAATCTTTCCTTCAATTTAGCACAGAGGAAGAGTAAGGGAGATTTTTATGTTATTGAGATGGGAAAGTGTGACGCTATTATTGGAATGGATTGGTTAAATGTAAACAAAGCAATTATTGATTGTGGAGAAAGGACTGTTAGTTTTATTAATGAAGATGGCAAATATAAAATTATTCAAGTAGAAGAAAAAGATAGTAAAGCTTTCTCATATCACCCATGAAATTGCTGTGAGGAGTAAGACAGGGCTGTGACACATTCCTCATCTTTGTTGATAAGTTAAAGGAGGGAAGTGAAGATGAGTCAGTACCACACTATGTTACAAAATTCCTTGAAGAATTTTCCAATCTGTTTCCTGATGATTTACCTGGGATGCCACCTCCTAGACATCTTAACCATGCTATAGAGTTAGAACCAGGCACAAGTCCTTATTGTCAGGCTCCCTATAGATTTAATGTGGATGAACTAAAGGAGTTAAAACTTCAACTGGATGACTTGTTAAAGAAAGGGTTTATAAAGCCTAGCGTTTCTCCTTGGGGTGCTCTAGTCTTATTTCAAAAGAAAAAGGATGGAGCTTATAAGCTTTGCATTGACTATAGAGGATTGAGTCGGCATACTATAAAGAATAAGTACCCTCTACCTCACATTGATGAATTGTTGACTCAATTGAATGGTGCCACAGTGTTCTCTAAAATTGATTTGTGATCTAGTTACCATCAGATTCGTATTAAGGACGAGGACATTCCTAAAACTGGCTTTAGAACTCACTATGGCCATTATGAATTTATTGTGCTTGCTTTTGGCTTGACCAATGCACCCACTACCTTCATGTGTCTAATGAATGATGTATTTTGTGAGTATTTAGATGACTTCATTTTGGTTTTCTTGGATGACATTTTTGTATATTCCAAGAATGGGGAACAACATGAACAACATCTAAGGAAAACACTTGAAAAGTTACGGGAGCATAAACTTTATGGGAAAAAGAGCAAATGTTTCTTCGCTAAGGACAAGCTTGTGTATTTGGGTCATGTGATTTCAAAAGATGGTATTCGTATTGATCCTGACAAAGCAAGGCTTATTTTGGAGTGGCCTAGACCGAAAAATGTAAGGGAGGTAAGAGGCTTTATTGGCTTAGCACAATATGAGAGAAAACATATCAAAGATTTCTCAAAAATAGCCTCTCCACTTACTGATTTGACAAAACTTGACAAGCAGTTTATATGGACGGAGAAGTGTCAACAAGCTTTTGATACTATAAAAGACAAAGTCGCTGAAAATTGTATTCTCAAGATACCCAAGATGGGTAAACCTTTTGTAGTGACATGTGATGCTAGTGGTACCCAACTTAGATGTGTACTTTCGCAAGATGGTCGTGTAGTGGAATATGAGTCTTGAAAATTAAGGAAGCATGAAGAGAACTATCCCATGCATGATCCTGAATTGGCTACCGTTTTTCATGCATTGAAACATTGGAGACACTTTCTACTTAGTGTAAAGTTCGAACTTCGAACGGATCATGAAAGTTTGAAGTACCTCTTCACTCAACCATTATTGAATAATAGGCCAAGAGGATAGATGAATCTTCTTTCTGAGTATGACATTGAGATTAAGTACATTGAGGGAAAGGAGAATACGGTGGTTGATGCTTTAAGTAGAAGACCTTTCATGAATGCCATCACCCTTATTCGTCCTGATCTTGCAGAAAACATTAGAAATGAACTTGAACATGATGTTTTTTATGCACCTATCCTTCAAAAGATTGGTCAAACACCTTGTGAAAAGATTGAAGGAAAGTTTCATTTGGTGAATGGTAATTTATATTGCCATGATAGACTTTGTGTACAATGTGATTCACCTTTGAGATGGAAAATCTTGTATGATTGTCACAATGCTCCATTTTCGGGACATATACATACAGCAAGGTTCGAAAATCATTTTATTGGCCTGCACTAAAGCGTGATGTTCGTCGTTATGTCCAAGAAGTGAAGGTGGAACAACATAAGATGCCTAGTAAGATGCAACCTTTGGATATACCTTTGAGGAAGTGGGAATCAATATCCATGTATTTTATTACTAAACTACCTATAGCTCGAGGGGGATATGATAGCATTTTTATTGTCATTGATCGTCTTACCAAAATGGCACATTTCTTTCCTATGAAAAAGACTGATGGTGCTCTTGAGGTAGCTAAGTTGTTTGTGAAAGAAATTTTCCGATTGCATGGGATGCCTAAAAGTATTGTGTCAGATAGGGATTCCAAATTTACTTCTAATTTTTGGAAGGCCACATTCCAAGCAATTGGGACGGAGCTTAAGATGAATACAGCTTTTCACCCACAAACAGATGGAGAAACTGAAAGGGTTAATCACATACTTGAGGATATGCTTCGAATGTATGTTAATGAGAAGCAAACAAATTGGACTGAATTCCTATCCTTAGCCGCGTTTGCTTATAATAGTTCATGGCATAGCTCCATTCAAATGACTCCATTTGAAGCCATGTATGGTCAGAATTGCCACTCCTGTGAATTTTGCGAATCCTCAAAATAGAGTCAAAGTGTCTAGACAAATGCTTGAGAGGATGGATGAGGAAGTGAAATTGATTCGGGAGAGCATTCAAAGAGCACAAGACAGGCAAAAGCATTACTATGATAAGAAGCGGTCTTTTCGTGAATTTTAGATTGGGGAGATGGTATTTCTGAAAGTAATACCTAAATGCAGTATGAGACAATATGTAAAGCTCTTGGAAAGATGGCTTCATCTATGAAGAGGTGGGATAAGGAACTGCCAATTGCTTAATCTAATCCTTGGGAAGGATAGAAGACTCTCACCTCGTTTTGCAGGACCTTTAAAAATCTTAAAGAGGGTGGGAACGCTTGCATATCAACTTGAACTCATGCGTGAGAACATAAAAGTGCATCTTGTTTTCCATGTCTGTTTATTGAAATCTTATGTTGCCAACCCAACTCATATTTTGCAGGACAAATCTACGATCATGGAGGATGGGACTTTGAAAGTCGAACCTGAATATATATTGGATAGGAACATGAAGTGGCTTAGGAATAGAACAATAGAAGAAGTTTTGGTTAAGTGGGATGCTTATCCTATAGAAGATGCTTCATGGTGGGTAGACTTAGATGCCTTACTGAGTTTCCTTCATTTAAACTCTGAGGACAGAGTTCCTGAAGAGGGAATGGATGTGACGCTCCAATTTTGTATATGAAATATTTTGGAATATATATCACAGATAGTGTTCAAAAACGATGGTTTTGATGTTTTGAAGGTTTTGGGAAAGTTGGTCGAAAAATTTTGGTTTTTGTCCATTATGGTGTCGGCTGGATTTTGCGGCTTGATTTTGAGTTGGTTAGAGAAATAATTTGAAGAAACTCTGTGTGAGAGAGTTTTAGACCTTGTTGAGTAGAAAAACTTTGTTCTAGTGAAAAATTTTTGGTTCACTCGTTTGCATGCCTGTATGGAGGTCAGAAGTTGCTAACAAAGTGGTTTTGAGCTAAAAGTGCATTTAGATTTCCGTGTCAAGAATTGCAGGTATTAGACGGAGGTCGAGATGGAAGAGTTAGCTATGAAAGGTCAAATGCAAAGGGAAAGAAGAGGGCCCGATCTTCGAGATGAGCTATTGAGCTTGTCCATTGGATCTACGAGGCAGGCGTGGTGATGCTCCGAACAGGGCCGTTTTCATTCCTTTAAAAAAAAAAAAAGGAGAGACGTTGAGATTCCGTACGCGTTTGCTATCAAAAGCACACGCTAAAATAAGGTGAAAAGCACACGCACACTTTTTGAGAAAAGTTGTTTTGAGAAGGAGAACACACAATCCAACGCACGCATATTGAGGCTGAGCGAAAGAGAAAAGAAGGCACGCATCTCAAGGTTGCTCGAGCAAAGAGAAGGCACGCATATCGAGGCACTGTGAAAGTGACATTTAGCGCACACGAATCGAGGCAGCGCAAAGAAGAAGATAAGATCAAGATATTTTGAGAGTGAGAGTGAGAGTGAGAGTGTGATTGAGATTTGATCTTTTGATCATCTAATTTGAACATCTTCATGCAAGTGAGAGTGAGAGTGAGATAGCTCAGGGGTGGATGGGTGGTATCGAGCTCCTTCATGGAGTGATTCTTCTCCAAAATTATTGTAAAGACTCATCAGTTTGATTCATACTGGAATCTCTCTTCTTGTTCATTCGTGATTATTATCTTGCTATAATTTTGATCGTGATTGTGAAAGAACGGTGTGTGACAATAAAACCAAAACCAAAGCTGATGGTTCTTTTGACAAGTTTAAAGCTCGTCTGGTTGCGAAAGGATACTGACAAATTGCACGAGTTGATTATCATGATATATTTTCACCTGTTGTTCACAGTACAAGCATTTGGGTACTCTTGGATTTTGCTACTTAATTTGATTTGCAGATTCATCAAATGGATGTGAAAATTGCTTTTCTTAATGGAGATCTTAAAGAGGAGATTTATATGGAGCAGCCAGAAGGATTCATACTTCCTAGTATCAAGTTCTTTTCACAAGTTTAAAGCTCGTCTGGTTGCGAAAGGATACTCACAAATTGCACGAGTTGATTATCATGATATATTTTCACCCGTTGTTCATAGTACAAGCATTCCGGTACTCTTGGATTTTGCTACTTAATTTGATTTGCAGATTCATCAAATGGATGTGAAATTTTCTTTTCTTAATGGAGATCTTAAAGAGGAGATTTATATGGAGCAGCCAGAAGGATTCATACTTCCTGGTATCAAGTTCAGCGATATTGTCAAGGGAATTCAACTACTTCGACAAACAAAATTCATTCAAGATGGAGTTCAAAAGTTTGGCTAGATGAATGCTCACTCTACGACCTCTCCTTGTCTTGTGAGCTCTATTAAAAGTACTCAATAAACTCATGATGTTGTGGTTTCACATCAACCCTATGCCAATCTTGTTGGTTGCCTATAGTTTGTCGGGTTGAACACTCGAGACCAGATATTCTTTTTACTGCCAATTTTCTAGGTCAATATTTGGTTGCTCCCTCAATGCAACATTGGTCTGCAGCAAAACATGTTCTAAAGTATTTGAAAGGCACTTCTGACTTTGAATTAGTTTATCGACGTCATGCAGAAAGATCTTCTATGATGTCTCTTGATCTTTTGGGATATACAGATGCAGACTTGGCGAGCTCTCACTTCTCTATGCAGTCTACAAGCAGTAATTGCTTCTTTATCAATGGTTCCTTGTTCTCTTGGGCAAGTAAGAAGCAACGTTGTGTTGATGTTTCTACCATAGAATTTGAGTATGCAACGGCCTCTCTAGTAGCTTGATAATTGGTTTGGCTATGCTAATTTCTTACACATATTGGACATCGTCCCTCATCTAGTACTCCTCTTAGATGTGATAATCAAAGTGCCATTAATCTATTCAGCATAACAAATCCAAGCATATTGATGTTCATTATCATTATGTTAGACATGAAGTGAAGAAAGGGAAGATAATGATTAAACATTGTCCCACTTCCCAGATGCTTGCAGATATTTTCACTAAAAGTTTTATTGAGGCATGATTCATGATGCTATGATTAGAACTTGGAGTTCTTGTAGCTTCTCTCTGTTGAGAGTTCACGCTCAACATCATGTGATCATGTGTGCATAGCACCATCACGTGATCATATGTACATAGCACTAACCTTATAGAGTGCTATAAAGAAAAGGGTTAGATCCCCTAACCCTAACCCTAAAAGGGTTTGTATATATTCTATTTTTTCAATTAAATATAGTAATCCATTCATCTTGTAATAATAGAAGTAAACCATCGTGCTGGTTGCTGTTAATATCCTTAGGCAACCAGCCACCATGCTGGTGATAACTTATCCTACAGTACTACTATGCTATCCTAAAATTTGTTGCATAGTGCTATACTAAAATAGTGCCCTTTATACTAGTTATCATTAACCATCAGATTTCAACCACCAAGCTACTTAAAATAATTAAGTACTAACATGGAAGTAGGTCGATACAAAATCACATATTACGAGCACCATGAGAAAGTCTATAAGTCCAAGAAATGTTTATAAGATTTTTCTTTTTTTCAAAATACAATGACATTTTGTGGCTCAAGGAAATTCTAGACTCCCAACCATCTTATCAGCCTCTCTATAGAAAGCATCTCCTAGCTCTTTAGGCTAGTCTGATGCACAATGGCAGATCTCTTCACACACTCGAATTACACACTACTTCACTCTGTCGACTTATACACCCATAGTAACTCCTCCTTTTGTTGGGGGTCCTCTTCATCCTGGTCTTTGCGCTCTATACTTCTTCGTGCCTCTATCATGTCCTGCAAAAATAAACCTACATCATGAGCTTGACAAGTACCTTAAAGGAGTAGGAAAAACAATAGCCAGGGAAATTAATATTCACCGTCTTTGGTGGAGTCAAAGTAATACCCCCACCACCGAAGCATGTCCTCATTGTATCTATTTTCCTCCTTCCTGGGTCTATTTCTGTGAGGATGCCATCCAACATCATTTTCAAATAGAACAAAAGCATTCAGAATTTATTTGGGTATGCCATATATTCGCTGTAGGTGGATCGGCAGTAGGTGGATCGATGTACAGAGTTTTGGGGCTAGATCACAATAAGCTCTTAGTTATGTCTGCACTACACTTAAATAGTGAGAGAGTTCATTGAGCCTGACCTTCTCAATCTTCAATCTCATGTTAGTTTGGTAATCAAAATCTTTGAGTTCATTGAGACCGACTTTCTCCTTTCTGGTTTTTGCATTCTCCCTTTTTAGCTCTTCCATCATCTGGTATTTTTCAATGTTCAATGTGTTTTGCATGTTGCAGAGCCATTTGCCCTCCTTTTTGGCTCTCTGATCTTCAAGATTCTTTTGCATATCTTGTAGCTCCTTGTCCACCATGTACCCATCATTTCTCATTTCTTCGAGCCTATCTCAGAGCTCCTTCATGCACTTCTCTTCTTCTTCTCTTCTATGCCTTTCCATGTCGACCATTTTTTTAGTAGGCTCAGCTTGCTCTTGTGCCTGCAAGGCCCTTACTTGTGCCTCCTCTACCTTGGCTTTTGCACCTTCCCTGAGATTTTTCTCAAGTTGCACTTCCTTTGCTACATCGGTGGCTTTGTCTTGTAGAAAATTCACCTTCTAAGACATCTACTTATCATATTGCTTGAAAATTCCTTTGAGGGTAGATGCCATCAAGTGCATTGCAACTCCAGTGGATTGAGATGACAACTAGTATTTGCCATCCATGCAATTCTTCAGGTTGGTTAACATGCTCTTGGAGATTGCTGTTTACAAAGATACATCATGTCTTTTTAGTTGCTCTATTGGTGCTTGAACCTACTAGAACTTTCAGGTTCTTCTCGTATCAAGAAAGAAGTGAATGGTCTTCTTCAGCACATCTTGGAGGTCTATTGGCAAGCTCAAAATCTTGACTCCACCATCTTAAGTTTACTAATCTGAGCATTGGGTATACATCTAGAATATCCTGTGTCCTCACTACTTCTCAAAAAAGTGTGCTTGCGAACTGCCTCTAGAAATTCCTAGAGCATTTTCAATCACGCTTTCATTGATGGTAATCTTGTGACCTTGATAGACTAGTTGCCCCTTCTTCACGTTCACCTCCTCTACCAACCTAGTGAAGTTTTGGAGAACATCCAAATTGGGCTTTTGAAGAGCGATAGAGGAGCTCCCATGTGTCATGATTTCAAGATCAGGGGAGGAGGGGCTCTTGCACTGTGCTGCAGCAGCAGAGGGGTAGGAAAGATTGTGTGAGGAGCTCCCAGACTATGCAGGGTCCATTGGGAGAGGTGATAGAAGTTGCAGGAAGAGTGCAAGGAAGATAGAAATGGTCAAGAGGGATAGAAGATGAAATAGTGAAGGAAATGGAATAGTGGAGGCTTGAGTTTGCAGTCTGATTACAAGGGAGAAAGAAATGGTCAAGAGGGATAGAAGATGAAACAGTGAAGGAAATGGAATAGTGGAGGCTTGAGTTTGCAGTCTGATTACAAGGGAGAAAGAAATGGTCAAGAGGGATAGAAGATGAAACAATGAAGGAAATAGAATAGTGGAGGGTATGATACACTACAACTTGCATGTGGATAGTACAAAGGCATGAGACAAGCACTTGTCGATAGTATAGTGTAAAGTATAGGCTCTATGTTTGGTGCATGATACAAATCAAAGTATGTGTGGAAAATGAAAAAACTTGCCTAGAAATGTCAACTTGTTTGACATAGTGATGATGCATAATTAGGGCTTGAGATCTTCAAGTTTGATGTTTGAGCTCTTCATATGACATAGTGATGATGCATAATTAAGGCTTGAGATCTTCAAGTTCTCGATGTGTGAGCTCTTTATTTGAATAGTAGACCTTATCCTCTCCAAGTTCAATCTAGTCAAACCTCCTCAAACCTTTATAATCATGCCTTGATGTTTTGCACAATTCATCCACCTAAAATGACTGATTTCATGCAGTATATATGAACACAACAAATATTCAAGTGTCCTTTTTTGTTGTACCAAGGATGAATGTATGAGGAAATTGCTTCGGTCACTCCAAAGATGAGTATGGAGGGGCGATTTGAGATGTCTACAAATCCAGGGCTAAAATGTCTCTTGCGTAGTGTAAGAAAGCCATAGCAACACAATAGGAAGGCCCATAAAGATCTTGCAAATCAAGAACCAATAATACAAAAACACAATGAGCATCCGCGCATCCAAAAGTACTGAACAATTGGGCATCCGAAAGTACCGAATTTGAGATGTCCACAAAGCTAGAGGTTGAAATGTCATTTGTGTAGTGTAAGAAAGCCATAGAAACACAATAGGAAGGCCCATAAAGATCTTGCAAAACCAAAACCAATAATCTAGAAACACAAGGAGCATCCGGAAGTACCGAACAATTGGACATCCCAGAAGTACCAAAAAATTGGGTAGCCGAAAGTACCAAACAACCAAAAATACAACGAGTATAAGCCACGCACATATGACAAGAGGCAAGCTGGTGTGGATTATACACAGCTTACATAATCATAGCTAGAAATGAATTAACAACCTCTTCTCATCCGGAAGTATTGAACAAGCAGAAATACAATGAGCATAAGCCACACACATATGACAAGAAGCAAGCTAGTGTGGATAAGACATAGCTTACATAATCATAGCAGGAATGCAATAACAACCTCTTAGCATCTAGAAGTACCGAACAACCGGGAGGATAAGCATCCGAGAATACAAAGAACATCTAGAACTAACAAAGAAAATGGGCATCTGAGAATGTTGATCACATCCAAACAAGTACTCAATAGTAATCCATATGTACCACATCCAAATGAGTACTTAATAAATCATCCATATGTGCCATGTCCAAATGAGTACTCAAGAAGTAATCCATATGTGTTCATCTAAAATAAGTTGAACCTTGCCATGTCCAAATGAGTACGCAATATGACCATGTCCAAATGAGTACTCAAGAAGTAATCCATATGTTTTCATCGTGAAAGCCACATAAATATGTGTCACATCCAAATGAGGACTCATCAATAATCCATGTACCATGTCCGTAAGAGTACTCAAGTAGTTAGGCAATGCCATGTCCAAATGAGTACTCAAGCAATTAGCCATATGTGTTCATAAATATTGTCACCTAAAAGACGTTGAACCTTGCCACATCCAAACGAGTATTGAATAAGTAATCCATAGGTACCATGGCCAAATGACTACTCAATAAGTCATCCATATAGGTTCATCGTGAAAGACATCTAAGTATACCTCACCACATAATGGGTGAAATAAAAGTATGCCTTGCTTGAAGATATAAGGTGAACTAATAAGTAAATACATACCATAAGTCATCAATAAGTTAATCGACAAAGAAGGAACATACTGGTGGTCTAGCAAGACCTTGCATGCACTCATAAATATAGATGAATATGAAAAACAAAGTAGATGTACTGATCTTATAGGTATGCAATGTGCATTTAGTCCATTGGATTGTATCTAGGCACCTGTGCAAACCTACATGTACTTGGAGACACAATTGAGTGTGATAAAAAAGAACATATGAGCTCACCTTGGAAACAAACGAGTGCCTTGAAAACGACAAGGAAACATGTGAGAAGCACCTTTACATATGTGAAGTAAAGTATCCAAGAAGTAATGATATCAAAGCTAAATAGAAAAGAAACATTGAAAGAAAAAAACGGTTAGGAACAACATAAAGCATGCGAAAAGTCCTTTTCTTCCATAGGATGGACCAACAAGGGACCAATTTATGAAAGTGAAGCTAGTGTTGAATACATGACGAGCAAGTCAAGCAAGATGTTAGCTTATAAGAGAGAAAGAAACATTAGATTGATATTTTCTTTTGCATATCAAGCACACCTACATGATCTTTACCCTACTCCAGATCAAATACAATGGATGGCCTATAGGCATGCTTGATTAACAAAAGATGAAAGACAACCTGCTTTCAAAATCATAAGATAGTAGAAAGTAACTCTCACCTTCAAAAAAACATAAAACATTTAGGAAATCAAAAGTAAATGATAAGATAATTGAAGAAAACTATTCTTCAAAACAATATAAAATATTTAGGAAGCTCCTTTGAATCAATTAGGTCATGCTGAAAATAAAGCTTGATATAGAATGTTTGGCAAGTCTCTTCAACCGAGATTTATAGAAACTTGAAGCTGCAGCTAAACTTGTTAGCAAAACATAATAATACATGTATTATCATTGCGAATAAAACACCAATCATATGAATGTAGTGGAATATAAATAATATAACCTTTTAAGTGGAATATCAAGTACAAAGCATTGTACTGAACTACGATGATATCATGGTTCCCAATCATGTACAACATTAAATAAAGTTGGTTTATCTCTATACCAACATGCAAAGAAAAGCTCCAACACATAGATGTATGTCATAGTGGTTGCTGAAAAATAATCAAGTTTTGTGAGGTACCCGAGTATAGATATTAATACAGCTCTTTGGTTGAAGGACATTCTATGAATGTTGTGTAGCAAAGCACTTATACAAAGACTCAGCAAGCGATGCACTAAATAAGAAACTGGTCAGTAACGGATGCACTAAATAAAAAATATCTTAATAGATGTGAAGCATCATTGGCTTTTACTTTTGAAAAAGCAGCATGAAACCACAAGTGTTGAAGCGCTAAACTCTTGTTTTCACTGATGACCTAATAGAAATTAGAAATTGCTTTCATATGGTAGATAACCTTTTGTCGAAGTAATTTTCTCAATCAACTTTCTGGTCTATTGAATGTATATAATTATCATTGCAAAAGCATGTAGATTGGGCTTCCTTACTCTTACCGACAAGATTGAGACTCTACTTGGCATCGATTAGATAAGATCTTTATCTGCTATAAAGATTGACTACACTTACAGCAATGATCCTGTGCTCTTAGCTTTTATGGATATGATCGGTGGGTGTTGGGTCTCCTCTTCATTTCAATTTTTTGTGGAGTCCTATAGCTAAATAAGTTTTGTTTATGTGATTGAGCATCTTCACTACTACACACAGATTCTATTGCGATGTTTAAGTACCAACGTTTACCCACGGGGTGCTAATCGTCAGTATGGGAAGCGCGTCCCATAAAGCATTGCTATATAGTGACTTTAGGCAAACGTCACTATATAGCGACGATTTCTAAAGTTGCTATATAGCGATGTTTATCATAATAGTAAGTGTCACTATATAGCGACACTGAGCTTATGCTTATGCTTATGCATGACCATATGTCTCCTCTTATGCATGAGCATATTCTCCTTCTCCTTCTCCTTCTCCTCTTTTCCTCTTTCCCCTCTTTGAATCTCTTTTCCTCTTTTCCTGGACCCTCTTTTTCCCCCTCTTTCCCCTCTTTCACGCTCATGCTCTTATGCTCATGCATAAGCATAAGCATAAGCATAAGAGAAGGAGACATATGCTCATGCTTATGCTTATGCATGAGCATAAGAGAAGGAGACATATTATGCATAAGCATAAGCATAAGCATAAGAGAAGGAGACATATGGTCATGCTTATGCTTATGCATGAGCATAAGAGAAGGAGACATATGCTCATGCATAAGCATGAGCATATGTCTCCTTCTCCTTCTCCTTCTCCTCTTTTCCTCTTTCCACTCTTTGAATCTCTTTTCCTCTTTTCCTCCCTCTTTTTCCCCCTCTTTCCGCTCTTTCATGCTCATGCTCTTATGCTCATGCATAAGCATAAGCATAAGCATGAGCATATGTCTCCTTCTCTTCTGCTCATGCATAAGCATAAGCATGAGCATATGTCTCATTCTCTTATGCTTATTCTTATGCATGAGCATATGTCTCCTCTTATGCATAAGCATATGTATCCTTCTCTTATGCTCATGCATAAGCATGAGCATGTGTCTTTCAATCTCTTTTTCTCTCTTTCTCTTTTATGCTTAAGCTTTCTCTCTTTTTGGGGAGTACAAGGGAAAAACTCGAGCCAATATATATATCTATGTCAAAAAATATATACAAAGGATGGCCATATCCCAATTTGAATGATACACTGTAATGTTGGATGATATAGTGAACCTTGCATGTGGATAGTACAAAGGCATAAGACAAGCACTTGTAGATAGTACAGTGCAAAGTATAGGCTCTATGTTTGGTGCATGATACAGTGCAAAGTATGTGTGGAAAATGGAAAAATTTACCTGGAAATGTCAACTTGTTTGACATAGTGATGATGCATAATCAGGGCTTGAGATCCTCAAGTTCGATGTTTGAGCTCTTCATATGACATAGTGATGCTGCATAATCAAGGCTTGATATCTTCAAGTTCAATGTGTGATCATGATGAAAACATATGGATCACTTCTTGAGTACTCATTTAGACATGGTCATATTGCGTACTCATTTGGACATGGCAAGGTTCAACTTCTTTCAAATGAACACATATGGATTACTTCTTTAGTACTCGTTTGGACATGGCACATATGGATTATTTATTAAGTACTCGTTTGGATGTGGTACATATGGATTACTATTAAGTACTTGTTTGGACGTGATCATTGTTCCCGGATGCCCATTTTCTTGGCTACTTCTGGATGTTCTTTGTAATCTCGGAAGCTCGTCTTCTTGGTTTTTCGATACTTCTAGATGCTAAGAGGTTGTTATTGCATTCTCACCATGATTATGTAAGTTGTGTCTAATCCACACCAGCTTGCTTCTTGTCATACATGTGTGGCTTATGCTTGATGTATTTCTGCTTGTTCAGTACTTCCGGATGAGAAGAGGTTGTTAATTCATTTACAGCTATGATTATGTAAGTTGTGTATAATCCACACTAGCTTGATTCTTGTCATATGTGTGTGGCTTATGCTCGTTGTATTTTTGGTTGTTCAGTACTTCTAGCTGCCCAATTTTTCGGTACTTCTAGGATGCCCAATTGTTTTGTACTTTTGGATGGTCCTTGTGTTTTTGGATTATTGGTTATGGATTTGCAAGATCTTTCTTGGCCTTCCTATTGTGTTGCTATGGCTTTCTTACACTACACAAGTGACATTTCAGCCCTGGCTTTGTGGACATCTCAAATCTGGTACTTTCGAATTCCCAATTGTTCAGTACTTTCAGATGCTCGGATGCTCATTGTGTTTCGGTATTATTGGTTCTTGATTTGCAGGATCTTTATGGCCTTCCTATTGTGTTGCTATGGCTTTCTTACACTACGTAAGAGACACTTCAGCCCTAGATTTTTGGACATCTCAAATCGCCCCTCCATACTCATCTTTGGAGTGACCGAAGCAATTTCCTCATACATTCATCCTTGGTACAACAAAAAAGGACACTTGAATATTTGTTGTGTTCATATGCACTTTATGAAATCAGTCATTTTAGGTGGATGAATTGTGCAAAACATGAAGGCATGATTATAAAGGTTTGAGGAGGTTTGACCAGATTGAACTTGGAGATGACAAGCTCTACTATTCACATAAATATGTGTCACATCCAAACGAGGACTCATTAATAATCCATGTGCCATGTCACGACAAGTACTCAAGTAGTTAGCCAATGCCATGTCCAAATGAGTACTCAAGCAATTAGCCATATGTGTTCATAAATATTGTCACCTAAAAGATGTTGAGCCTTGCCACGTCCAAACGAGTACACAATAAGTGATCCATAGGAACCGTGGCCAAAGGACTACTCAATAAGTCATCCATATGGGTTCATCATGAAAGACATCTAAGTATACCTCACCACATAAAGTGTGAAATAAAAGTATGCCTTGCTTGAATATATGAGGTGAACCAATAAGTAAATACATACCATAAGTCATCAATAAGTTAATTGACAACATACTGCTAGTCTAGCAAGACCTTGCATGTACTTGTAAATATAGATGAGTATGAAAAACATAGTAGATGTACTCATCCTATAGGTATGCAATGTGCATTTAGTCTATTGGATTGTATTTAGGCACCTGTGCAAACCTACATGTACTCGGAGACACAACTGAGTGTGATAAAAGACAACATATGAGCTCAACTTGGAAACAAATGAGTGCCTTGAAAATGACAACGAAACATGTGAGAAGCGCCTTCACATATGTGAAGTAACGTATCCAAGAAGTAATGATATCAAAGCTAAATAGAAAAGAAACATTAAAAGAAAAAAGCGCTTAGCATGTTAGCAACATAAAACATTCGACAAGTCCTATTCTTCCATAGGATGGACCAACAGAGGACCAACTTATGAAAGTGACGCTAGTGTTGAATACATGACGAGCAAGTCAAGCAAAATGTTAGCTTATAAGAGAGAAAGAAACATTAGATCGATATTTTCTTTTGCATATCAAGAACACCTACATGATCTTTACCCTTCAGTAGATCAAAATACAATGGATAGCCTATAGGCATGCTTGATTAACAAAAGATGAAAGAGAACCTACTTCTAAAATCATAAGATAATAGAAAGTAACTCTCACCTTCAAAACAACATAAAAAATTTAGGAAATCAAAAGTAAATGATAAGATAATTGAAGAAAACTAGCCTTTAAAACAATACAAAATATTTTGGAAGCTCCTTAGGATCAATCAGGTCATGCTAAAAATAAAGCTTAATATAGAATGTTTGGCAAGTTTGTTTAACTAAGATTTATGGAAACTTGAAGCTGCAGCTAAATTTGTTAGTAGCAAAACATAATAATACATGTATTATAATTGCGAATAAAACACCAATCATATGAATGTAATGGAATACAAATAACAAATTCAAAAGTTATCAAAGATGCATCGCAAATCAGCATTGTGATCAGGATTGGTGAAAATGGCCCACGATGGCTTGTTCAAAGCATATGCACTGGTTATTCTGACTGGTTGGATCACTAAATTCTGATTTCAGGTAAGAAAGTTATGGTTATTGCTTTTTGCTGCCTACTGTAATAAACTAGTAGAAGAGTGTTTGGACAGAAGAGTGTTTGGACAAGAAGATGAACACCCATAACCAGAGAGGAGTTGATATAGGACATGAGGATGGAAAAGATTCATACTTTAATAGAATCAACAATATTTGAAGAAAAAGCATAACAATGAAAAAAAATAGACTGAATGATAAGAAGCTTCCTGATACAGTGTCACCCTCGCACTTTTAGTATCCACCAATTGAACACACCATCTTGCACTCACTATTTCATTCCCTTGGATTTAACACACTGGCATATCATGCTTTCACATTCCCACATGGAGCAATAAGATGCTCAATCACACAAAAAAAACTTCTTTAGCTATAGGACTCCACAAAAATTTAGATAAAGAGGAGACCCAACCCCAACTGGTCATATCCATAAAAACCAAGAGCGCAAGATAGTTGTTGTAAAAGTAGTCAATATTTAGGGATGAATATCTTATCTAATCAATGCCAAGTAGAGTCTCAATCTTCTCATTAAGAGTAAGGCAGCCCAATCTACATGCTTTTGAAGTGATTATTATATACGTTATCTACCATATGAAAGAAACTTTTTATTTCTATTAGGTCATCAATGAAAACAAGAGTTTAGCGCTTTAGCACTTGTGGTTTCATGTGGCTTTTGCAAAAGTAAAAGCCAATAATGCTTACATTGATTAAGCTAGTTTTTATTTAGTGCAACCTTTACTGACTAGTTTCTTATTTAGTGCATCACTTGCTAAGTCTTTGTGTAAGTGCTTTGCTAATCAACATTCATAGAACATCCTTCAACCAAAGAGCTCTATCAATATATTGTTTTTTAGCAAACAACCACTATGACATACATCTATGTGTTGGAGCTTTTCTTTGCCTATTGGTATAGAGATAAACCAACTTTCTTTAATGTTATACATGATTGGGAACCATGATATCATCGTAGTTCAGTACAATGCTTTGTTCTTGATATTCCACTTGAAAGGTTATGTTATTTGTACTCCACTACATTCATATGCTTGGTGTTTTATTTGCAATGATAATACATGTATTATTATGTTTTTCTAACAAGTTTAGGTGTAGCTTCAAGTTTCCATGAATCTCGATAAAAGAGACTTGCCAAATATTAGATATCAAGCTTTACCTTCAGCATAAGCTGATTGATTCAAAGGAGCTTTCAAAATATTTCGTATTGTTTAGAAGGCTATATTTTCTTTGATATTCTTATCATTTACTTTTGATTTCCTAAATTTTTAATGTTATTTTGAAGGTGAGAGTTACTTTCGATTATCTTATGATTTTGAAAGCAGGATCTCTTTCATCTTTTGTTAATCAAAAGCATGCTTATAGGCCATCCATTGTATTTGATTTGGAGTAGGGTAAAGATCATGTAGGTGTGCTTGATATGCAAAAGAAAATGTCGATCTAATGTTTCTTTCTCTCGTATAAGCTAACATCTTGCTGGACTTGCTCGTCATGTATTCAACACTAGCTTCCCTTTTATAAGCTGGTCCATCCTATGGAAGAAAAGGACTCGCCTAATGCTTTATGATGTTAACATGCTAAGATGTTTTCTTTCAATGTTGGATACATTAGCATATGTGAAGGTGCTTCTCACATGTTTTCTTGTCCTTTTGAAGGCACTTGTTTGTTTCCATGGTGAGCTCATATATTCTCTTTCATCACACTCAGTTGTGTCTCAGAGTACATGCAGGTTTGCACAGGTACCTAGATACAATCCAATGGACTAAATGCACATTGCATACCTACAAAATGAGTACATCTAGTTTGTTTTTCATAGTCATGTATATTTACAAGTGCATCCAAGATCCTACTAGACCAACGGTTTGTTCCTTCTTTGCCGATTAACTTATTGATGACTTTTGGTATGTATTTACTCACCAGTTCACCTTATATCTTCAATCAAGGCATACTTTTATTTTGCCCTTTTATTTCACCCTTTATGTGGTGACGTATACTTATATGTCTTTCACGATGAACACATATGGCTGACTTATTGAGTACTCATTTGGCCGTGACTGTGAGGAGAAAGCGACATGGTTTTTATCACTCTGACAATGCTATCATTCACAAAACATCCTTTCTCATTGTTTCAACTACTTGATTGCTATGTTTTGAGTTGATATGCAAAAGTTATCAAAGATGCATTGAAAGTCAGTGTCGTGATCATGTTTGATGAAAACGTTCTGCATTAGCTTGTTCAAAGCATATGCACCAGTTATTTTGATTGGATGGATCACTATATTACAATTTCAGATAAGAAAGTTATGGTTATTGCTTTTTGTTGCCTAGTGTCAATAAACTGGTAGAAGAGTGTTTGGACAGGAAGATGAACACCCATAACCAGAAAGGACTTGATCTAGGACATGAGGATGAAAAAGGTTCATACTTTTATAGAATCAACAATAGTTGAAGCAAAATCAAAAGCAATGAAAAAAACTAGACTGAATGATAAGATGCTTCCTGATATGATGTTGCCCTCCCACTTTTAGTATCCACGAGTTGATCACACAATCTTGCACTCAGTATTTGCATTCCTTTGGATTTAACACACTATCATATCATACTTTCACATTCCCACATGGAGCAATAAGATGCTCAATCACATAAAGAAAACATCTTTAGCTAAAGGACTCCACAAAAAATTTAGATGAAGAGGAGACCCAACACCCACTGGTCATATCCATAAAAACCAAGAGCATAGGATCATTGCTGTAACTGTAGTCAATCTTTACAGTAGATAAAGACCTTCTCTAATCGATGCCAAGTAGAGTCTCAATCTTGTCAGTAAGAGTAAGGCAGCCCAATCTACATTCTTTTGAGTGATAATTATATACGTTTAACAGACCGGAAAGTTGATTGAGAAAAGATATTCGACAAAAGGTTATCTACCATATGAAAGCAATTTTTGATTTCCATTAGGTCATCAGTGAAAACAAGAGTTTAGCGCTTCAGCACTTGTGGTGTTATGCTGCTTTTGCAAAAGTAAAAGCCAATGATGCTTCACATCTATTTGAAGCTTTCTGATATGGCATTGCCCTCCCGCTTTCAATCTCCACCAATTGATCACACTATATGATGGTAGTCATAAGAGCATAATTGGTAGTTTCAATCTACATTGCTTTGCCTTTCTGATTATATGTCAATCTTGCTAGTGGTCTGCTTTCTCTAGTAGATCGATTGAGTTGCTACTCTGCTGGTGAATCCTCTGGCAATTCTTGCTCTTCTTCATGAACCTTTTATGTAGGTGACTGAATAATTGGTGTGACCAACTCCTACATATTTGTTGTTTTCCATTCTGATTCTTCATTCTGATTCTTCATCATATATTACATCTCTGGAGATTATTACCTTTCGGGTAATGGGATTATACAACTTGTATGCTTTGCTTTCTTCATTGTAGCCAGCTACAATCGGGATAGCAGAGAGAAGAATCTCACTGCCTCCTCATCGCTCATCTATGCGACAAACTCATCGGGACTCCCAACAAAGCCATGGGCTGCTAGCAAAAGAATTCCCTGAGGGGTAGTCATAGTGCTATGTCCGAGAGGAGTCAGGCTAGGGGTAGGTGTTGAGATATCGAGCTCCACTCGAGATATGCCAGGGTGACCGTTGTGTACTTATGTCGCCGACTTGTTAGCTGGAGATGCGGTTGGTACACCGCCCACGAATAATAGCTGGATGACAACTATCCTTATCTACACTAGTTCGTGGCTCAGTTAGTATGCCACCTTAGTTAGTTGAATTTGGTTTGAGACCCACATATAGGGTTCTTCTATTTCTTTGTACTAGAGTTCTTTTGGCTTACACAACTAAGAAGAGGAAAACTGTTTTCAGCCTCCACCTTTGTGTGTATTCCCCCAATTGTTTATGTGAGAACGCCGCAAGTGAGACTCCTTCCCTCTCTCCCACTATCTTCACATGGTATCAGAGCCTTGTTCGTGGTAAGGAGCTCAAGAAAGCAAGCCAAGTTCGTGGTGTCCTGGTAAGAGGACCAGTGTTGCTTTCCTATTTCAAGTTTGGGAGCAAATCTCTGCAGGTAGCACGGCCAGAAGTGCAGGAGTGCACTGTTTCAGATTGAGGTGCCCTTCGCGGTGTGGCGAGAGCGCAGTATATGCTGCGGGAGGGGGCGAAGCCCTTAGTGACTTTATTTTTCTGATTTGAGGCCATTTCGGGGCCCGTTTTGAAGGCGGAAGTTCTTCGTAGGCACTCAGAAAAAGGCCCTGTTTTTTGCTGTGCGACCACTGCGCGGCTAGTCGGTGGAAAGGTGCCGCAGAAATTGCATCGTATGCCTGTGTGCAGAGATATTGGGAGTTGCAGATTCATGCGTGTTGCCTGTTGATGCAAAATCGTCACTAGGAAGTGACTGTGTGGTGAAATACCACTTTCGTCAGTTTTGCAGATCTGCCCATGTGAGGCAAAAGCTGTGTTTTTTTGCAGTGACAACTGTGTTTTTTTGCAGTGACAGAATATTTCGCAGTGTTCTGTAATGGCATCTCATTCTCTTTCACAGATTGTCACTGAAAAGCTTGACAAGAGCAACTTCCAGGCATGGAAGTTTAGAATGATAAATTTCTTGATGGGAAAAGGCTATTGGGAATTCATTATAGGAAATGAAGAAGAACCTGTTCTTCCTAATGTTCCCAGTCAACAGGAAATGCAGGCATTCAAAGGATGGCATGAGAGAGCCAGGAAAGTTATGTACTGGCTGTCTATCAGCATTTCGGACTCCATGATTGTGCATATTCAGGATGCAAATACGCCAAAGGAGGCATGGGATACTTTGGCAAAAATGTACAGCACAAATACGCAAGCCAGGAAAATGCAACTCAAACAGGAGTTGCACAATGTGCAGAGAGAAAATTTGAGCATAAATGACTACCACATGAAAGTGAAGAAAATTGCAGATGCACTTGCTTCCATTGGGTCGCCAGTGGATGATGATGATTTGGTTTCTGTGACCTTGAATGGTCTAGGAAAGGATTATGCACAGTTCCGGACATCCATTGCCGTCCGTGAAAAATTTCCTGATTTTGAGGAGCTGATTGCTCTTCTAATTTCTGAAGAGCAGAGAAATGGGGGTGCATCTTCTTCAGCAGGAACTTCAAAAGAAACTGTCTTCTACTCAAATGCTGGCAGAGGTAGAGGCAGAGGTAGAGGAGGCCGATCTGCAGGCCGTGGTAGAAATCAGAATATGCAGCAAACGCAAGAAAACCAATCCTATGCAGGAGGACGTGGTAACTCTAGAGGCAGGGGGAGCCAAAGAGGCCGTGGTGGATGGCAGAGAAGCCAAAATGCAAACAGCAATGTTGAATGCTACTATTGTGGCAAAATGGGTCATATGGCTAAGGACTGCTACAAAAAGCAGAATGACATTATGAATGGAAAATTGCAGCAAGGCAATTATGCATCTTCTAGCAGGCAGGGTGATGATAGAAATGAGCATCTATTTATGGTGCAGCATATGACCAATTCTGTGACAAGTGCAGAAGAACAAAATGATGTGTGGTATGTTGACTCAGGTGCGTCAAACCACATGACAGGTCATGCAGAATGGATGCAAGATGCAAGGAAAATGGAAAAGCCAGGATTTGTGGAGACTGGTGATGATACTGCACATCCTATTGTGCAGATTGGCAAAATTCCTTTGTCTATGCAGGATGGGAAAAAGAAATACTTGTCTGATGTATTTCATGTCCCGAACATCACCAAGAACCTGGTTTCTGTTGGTCAGATGGTTGAGCAGGGCTTGCAGGTCAGATTTAATCCTCATGGATGCTTTGTTGAGGATATGAAAAATAATGGTCGCTTGATAGCAAAAGGAAAGAAAAAGGGCAGGATGTTTACGTTGGATGCAGACATGCCTGAATTGAGTGCACCAATGTTTGCACATGGGACCGGTGTAGTTGCAGATATTGATATCTGGCACAAACGCATTGGTCATGTTAATATACAGTGACTTAAATCAATGCAAGCCCAAAATATTGTTGCAGGATTGCCAAAATTCAAGGTTGCAGAAATGCACAAGATTTGTGAAGCCTGTCAATTTGGGAAACAGGCAAGGAAACCTTTTCCTAGGCATGTTCAAGAGAGTAAAAAGCCATTGGAATTAATCCACTCTGATGTGTGGACTACAAAAGCTGCATCTATTGGAGGCTGTCACTATTTTGTCACATTTATTGATGACTTCAGCAGAAAACTGTGGGTGTATTTTATGAAAAAGAAAAGTGAAGTGTTTGGGCACTTCAAAGCTTTCAAAGCTATGGTTGAAAAAGAAACAGGCCTGCAAATAAAATGCCTAAGGTCAGATGGAGGGGGAGAGTACCTCTCAAATGAGTTTGCAAGGTTCTTGCAGGAGCATGGTATAAAGCAGCAATATTCATGCAGTCATACCCCACAGCAAAATGGAATTGCAGAAAGAAAAAACAGGCATATTGGAGAGGTATCTCGGGCTATGCTAAATGAAAAAGATCTACCAGATTATTATTGGGCTGAAGCAGTTGCTACAGCAATCTATATAATGAACAGGACTCCCACTGCAGCAATACATGGCATGACGCCAGAGGAGATGTATACTGGTAGGAAACCAGATATTTCTCATTTGAAGATTTTTTGTTGCATTGCCTATGTCCATGTGCCAGATGAGCTGAGGTCCAAGTTGGATCCAAAAGCTGAGAAGTGCGTCTTTATTGGTTATTCTCTGCAGCAGAAAGGGTATAGATGCTATAACACTTCTACACGTAAGTTCACAGTGAGCAGAGATGTTGTTTTTGATGAGATGAGCAGCTGGTATAAACCAATAAATGTGATGATTGATGTAGATGCACAAAATGGTAATGCTGCACAGAATGCACAGCAGCAATCACAAAATATCAGTGGACCTGGAGTGTCCTCTACCAGTGGTTCACATACTTCGCCATGGACAGGTAGATTGAGATCAGGAGAATCCCCTCAAAGCAATGTAGAGAGTGGTACGCAGGTATCACGAAAAGGGAAAGAGAAGGTAGATCAGCCCATGTATGATGTGAATGCAGGTCACTCTTGTGTGGATGGTGAATCCAGTGGCTCAGAACAGAGCATTGATGATGAGTTGGGTATTCCTTCTGTTGTTACACCTGGAGTAAGGAAGACCAGGGATGTTTTGAGAGCACCTGGAAGTGAGCCTATTTTGCGCAGGTCTACCAGGGTTAGGTATCCTGTGGATAAGCTGAAATATGATGGATTTACAGCCATTCACTATGCCTATATGGTCAAAGTGATACAGGAACCAGAACCCACTTCTTTTGAGCAAGCCATGGGAAATGAAAAATGGGAGAAAGCCATGGATGAAGAAATGGATGCCTTGGATGCTAATGCTACATGGGAATTGGTGCCTTTGCCTAAAGGCAAGAATGCAATTGGTTGTAAGTGGGTTTATAAGATCAAGCACAATGCAGATGGTTCTGTGAATAGATACAAGGCAAGATTAGTTGTCAAGGGGTATGCACAGACATATGGTGTTGATTATGAAGAAACTTTCAGCCCGGTTGCAAGGATGGCAACCGTAAGAGCAGCCATTGCTATGGCTGCATCAAAGGGATGGTCTTTACATCAAATGGATGTAAAGAATGCCTTCTTGCATGGTGATTTGCAAGAAGAGGTCTTTATGGAGCAGCCAGCAGGTTATGTTCATGCTACTCATCCTGAGTTTGTTTGCAGGTTGAAGAAAGCCTTGTATGGCTTGAAGCAAGCACCTAGAGCATGGTCTGACAAGATAGGACAGTATCTTGTCACTATTGGCTTTCAGATTTCCAAGGCAGATTTCTCACTCTATGTGAGAAAAACAGAGAAAGGGATTATGTTGCTGGTCATTTATGTTGATGATTTGATCATCACAGGTGATAGTGATGAAGATATCCTTCATGTGAAAATGCTATTGAGGCAGAAGTTTGAGATGAAGGATTTGGGAGAGCTGCGTTATTTCTTGGGCATTGAGATGATTAGATCACCAAGTGGGATACAGCTCTTGCAAAGGCAGTATGGATTGGACATGCTGTCCAAATATGGGATGACAGGCTGTAAGCCTATTTCAGTTCCTTTGGAGCAGAATGTGAAGCTGAGCACAGATGCAGGTGAGCTTCTGGAAGACCCTACTATGTATAGACGCATAGTAGGAAGTTTGATTTACATGACTATTACCAGGCCAGATTTGAGCTATGCTGTTGGGTTGGTAAGTCAGTTTATGCAGGCTCCAAGGAAACCGCATTTGGATGCGGCTAGACGCATACTCAGGTATGTGAAGTCCACATTGCAGTATGGACTATTTTATGAGGCTGGGGTTCGGATACAGTTGCATGGATACACTGATGCTGATTGGGCTGGTAGTATTTCTGATAGACGATCTACCAGTGGATATGTGTTCTCTTTTGGGAGTGCTGCAGTCACTTGGAGCAGCAAGAAACAGCCTACAGTTGCCTTGTCGAGCACAAAGGCTGAGTACAGGGGTGCAGTAATGGCTGCATGTGAGGTAGCTTGGTTGCATAAGCTACTCTATGATATGCATCAGTCTACAGATGGGCCGGTTGTCATTTATTGTGACAACATGAGTAGTATACATTTGGCAAAGAACCCAGTCTTTCATGCCAGAACAAAGCACATTGAGGTGCATTATCACTATGTGCGGGAGAAGGCTTTACTAGGTCTTATTGATCTAGTTTATGTCAGCACAGAGGATCAGGTAGCTGACATATTCACGAAAGCATTGGGCGCAGAGAAGCTGCGCAAGTTCAGAGACCTGCTTGGTGTGCAGGATTTGGGATTGAGCTCGAGGGGGAGTGTTGAGATATCGAGCTCCACTCGAGATATGCCAGGGTGACCGTTGTGTACTTATGTCACCGACTTGTTAGCTGGAGATGCGGTTGGTACACCGCCCACGAATAATAGCTGGATGACAGCTATCCTTATCTACACTAGTTCGTGGCTCAGTTAGTATGCCACCTTAGTTAGTTGAATTTGGTTTGAGACCCACATATAGGGTTCTTCTATTTCTTTGTACTAGAGTTCTTTTGGCTTACACAACTAAGAAGAGGAAAACTGTTTTCAGCCTCCACCTTTGTGTGTATTTCCCCAATTGTTTATGTGAGAACGCCGCAAGTGAGACTCCTTCCCTCTCTCCCACTATCTTCACAGTAGGCCCCTAAGGTGTCACTTGAGTGGAATCAAAGTCCTCTAGAGAATAGGGATCATGATGTCTCCTCCTACGAGGGTTTCCATACTCATCAAACATGCAACGTGATCCCATGTCTAATCTGGGGGGATTGGACAAACATAGACACAAAACACAAAAACAAAAAACAAAAAACAAGACCAGGTAAGAAGCGGAAAGCATATGAGGAAAAGCATAAGAAGCAAAAGAGAAGGAGAAGTATAAGAGAAGGAGAGGGAAAAAGAAGAGAAAGAAGACGGTAAAAGAACCATATATGCATAAGAGAAAAAAGAGAGAAAGCATATGCATAAGAGAAAAAGAGAGAAAGCATATGCTTATGCTTATGCATAAGCATATGAGCATATGCTCATGCATAAGCATAAGCATAGGCATATGCTTGTGAAAAGAAGATAAAAAGAGAGGGGAAAAGAAGAGAAGCAAAGGAGAAGGAGAAGGAGAAGGAGAAGGAGACATATGCTCATGCATAAGCATAAGTATAAGAGAAGAAAAAACATATGCTCATGAAAGAGGGGAAAAAGAAGAGGGGAAAAGAGGAGAAGGAAGAGGGGAAAAGAGATTGAAAGAAGGGAAAAAGAAGAGGGGAAATGAGCATAAGCATAAGAGAAGAAAGAGGGGAAAAGAGATTGAAAGAGGGGAAAAAGAAGAGAAGGAAAGGAGGGAAAAAGATATTGAAAGAGGGGAAAAAAGAAGAGGGGAAAAGAGATTGAAAGAGGGGAAAAAGAAGAGGGGAAAAGAAGAGAAGGAAGAGGGGAAAAAAGAAGAGGGGAAAAGAGATTGAAAGAGGGGAAAGGGAAGAGGGAAAAAGAGCATAAGCATAAGAGAAGGAAGAGGGGAAAAGAGATTGAAAGAGGGGGAAAAGAAGAGAAGGAAAGGAGGGAAAAAGAGATTGAAAGAGGGGAAAAAAGAAGAGGGGAAAAGAGATTGAAAGAGGGGAAAAGAAGGAAGAGGGGGAAAAGAAGAGAGGAAAAGAGCATAATCATAAGAGAAGAAAGAGGAAAAAAGAGCATAAGCATAAGAGAAAAAGAAAGAAAGCATATGCTTATGAGGGCTTGTCTCTCAATCTTGAATCTACAAGGAAACTATGGGTGGTCGGATACAAGTGTCTCAGCCTTAATGATGTTAGTTCACGCAATAATTTGACTCATTATTTGGATATTGTTTGTTTTGAGAATCATCATTATTCGAAGCCTATGTTTTTTTGACTTGTGACTCTCTTTTATCATTCTCTCTTTTATCCTCTCTTTTCGTCTCTTTTCTCCTCTCTTTTTCTCTCTTATCTCCTCTTTTCGTCTCTTTTCCTCTCTTCTCTCCTCTCTTTCCTTCTCTTTTTTCCCCTTTTATCTCAATTTTCCTACAGGTATTCTAAGTTGTAGGATTAGTGACACAACTTCTTTGTTGCTTTGAGAATCATCATTATTCAAAGCCTATGTATGTTTGAATTGTGATAGGTTGCTCTAGAAGATGTTGCCTGCACCAAATACCATGCCCGCATCAAGAGATGAAGCGAAGAAGATGCTAACAATTGTGGCTATGGATTATGATACCATCCATGCTTGTTGTAATGATTGTATTCTCTTTCGTCGTGAGCATGGAGATTTGGCTAGTTCTCCGAATTGTGGGAAACAATGATATAGAGATGACTTGCAGAGGGTGAGCAGATAATACCGATAAAGGTCTTGAGACACTTTCCCATCATTGCAAGAATACAACACATGTTCTGATGCAAATCCATAGTGGAGTTGATGACTTGGCATGCATCTCATTGGTCCACTGATGACACATTGAGGATTCCCACAGATTGTACAGCTTGGAAGCACATAGACAATCAATGGCCAGACTTTGTGAGAGAGCCACGCAATGTACATCTTGGGCTCGCCATGGACGGTGTGAATCCTTTCGGGTTATGCTCGACATCTTGGTCGACATGGCCCATAGTCTTGGTGAATTACAATATCCCACCATGTCTAACAATAAAGAAGGGACACTCATGCTTGCACTACTTGTGCCAGGGAAGTACAAGGCCAAAAATATGAATGTGTACATGGCACCTTTGGTAGAGGAGTTACAGATCTTATGGAGAGGAGTGCAGGTCTTTGATATTTCTAGAGCTCCTAGACATACCAATGATATTTTGGTCAGGGGTATCTTGATGTGGACCATGCATGACTACCTAGGATATGGAGAGTGCACAGGTACGTGGTTGTGTTTCATGTATAATATAGGATTATGCTTTTATGACTCTCTTTCACATGCATGTCTTATACTAACACATTCATGCATGCGTGCAGGACTTGTTACAAGTGGGTACCATGCTTGTCCAAACATGTGAGGAAAAATGTTTATGAAGGTCATGTTCGATACCTTCCGCTGGACCATCTCACGTATGGAGGTCAGCTTGATCCACCACCACCATATTTGAAGGCAAGTGACTAGATTCAGGCTTGGAGGGTGAATGGAGAGGAACCTCCTTGTGGTATGAAGAGGCTATCAATCTTTCATGAGCTTCCTTATTGGGGTCAGTTACAAATCAATCATCTCTTGGATCCCATGCATATCTTCAAGAATGTGGGGGCTACTATTTGGGCACACTTGGTTGGTTCCAAAGGCTCAAAAGGAGTGCGAGAAGACTTGTGTGCTATGAATAGGATGTCTCGTTTGTGGCCCCAAGTGCACGCTTTGGAAGAAGTTATCCTCCCGAAAGCAACATGGATCCTCTCCACGAGAGAGGAGGCAGCGGTCAAGGCAGACATTGCCTCTTTTCAAACACCCACAGGGTACATGCGTTGCTTGAAAGGAGCATTTTCAAAGAACAATAAGCTTAGTGGGCTCAAGTCCCATGATTGGTATTCTAAGCTGTAGTATTAGTGTACCGATAATCATGATGCATTAGTGTAATTATGATTATGTTATATTATTGACATCACTTCTTTGTTGCTTTGATAGTTCATCCTCCTAATTACAATAAAAGGGTGCTTACAAGAAGATCTTAGAAATGCTATATTCAAGATCAGTGGTATTGTGAGGTATGCTTACTATCAAATCACATTGATTGCATTTTCTTCAATTTAATTTGAATAATATGTAGACTGATAATGAATATATCTTACATGGGCATGTGAAATAGGTGGATATCTCAAAAAGAGATCTCCATATTGAGCATCGAGAAGGCTAGGGTGGAATCCATCAAAGCCATATGCTTTCTTGAGAAGCACTTTCCCTCGAGCATTATGACAACTCAAGTGCACTTGCTTGTGCACATAGTTGATGAGGTGGCCATTGCAGGTACCGTTCATAGTCGGTGGATTTTTTTTCTCGAGCGGTTTATGAAAACTTTGAAGGGATTAGTAAGACAAAGAGCAAGACTAGAAGCAAGCATGGTAGAGGGATGGCTTGTGCAAGAGTCGTTAGTATATATCATGGAGTTTCTTGTATCCACTTATCCCAATATGCCAAAAGCTTGGCATAACAAGGATGATGATCGCATCATTGGCGAGGTTCCCCAAGGAAAAGGGATTAAAAGAAAGATGAGCGAAGAGTAAATGGAGAAATTCAATAAGTTTTGTATCCTCATCAATAGCAAGGAGATGTAGAAGTGGATTGAGAGATATGAAGCAGCCAAAGCAGAAAGAATAAATGCAAGGATGAGATTCATAGTAATGTACAGGCAATCACAACCATATCCATGGAATCTCACCTTCTCCCCACTCACATGTCACTTGATTGGCTACAACCAGCTCTACGTAAAGCTGAACATGATGGAGAGACAATAAACAAGTGTGAGCGAGAGTTATCATCTGGATGTATGATGCATGTAAGTTTCTTAGCTTACCTCTTGACGTAATTAAGTGATTATTTGTTGGCAGTATACGCTATAACATAGATACATCTTCATTGTTTTAATGATGCTCTTTTGCAGTACAAAAAGTGCAGTGCATTATGGTCATATAGATGACATTTTCACGTGGAACACATCGATTCAAAGAGAGTCATGTATGATTGTGGAGTCATGGCTAACTTCACACAAGATAGCTGAGCAAGTGCTTTGGATACCAATCTTCTCTCCTCACAGTTGGATTATTGTGGAACCATACATGAAATCTATGAAATTGATTTCAGACGATTTAGTATGTTGATCTTTTATGTAAAATGGTTTAGAACTATTTACAACGGTCCCCATGCATTAGTGAGAAAAGATAGTAGCAGTTTCTTTGCAATAAACTCCACCAAACTTTAGACTGATGAAAGTGATACTTTTGTTCTTCCCGAGCATTGTGAGCAGGTGCATACTAATGATTTAATTAATCAAAGCTTTGGTTTTTAAAGATCCATTGATACATCTACTTAGGCATATTTTCATATATGTAATTGATGGCATTTGGCATCCATCTTCAATATAGGTGGTTTTTCATCCAGATCGTTCTGATCCAACATGGTGGTATGTGATCCAAGTTGCACCATGAAGTAAGCAAATTTTTGAAGATAGAGATGTGGACATGGAGATGCCACTACCAATGCCGGATCCAATTGATCCAGATGGATCTAGCGAAGGAGATGAAGATCATAGTATGAGCCAAGAGGAAGATGCGCATAATGACATTGTACAAGAGGAAGATGGAGATCACGATATTGAGGAAGAAGATGATGATCATCAAGAATCAACACACTTTATTGAAGAAGATGATCAAGTACTCTTAGGTGAATGTACGATGCTAGAGTATGATGATGATATAGGAGATCAACTCGGTATAGAGTTAGAGATAGACTTGTTTGGTGCATTATACTTAGCTCAGGATGAAGCCATTGATGTAAATGCTCTTCATTAAATTTTTTTCATCTCAAACTTGGACATGAATATATGAGCTTCAAAGGCTTGATGTACATGCTCTTGTACTTTTATTCTCTCAAAGGATCAAACATGTATGAAAAATTAAAAAAAATTGTCATTGGGAAAAACTATCTTTTAAGGTTAGTATGAGAAAAAACACTCTCTGTAAAACATCCCTATAGGAAACTGTCTCAGTGTCGCTATATAGCGACCATTCACAAGTCTAATAAGTGTCGCTATTTATATAGCAACCATTTACAAGTCTAATAAAGGTCGGTATATAGTGATGTTTAAAGACCATCACTATATATTGACCCTTAATGAATCCTTCTTTGATTACCGATGATTAGCACCCCGCGTGCGCTAATCATCGATCCTTAAGCATCGGAATAGGACCCGTGTGTAGTAATGTTTGCCAGCATTCAACACCACCTACATGCAAATTGCATAAATTTGATCATCTACAAAGCAAAAACATAGGACCAGTTACAATATTGTGCATTGTTTAGTCAAGCAAAAACTATGAGTCACAATCCATGTAGAATTGGAAGGTCGAAGAAGTGCATGGATCCTGGACACCTCCCATATACACAATTCACCAACCTCCTTGTTTACACACAAAATCAGATTCATAAGAGCGAATATAATACCAGTGAGTATAGTGCAACAAGACACAATTAAAACGTGTATGAGCCATAATGCCAAGATGTGGAATTCCTACAAGCTCCATTAGAAAATTGCATGTGTAGTTCTGAGCTTCATTGTTGAAACCTGAGTAATCAACTCAGTCAATTTTTGCACCTCAAAGACCACTAGTCATGGTGTAGCATTCAAGATGAACTGAACTATATGTTGCCAACATAAAACGGTCCATTCACTTGGAGAGCTTGACATAAATCAGCAGTAGTCAAAGAAACCATTTGGATGGAGATCCTGCAAATTCCATCATAAGATTCCATTGCAAAAACTTAGCACACGAGATCAAGGGTTGAATCTGCTTGACAAACACGCTCCTATTTTCTGAGAGCACGTCACGTTGTTGTGATTGGATCTTCCCTTGCTATTTTCCAGCATCTCTTTCTCAACTCGAGAATAACACCATCTCCGTCTCCTCCGTTGTATCAATCTCAGAATAACACGATCTTTGTCTGCTCTCCTACATCAATCTTTGGACCAAAGATGAGAATTACATGTAGCCTGGACCAACTGGAGAGGACAATGTCATGCTCCAGACTTTCTGAACAAGGCCAATGCATGGCTAGCACGGCAGTAAACGCATGCAGGAGAGGTAATTGGACATGTGGCGAACCTCCAACAAATGAAACAAATAAGTGGAAGACCAATGCAGGAATTGTAGTACTTGCCAACCAATATTGTTTAACACGTGGACACAAAGGCCGTGCCACGTGGATGGAAAAACAAAATCCAATAGATGAATCAAACAAGTGGAAGACAAATGCAAGAATTGCAGTGCTCGCCAACCATTGTTTAACACGTGGACATAAAGGCCATGCCACGTGGATGGAAAGACAAAAAATTTGACAAAAAGCCTTTTTCGTTTTCAAGGCTATGCCTCACCTAAGTCCTGCACCATGATAGCCAAAAATTTCATGTTATTGGATCTAAATTTCAAATTTTCTAATAAGACATATTGCATATCTATGTATAGTAGGCCTTAAATCTTACTCTTTACGCTTTACTTGTTCCACATAGTCAGGCTTTCTTCCCAATTTATCATCATGGATACCGTGACAACAAAGCTTTGGATATCCTTTCTTAACATTGAGTTTTCAAGTCATGAAGGTGAATCGTTTTGCATCTTTGATAAACTAGATGATGTGCATGGTACTATGGACTTGTAGCATGGCTCTTCTCGGCATCCTCTTTGGTGTGATACAAATTAAAGTTCCCTCTTTATTATCTTCTATGCAAATACGTGCTCATTTGGAGCCCCTGGATGATTTTCTTTGTGATAGTCTAGATTAAATATGTAACATTTTGGCCTCTTGACATTTGTCAAGTTAATATTTCCACCAAACATTTTGGACATGTTGAAATTATGGAAGAGATCTACCTAAAATAAAATTGCAAGTTTGAACACTACAATAATTGAAAATGCAAATGGAAAGTTTCCATGTAGCCTTTCTTTCACAAATATAACATTTAGAATTATTTTGAATGAAGAAGGTGAAAGAGGTACTCTAAATTTGTGCAAAAGGATAGGAAAGTAGCAATTGCCTTTGCTTATAAAAAGGGCCGTGTTGTAGCAACAATAGTTAGATTCGATTTTCAATCAGTTCTTTGTTTCTATTCATGATTCTTTACTCATAAACTTGATTTTGGATGAGAAATTTTATTTTTGGAGGTGTCTCAAATTTTTTGTTGATAAATCTTCCTTGATTGTTGGAGATTTCATCCATTTTAGCCTAAATATATCTCTAGAGACAAACCCATTGACATAAGCAATCTATCAACTAGTGTCCTCTCCGCCAAAAGTTTCATTCTCTTAAACTTCTCTCTCTCTCCCTCTCTCTCCCTCTCTCTCTTTCTCTCTCTCTCCCTCTCTCTCCCTCTCTCTCTTTCTCTCTCTCTCTCTCTCCCTTTCTCTCTCCCTCAATCTCCCTCCTCTCTTCTCTCTCATTTTTCTCTCTCTCTCTCTCTCCCTCTCCCTCCCTACTCTCTCCCTCCCTCTAGCAGCCACAGCCGCTAGGAGACTCTCTTCTCTCTCTTAATCTCTCTCTCCCTCTCTCCTCTCTCTCTTTCTTTCCCTCCCTACTCTTCTCTCTCATTTAAGGAGCCCCTCTTCTCTCTCTGAATCTCTATCTCTCTCTCCCTCTCTCCTCTCTCTCTTTCTCTCCCTCCCTACTCCTCTCTCATTTCTCATTCTCTCTCTCATTTCTGATTCTATCTCTCCCTTTGGTAGCCACGGCTACCAAAAGCCCCTCTTCTCTCTCTTAATTTCTCTCTTTCCCTCTCTCCTCTCTCTTTCTCTCCCTCCCTATTCTCTCTCATTTCTCAAATTTACAAACTCAAAATTGAATAAGAAACTAATTGAAATAGAACTCAAAAACTCAAATAAGAAACTAGATTAAAAAGAATTGTAATGCCTACTAAAAAAACCCCCTTCTCTAGCTGCCACGACCGCCAAGAGTTTTCATTCTCTCTCTTTTACTCTTTAAGTTTTCATTCTCTCTCTCTCTCCCTCCCGCCCCTCTTCTCTCTCTTAATCTCTCTCCCTCTCTTCCTTCTCTTTCTCTCTTTCTCTCTCTCTCTCTCTCTCTCTCTCTCTCACTCTCTCTCTCACTCTCTCTCTCTCTCTCTCTCTCTCTCTCTCTCTTTCTCTCTCTCACTCTCTTTCTCTCCCTCTCTCTCTCTCTCTCTCTCTCTCTCTCTCTCTCTCCTACTTTCTCTCCCTCCTTTCTTTGCTCTCTTAATCTCTTGCTCTCTCTCACACACTCTCTCTTTGTCTCCTCTCTCTCTCTAGCTCTCTCTTTCTCTCTATCTCTCTTTTCAAATTTAGAACACAAATTGCAATAAGAAATTAATTGAAATAGACCTCAAAAACTTTAACAAGAAACTAATTGAAAAAGAATTGTAAGTAAAGAAAAAGAATTACAAGATGAATTGTAGAATTGCAAGTAAAGAAAAAGAATCATAAGTATCTGGAAGAAGTGAAAAAAGTAAGGCTCCGCTTATCCTTTCTCTTCCGCTCTTGGTTGCTTCAATGAAATGAGAAGAGAATGAGAATGAATGAATGGAAAGAAGAGTATATATAAGAAAAACTAGCCCACTCCTCCCACTCACGAATAAATTTGAATTTTTTAAAAAGAGAGGGAAATTTGAATTCATTCTTCTAGATAAATTTGAATCAAATTTGTGTTCAACATTCTTCTTGATACCTTCTTCTCGTATGTCCCTTTTGAATTCAAATTTGTGTTCAACATTCTTCTAATACTTTCTTCTCGTACATCCCTCTTCATTCTTCTCATAAGTCAAATCTTATTTGTCGCTCTTGCTCGTGATCATTCTACTCTTAGTTGTAAGAATTCGACCTCTCTCCCTCGACTCCTCTCCTCTTCTCTATGTAGTGGGCTCTCTCTCTCTCTAATGGAGCTCCCTCTCTATGTGATGGAGCTCCCTCTCTAGTCGCATATCTCTCTCTCTAGTCGCATATTCTCTCTCTCTAGTCGCATACCTTCCCAACCTTCCTCTAGTCGCGTACCTTACTCTCTCCCTCAAGTCTTCTCATCTCTCCTCTCTCTCTAGTCGCTTACCTTCCCCTCTCCCTAAAGTCTTCTCATCTCTCTTCTCTCCACTATGTTTCCCTCCTCCTCCTTGCTCCCTCCCCTCCCTCCTCCTCTCTCTCCCTCCCCTCCCTCTCACCCTTGGGCTGCGGCCACCAGGACCCCCCCCTCTCTTCTTCTCTCTCTCTCTCGTTCTCTCTCTCCCCTCCCCTCCCTCCTCTCTCTCTCTCCCTCCCCTCCCTCCCCTCTCTCTCTCTCCCTCCCTCCCCTCCCTCTCACCCTAGTGGCTGCAGACGCCGCTCTCTCTCTCTCTCTCTCTCTCTCTCTCTCTCTCTCTCTCTCCCTCCCCTCCCTCCTCTCTCTCTCTCTACCTCTCCTCCCTCCCCTCCCTCTCACCCTGGCGGCCGTGGCTACCAAGAGCCCCCCCCCCCCTCTCTCCTCTCTCTCTCTCTCTCTCTCTCTCTCTCTCTCTTGCTCTCTCTCTCCCTCCCCTCCCTCCCCTCCCTCACCCTGGGGGCCGTGACTGCTAGGACGCCCCCCCCCCCTCTCTCTCTCTCTCTCTCTCTCTCTCTCTCTCTCTCTCTCTCTCCCCTCCCTAGGGGCCACGGCCCACCACGAACCCCCTCTCTCTCTCTGATGCTCTCTCTCTCTCTCTCTCCCCCCTCCCCTCCCTCCCTCACTCCTCCTGCCGCCCCCTCACCCTCCCGCCGCCTCCCCCTCCCGCTCCCCCCTCCCGCCTCCCTCCCTACCCCGCCTCCCCCCTCTCACCTCCCGCCTCCCCCTACCCCTGCTCCCTCCCCTCCCTCCTCTCTCTCTCTCCCTCCCTCCCTCCCCTCCCTCTCACCCTGGCGGCCGTGGCCGCCAGGACTCTCCCTCTCTCTCTCTCTCGCTCTCTCTCTCCCTCCCCTCCCTCCTCTCTGTCTCCCTCCCCTCCCTCCCCTCCCTCTCACCTTGGGGGCCGCGGCTGCTAGGACCCCCCCCCCCCTCTCTCTCTCTCTCTCTCTCTCTCTCTCTCTCTCTCCCCCCTCCCTGGGGCTTGCGGCTGCCACGAACCCCCTCTCTCTCTCTGGTGCTCTCTCTCTCTTCTCTCTCTCTCTCTCTCTCTCTCTCTCTCTCTCTCTCTCTCTCTCTCTCCCCTCCCTCCCCTCACTCCTCTCGCCACCCCCTCACCCTCCCGCCGCCTCCCCCTACCCCCGCTTCCCGTCCAGCTCCCCCCTGCCCCTGCACCCCCTACCCCGCCGCCCCCTTACCCCGCCTCCCCCCCTCCGACCTCCCTACCTCCGCCTACCCCACTGCCCCCTACCCCCGATCCCCCTCTTGCCTCCCCCTACCCCCGCTCCCTACCCCATCTCCCCCGTCCTGCCTCCCCCTACCCCCGCTCCCTACCCTGCCTCCCCCCCCTCCCTACCCCCACTCCCTACCCCGCCCCCCTCCCTGCCCCTGCTCCCCCCTCCCGCCTCCCCCTACCCCACCATCTCCTACCCCCACTCCCCTCTCCTGCCTCCCTACCCCGCCGCCCCCCTCCCGCCTCCCCCTACCCCACCTTCCCCCCGTCCCTACCCCCGCTCCCCCCTCCCGCCTCCCCCTACCACGCCGCCGCCTACCCCCGCTCCCCCCTCCTGCCTCCCTACCCTTCTGCACCCTACCCCGCCTCCCCCTCCCACTGCCCCCTACTCCTGCCTCCCGCCCCACCGCTCCTCCCCTCCGTCTTATGCCACTCCCTCCCCTCTTTTGCCGCTCCCCCCTCCCTCCCTCTTCCGTCGCTCCTCCCTTCCTCCTTTCCTCCCTCTCTCTCCCCCCTCCACTTCCCTCTTCCTCCTGGAGGCCACGGTCTCCAAGGCTTCTCTCCTTCTCTCTAAACTTTCTGTCTCTCTCTCTGGTTCCTCTCTCTCTTTCTTTCTTTCTCTTTCTTCAAATTACAAAAAAAATCTAGATAAAGAATTAATCAAAAACATTTACAAGTATTGGAAAAAGTTTGTAAGTTTGCTCTTTCTTGCTTTCTTGCTCGTCCTTGCTTTCTTGCTTCAATGAATGAAATGAGGGGAGAATGAATGAAGAAGGAAGACTATATATAAGAAAAACTAGGTTTTTGTCCTCCTCTCCTATTGGCTTTCCATTCCTCCCTCTCTCCTATTGGCTTTTCATTCTCCCCTCTCACATTGGCTCCCATTACTCCCCCTTTCCCATTGGACCCCCATCCCTCATCCCAATCTTCCATTGGCCCTCCCCGCATCCATTTCTTCTTCCTCCCCCATTGCGACCACTCCCATCCCCACATTTCCACCACGTCCCATATCCTCCCATTTCCCAAAATCCCATATTTACCCATCTCACCCTCCTCTTTTTCATCCCCTATTAACTACTCCCCTCACTCATTTCACTCCCTTATTATCCTACTCCCCTATTACCTCCCCCTCTCCCATTCCATTCCTCCCTCCCCACTCTCACTTCCACTTCCCATTACTCACTTGCCATTTGCAAACTATTAATATATTATTATACTCTTTTTTATGCTTATTATCATACACCCCTATTACCTCCCCTCTCCCATTCCACTCCTCCCTCCTCACTCCCACTTCCACTTCCCATTACTCACTTACTATACACATTTGCAAACTATTAAAATATTATTATACGATTTTTTATACTATTTGCAAACTTACATGTGGGCAAAATCATAGGTGTCAAAGCGATCCTATCATGGTCATACAACAACTATGCTTTTATTCAAGGGCGTATTTATCCTCATCAAAAGCTTATTTCAGCTTTTATTTTGACACAATGCTCAAGGTATGAAGTGCATAATTTGTGCACTAGGTGTTTACTTTGTTGTATCAAAATTGTTTGCCACACACACACACATATACACATATCGAGAATTTGATAATATTATCGCATCTACATTTCTCCAATGGGCACAAAACTTTGTACACGCCTCAACCTAGGTCGTATTGACTTGCATACAAAGTGGTGCACCCATCCCATAAGTACTTGTTCGGATAACACACCTACAAATGTATTTTATGACGATTGTGCATAACACTAGCAACAAAATGGTGTATAATGTGCGATCGACTATGCAAAGCATATCCAATGGACACAAGACTTTGCACGTTCCTCAACCTAGGAAGTATTGACTTATGTGCAAAGTGGCATCCCCATCCGATAAGTACTTGTTTGAAAAATACACCTAGGATCGTGTTTTTTGACGGTTCTACATGACACCAAGGCAAAAACAGTATTTAATACTCAATCTACCATGCAAAGCATATCCGATGGGCACAATACTTTGCATGTGCCTCAGAAGCAGTGGTATGGTGTTCCATGCAAAGTGGGATGCCCATTCAATAAGTGCATGGTATGATAATACACCTAAAAGCATGTTCTTTGACGGATGTGCATAACACTAGGGGGAAAACGGTGTATGAAGTGTGATCCCCCATGCAAAGCATAGCCAATAGACACAATATTGTGCATGCACATCAACTTAGTTGAAATTTACTTTCTTGCAAAGTTGCTTCCCCATCCGACAAGTACTTTTTTGAATATCACACCTAGGACCATGTTTTTTATTGGTTGTCCATGACACTAAGGCAAAAACGTTGTTTTATGCTTGATCGACAATGCAACGCATATCTGATAGTCACAATACTTTGCACACATCTCAACCTAGGTATTATTGACTTACATGCAAAGTGGCGTGCCCATCCCATAAGTACTTAGTCGAATAACACATCTAGGACCGTGTTTTTGATGGTTATGCATGACACTAAGGCCAAAACTATGTTTAATGCTTGATCGACAATGCAAAGCATATTTGATGGGCACAATACTTTGCATGAGCTTCAACAATTGTGGTATTGCATTGCATGCAAAGTGGTACACCCATCTGATAATCAATTGGTCGGATAACACACCTAAAAGCGTGTTTTTTAATGGTTGTGCATGACATTGAGGCACAAACGGAGTTTCATACATGATATACCATGCAAAGTACGTCCGATGGGCACAATACTTTGCACCTACCTCAACCTAGATGTTAAATGTGATTGACACTAAGGCAAAAATGGTATTGAATGCTCAATCAACCATGCAATGCATATCCGATCGGCACAATACTTTACTTGCACCTCAACCTAGGTGGTATTAACTTGTTTGAAAAAAGGCACACCCATCAGATAAGTACTTGGTTGGATAACACACCTAAGGGCGTGTTTTCTTATGGATGTCCATATCATTAGGTGGAAAATAGTGTACAATGCATGATCGACCATGCAAAGCATATCCAATGGTCACAATACTTTTCATGCACCTCAACCTAGTTTAACACGACTTGGGTGCAAAGTGGAGCACCCATCCGATAAGTTCTTGTTTGAATAACACACCTAGGACCGTGTTTTTTTATGGTTGTGCATTACATTAAGGGCAAAATAATGTTTTATGCTTGATCGACAATGCAAAGCATATCCAATGGGCATAATACTTCGCACACACCTTAAACTAGGTGAAATTCACTTACATGCAAAGTGGAGCGCCCATCCCATAAGTACTTGATCGAATAACATACCTAGTAGTGTGTTTTTTTACGGATGTGCATGACACTAGAGCAAAAATGGCATTTAATGCTCGATCGACCATGCAAAGAATATTTGATGGGCACAATACTTTTCCTACCCCTCAACCTAGGTGGTATTGAAATGTTCTCAAAGAGGCATACCCTTCCGATAAGTACTTGGTCATATAACAAACCTAAGGGCGTGTTATTTTATGGATGTGCATATCACTACGGCAAAAACGGTGGATAATGCGTGATCGGCCATGCAAATCATATCCAATGGTCACAATACTTTGCACACACCTCAAACAAGTTGAAACAGACTTGCGTGCAAAGTGGAGCGCCCATCCCATAAGTACTTGATCGAATAACATATCTAGCAATGTGTTTTTCTATGGATGTGCATGACACTAAGGCAAAAACGGTGTTTTATGCTTGATTGACAATGCAAAGCATATCCGATGGGCATAATAATTTTCACACACCTTAAACTAGGTGAAATTGACTTACATGCAAAGTGGAGCACCCATCCCATAAGTACTTGATCGGATAACATACCTAGTAGCATGTTTTTTTACGGATGTGCATGACACTAGAGCGAAAATAGTATTTAATGCTTGATCAACCATGCAAAGGATATCCAATGGGCACAATACTTTTCCTATGCCTCAACCTAGGTGGTATTGAAATGTTCTCAAAGAGCCACACGCATCCGATAAGTACTTGGTCAGATAACATACCTAAGGGCATGTTTTTTTGCAGATGTGCATATCACTATCGGAAAAACATTGTATAATGCATGATCGACCATTCAAAGCATATCCGATGGTGACAATACTTTGCACACACTTCAACCTAGTTGAAACAGACTTGCGTGCAAAGTGGAGCCCCCATCTGATAAGTACTTGTTTGAATAACACACCTAGGACCGTGTTTTTTTATGGTTATGCATGACACTAAGGCAAAAACAGAGTTATATGCTTGATCAACAATGCAAAGCATATCTAATGGACAAAATACTTTGCACACACCTTTAACTAGGTAGAATTGACTTATGTGCAAAAGGGCATTTCCATCGCATAAGTACTTGATCAGATAACACACCTAGCAGCATGTTTTTTTACGGATGTGCATGACACTAAGGCAAAAATGGTATTGAATGCTCAATCAACCATGCAATGCATATCCGATCGGCACAATACTTTACTTGCACCTCAACCTAGGTGTTATTAACTT
Source organism: Dipteris shenzhenensis (assembly GCF_047967505.1). Taxonomy (NCBI): domain Eukaryota; kingdom Viridiplantae; phylum Streptophyta; class Polypodiopsida; order Gleicheniales; family Dipteridaceae; genus Dipteris; species Dipteris shenzhenensis. The sequence continues at coordinate 29,740,815 of NC_141616.1, forward strand.
GTTTGAAAAAAGGCACACCCATCAGATAAGTACTTGGTTGGATAACACACCTAAGGGCGTGTTTTCTTATGGATGTGCATATCATTAGGTGGAAAACGGTGTACAATGCATGATCGACCATGCAAAGCATATCCAATGGTCACAATACTTTTCATGCACCTCAACCTAGTTTAACATGACTTGGGTGCAAAGTGGAGCACCCATCCGATAAGTTCTTGTTTGAATAACACACCTAGGACTGTGTTTTTTTATGGTTGTGCATTACACTAAGGGCAAAATAATGTTTTATGCTTGATCGACAATGCAAAGCATATCCAATGGGCATAATACTTCGCACACACCTTAAACTAGGTGAAATTCACTTACATGCAAAGTGGAGCGCCCATCCCATAAGTACTTGATCGAATAACATACCTAGTAGAGTGTTTTTTTACGGATGTGCATGACACTAGAGCAAAAATGGCATTTAATGCTCGATCGACCATGCAAAGAATATTTGATGGGCACAATACTTTTCCTACCCCTCAACCTAGGTGGTATTGAAATGTTCTCAAAGAGGCATACCCTTCCGATAAGTACTTGGTCATATAACATACCTAAGGGCGTGTTATTTTATGGATGTGCATATCACTACGGCAAAAACGGTGGATAATGTGTGATCGGCCATGCAAAGCATATCCAATGGTCACAATACTTTGCACGCACCTCAAACAAGTTGAAACAAACTTGCGTGCAAAGTGGAGCGCCCATCCCATAAGTACTTGATCGAATAACATATCTAGCAACGTGTTTTTCTATGGATGTGCATGACACTAAGGCAAAAATGGTGTTTTATGCTTGATTGACAATGCAAAGCATATCCGATGGGCATAATAATTTTCACACACCTTAAACTAGGTGAAATTGACTTACATGCAAAGTGGAGCGCCCATCCCATAAGTACTTGATCGGATAACATACCTAGCAGCATGCTTTTTTACGGATGTGCATGACACTAGAGCGAAAATAGTATTTAATGCTCGATCGACCATGCAAAGGATATCCAATGGGCACAATACTTTTCCTACGCCTCAAGCTAGGTGATATTGAAATGTTCTCAAAGAGCCACACCCATCCGATAAGTACTTGGTCAGATAACATACCTAAGGGCATGTTTTTTTGCGGATGTGCATATCACTACAGGCGAAACATTATATAATGCGTAATCGACCATGCAAATCATATCCGATGGTGACAATACTTTGCACGCACCTCAACCTAGTTGAAACGGACTTGCGTGCAAAGTCAAGCCCCGATCCGATAATTACTTGTTTGAATAACACACCTAGGACCATGTTTTTTTATGGTTGTGCATGACACAGGCAAAAATGGTGTTTTATGCTTGATCGACAATGCAAAGCATATCCGATGGGTGCAATATTTTGCACACACCTTCACCTAGGTGGATTTGACTTACATTCAGAGTGGCATTCCCAGCCCATAAGTACTTGATCAGATAACACACCTAGCAGCGTGTTTTTTTACGGATGTGCATGACACTAAGGCAAAAATGGTATTTAATGCTCGGTCGACCATGCAAAGCATATTCGATGGGCACAATACTTTTCCTACACCTTAACCTAGGTGGTATTGAAATTTTCTCAAAGATGAACACCCATCCGATAAGCACATGGTCAGATAACATACCTAAGGGCGTGTTTTTTTTGCGGATGTGCATATCACTACAGGAAAAACATTGTATAATGCGTGATCGACCATGCAAAGCATATTTGGTGTTGAAAATACTTTGCACGCACCTCAACCTAGTTGAAATAGACTTGCATGCAAAGTGGAGCCCCCATCCGATAAGTACTTGTTTGAATAACACACCTAGGACCATGTTTTTTTATGGTTGTGCATGACACTAAGGCAAAAACGGTGTTTTATACTTGATCGACAATGCAAAGCATATCCTATGGACACAATACTTTGCACACACCTTCAACTAGGTGGAATTGACTTACATGCAAAGTTGCATTTCCATCGCATAATCACTTGGTCGGATAACATACCTAAGGGCGTGTTTTTTTGCAGATGTGCATATTACTACAGGAAAAATGTTGTATAATGCATGATCGACCATGCAAAGCATATCCAATGGTGACAATACTTTGCACGCACCTCAACCTAGTTGAAACTGACTTGCGCACCAAGTGGAGCCCCTATCCCCACTCCGTACCCCACCTCCCCTCTCCTGCCTCCCCCTACCCCGCTGCCCCCTACCCCCGCTCCCCCCTCTTGCCTCCCTACCCCGCCACACCCCCTCCCGCCTCCTCGTACCCTCGCTCCCTACCCCGCCGCACCCTACCCTGCCTCCGCCCCTCCCTACCCCCGCTCCCCCCTCCTGCCTCCCCCTACCCTGCCGCCCCCTACCCTCGCTCCCCCCTCCTGCCTCCCTACCCCGCTGCCCCCTACCCCGCCTCTTCCCTCCCGCCGCCCCCTGCATGACACGAGCAAAAATAGTATTTAATGCTTGATCGACCATGCAAAGGATATCCAATGGGCACAACACTTTTCTTATGCCTCAACCTAGGTGGTATTGAAATGTTCTCAAAGAGGCACACCCATACGATAGGTACTTGGTCAAATAACATACTTGAGGGCGTGATTTTTTGCGGATGTGCACATCACTACGGGAAAAACGTGTTTTTTTTATGTGCATATCAATGCGTAATCGACCATGCAAAGCATATCCGATGGTCACAATACTTTGCATGCACCTCAACCTAGTTGAAACAGACTTGCGTGCAAAGTGGAGCCCCTAACTGAGAAGTACTTGTTTGAATAACACACCTAGGACCGTGTTTTTTTATGGTTGTGCATGACACTAAGGTAAAAACGGTGTTTTATGCTTGATCGACAATGCAAAGCATATCCGATGGGCACAATACTTTTCACACACCTTCAACTAGGTGGAATCAACTTACATGCAAAGTGGCCCGCCTATCCCATAAGTACTTGATTGGATAACACACCTAGCAACGTGTTTTTTTATGGATGTGCATGACACTAAGGCAAAAATGGTATTTAATGCTCGATTGACCATGCAAAGCATATCCAATGGGCCCAATACTCTTCCCATGCCTTAACCTAGGTAGTATTCAAATGTTCTCAAAGAGGCACACCCATCTGATAAGTACTTGGTTAGATAACATACCTAAGGGCGTGTTTTTTTGCGGATGTGCATATCACTACAGGAAAAATATTGTATAATGCATAATCGACCATGCAAAGCATATCTGATGGTGATAATACTTTGCACACACCTCAAAGTAGTTGAAATGGACTTGCGTGCAAAGTGGAGCCCCCATCCGATAAGTACTTGTTTGAATAATACAACTAGGACCGTCTTTTTTTATGGTCGTGCATGACACTAAGGCAAAAACGGTGTTTTATGCTTGATCGATAATGCAAAACATATCCGATGGGCTCAATACTTTGCACACACCTTACACTAGGTGTAATTGACTTACATGCAAAGTGGCATGCCCATCGCATAAGTACTTGATCAGAGAACACACCTAGCAGCGTGTTTTTTTATGGATGTGCCTGACACTAAGGCAAAAATGGTATTTAATGCTCGATCGACCATGCAAAGCATATCCCATGGGCACATTACCTTTCCTATGCCTTAACCTAGGCGGTATTGAAATGTTCTCAAAGAGGCACACCCATCTGATAAGTACTTGGTCATATAATATACCTAAGGGCGTGTTTTTTTACGGATGTGCATATCACTACAGGAAAAACGTTGTATAAGGTGTGATCGACCATGCAAAGTATATATAATGCTAAAATTACTTTGCACGCACCTCAAACTAGTTGAAAGAGACTTGCATGCAAAGTGGAGCCCCCATCCGATAAGTACTTGTTTGAATAACACACCTAGGACCGTGTTTTTTTATGGTTGTGCATGACACTAAGGCTTGGGGGGGTCACTCATCATATGTAACCCTATCACGTGAGTTCAATAGAAGGATTTTTTTTATTTCTAAAATTTACAGAAATAAATATACATAAGGGACTATTTAAAATAGTTTTGGAAAAAATTTACAGATTTGTATAGAAAAGGGGTACATTTTATTAATGAAAATTTTTACAAATAAGGGACTTTAAATATAGGCCTTGAACGCACGTGATATAGAGGGTTTATACATAGTGACCCCCCCGAGCACTAAGGTAAAATAGTGTTTTATGCTTGATCGACAATGCAAAGCATATCTGATGGGCACAATACTTTGCACACACCTTCAACTAGGTGGAATTGACTTACATGCAAAGTGGCATTCCCATCGCATTAGTACTTGATCAAATAACATACCTAAGGACGTGTTTTTTTGCGGATGTGCATATCACTATAGGAAAAAAATTGTATAATGCGTGATCGACCATGCAAAGCATATCCGATGGTGACAATACTTTGCACGCACCTCAACCTAGTTGAAATGTACCTTCATGCAAAGTGGAGCCTCCATCCGATGAGTACTTGTTCAAATAAGACACCTAGGATCATGTTTTTTTATAGTTGTGCATGACACTAAGGCAAAAATGGGGTTTTATGGTTGACCGACAATGCAAAGGATATACGATGGGCACAATACTTTGCACACACCTTCAACTAAGTGGAATTGACTTACATGCAAAGTGGCATTCCCATCGCATAAGTACTTGATCGGATAACACACCTAGCAGCGTGTTTTTTTATGGATGTGCATGACACTAACGTAAAAATGGTATTTAATGCTCGATCGACCATGCAAAGCATATCCGATGGGCGCAATACTTTTCCTACACCTTTGCCTAGGTGGTATTGAAATGTTCTCAAAGAGGCACACCCATCCGATAAGTACTTGGTCAAATAACATACCTAAGAATGTGTTTTTTTGTGGATGTGCATATCACTGCTGGAAAAACGTTGTATAATGCATGATCGACCATGCAAAGCATATCTGATGGTGACAATACTTTGCACCCACCTCAGCCTAGTTGAGAGAGACTTTTGTGCAAAGTGGGACTCCCATCTGATAAGTACTTGTTTGAATAACACACCTAGGACTGTGTTTTTTAATGGTTGTGCATGACACTAAGGCAAAAACGGTGTTTTATGCTTCATCAACAATGCAAAGCATATCAGATGGCCACAATACTTTGCTCAAACCTTCAATTAGGTGGAATTGACTTACATGCAAAGTGGAGTGCCCATCCCATAAGTACTTGATCAGATAACATACCTAGCAGCGTGTTTTTTTACGGATGTGCATGACACGAGCAAAAATAGTATTTAATGCTCGATCGACCATGCAAAGGATATCCGATGGGCACAACACTTTTCCTATGCCTCAACCACACTTTTCCTATGCCTCAACCTAGGTGGTATTGAAATGTTTTCAAAGAGGCACACCGATCCGATAGGTACTTGGTCTGAGGGCGTGTTTTTTTGTGGATGTGCATATCACTACGGGAAGAACAGTAGATAATGCGTGATCGACCATGCAAAGCATATTCGATGGTCACAATACTTTGCACGCACCTCAACCTAGTTGAAATAGACTTGAGTGCAAAGTGGAGCCCCTATCTGAGAAGTAATTGCTTGAATAAAACACCTAGGACCGCGTTTTTTTATGGTTGTGCATGAGACTAAGGCAAAAACAGTGTTTTATGCTTGATCGACAATGCAAAGCATATCCGATGGGCACAATACTTTGCACACACCTTCAACTAGGTGGAATTAACTTACATGCAAAGTGGCCCACTTATCCCATAAGTACTTTATCGAATAACAAACCTAGCAGCTTGTTTTTTTACGGATGTGCATAATCGACCATGCAAAGCATATCCGATGGTGACAATACTTTGCACGCACCTCAAACTAGTTGAAACAGACCTGCGTGCAAAGTGGAGCCCCCATTCGATAAGTACTTGTTTGAATAATACACCTAGGACCATCTTTTTTTATGGTTGTGCATGACACTAAGGCAAAAACGGTGTTTTATGCTTGATCGACAATGCAAAGCATATCCAATTGGCACAATACTTTGCACACACCTTAAACTAGGTGTAATTTACTTACATGCAAAATGGCATGCCCATTGCATAAGCACTTGATCAGATAACAGACCTAATAGTGTGTTTTTTTATGGATGTGCATGACACTAAGGCAAAAATGATATTTAATGCTCAATCGACCATGCAAAGCATATCCGATGGGCACAATACCTTTCCTACGCCTTAACCTAGGTGGTATTAAAATGTTCTCAAAGAGGCACATCCATCCGATAAGTACTTGGTCAGATAACATACCTAAGGGCGTGTTTTTTTACGGATGTGCATATCACTACAGGAAAAACGTTGTATAATGCATAATCGACCATGCAAAGCATATCCGATGGTGACAATACTTTGCCCACACCTCAACCTAGTTGAAAGAGACTTGCGTGCAAAGTGGAGCCCCCATCTGAGAAGTATTGTTTGAATAACACACCTAGGACCGCATTTTTTATGGTTGTGCAGCACACTAAGGCAAAAATAGTGTTTTATGCTTGATCGACAATGCAAAGCATATCCGATGGGCACACTACTTTGCACACACCTTCAACTAGGTGGAATTGACTTACATGCAAAGTGGTATTCCCATCGCATAAGTACTTGATCAAATTCTAGAATTGACTTATGGTTGTGCAAAAATAGTATTTAATGCTCGATCGACCATGCAAAGGATATCCGATGGGCATAATACTTTCCCTACACCTCAAACTAGGTGGTATTGAAATGTTGTCAAAGAGCCACACCCATCCAATAAGTACTTGGTTAGATAATATACCTAAGGGCATGTTTTTTTTGCATATCAGCATATCACTACCGAAAAAACCTTGTATAATGCGTGATATACCATGCAAAGCATATCCGATGGTGACAATAATTTGCACCCACCTCAATTGGGTTGAAACAGACTTGTGTGCAAAGTGGAGCCCCCATCCGATAAGTACTTGTTTGAATAACACACCTAGGACCGTGTTTTTTTATGGTTGTGCATGACACTAAGGCAAAAATGGTGTTTTATGCTTGACCGACAATGCAAAGCATATCCGATGGGCACAATACTTTCCACACACCTTCAACTAGGTGGAATTGACTTACATGCAAAGTGACATTCCCATTGCATAAGTACATGATCACATAACACACCTAGCAGCATGTTTTTTTACGGATGTGCATGACACTAAGGAAAAAATGGTATTTAATGCTCGATCAACCATGCAAAGCATATCCGATGGGCACAATACCTTTCCTACACGTTAACCTTGGTGGTATTAAAATGTTCTCAAAGAGGCACACCCATCCGATAAGTACTTGGTTAGATAGCATACCTAAGGGCATGTTTTTTTGCAGATGTGCATATCACTACAAGAAAAACATTGTATAATGCATAATCAACCATGTAAAGCATATCTGATGGTGACAATACTTTGCATGCACCTCAAACTAGTTGAAATAGACTAGTTTGAATAACACACCTAGGACCGTGTTTTTTTATGGTTGTGCATGACACTAAGGAAAAAACGGTGTTTTATGCTTGATCGACAATGCAAAGCATATCCGATGGGCACAATACTTTGCACACACGTTAAACTAGGTGTAATTGACTTACATGCAAAGTGGCATTCCCATCGCATAAGTACTTGATCGGATAACACACCTAGCAGCGTGATTTTTTACGAATGTGCATGACACTAAGGCAAAAATGGTATTTAATGCTCGATCAACCATGCAAAATATATCCGATGGGCACAATACCTTCCGTATGCCTTAACCTAGGTGGTATTGAAATGCTCTCAAAGAGGCACACCCATTCGATAAGTACTTGGTCAGATAACATACCTAAGGGCGTGTTTTTTTGCGGATGTGCATATCACTACAGGAAAAACGTTGTATAATGCATGATCGACCATGCAAAGCGTATCCGATGCTAGCAATAATTTGCACACACCTCAACCTAGTTGAAATGGACTTGCATGCAAAGTGGAGCCCCCGTCCGATAAGTACTTGTTTGAATAACACACTAGGACCGTGTTTTTTTATGGTTGTGCATGACACTAAGGCAAAAACAGTGTTTTATGCTTGATCGACAATGCAAAGCATATCCGATGGGCACAATACTTTGCACACACCTTCAAGTAGGTGGAATTGACTTACATGCAAAGTGGCACTCCCTTCGCATAAGTACTTGATCAGATAACATACCTAAGTGCATGTTTTTTTGCAGATGTGCATATCACTACAGGAAAAACATTGTATAATGCGTGATCGACCATGCAAAGCATATCCGATGTTGACAATACTTTGTACGCGCCTCAACCTAGTTGAAACGGACATGCATGCAAAGTGGAGCCCCCATCCGATGAGTACTTGTTTAAATAACACACCTAGGACCATGTTTTTTAATAGTTGTGCATGACACTAAGGCAAAAACTTTGTTTTATGCTTGATCGACAATGAAAAGCATATCCGATGGGAACAATACTTTGCACATACCTTCAACTAAGTGGAATTGACTTACATGCAAATTGGCATTCCCATCGCATAAGTACTTGATCGGATAACACACCTAGCAGCGTGTTTTTTTACGGATTTGCATGACACTAAGGAAAAAATGGTATTTAATGCTCGATCGACCATGCAAAATATATCCTATGGGCACAATACTTTTCCTATGCCTTAACCTAGGTGGTATTGAAATGTTCTCAAAGAGGCACACCCATCCGATAAGTACTTGGTTAGATAACATACTTAAGGGCGTGTTTTTTTGCAGATGTGCATCACTACCGGAAAAACATTGTATAATGTGTGATCGACCATGAAAAGCATATCTAATGGTGACAATACTTTGCACACACCTCAACCAAGTTGAAATAGACTTGTGTGCAGAGTGGCGCCCCCATCCGATAAGTACTTGTTTGAATAACACACCTAGGACTGTGTTTTTTTATGGTTGTGCGTGACACTAAGGCAAAAACGGTGTTTTATGCTTGATCGACAATGCAAAGCATATCATATGGGCACAATACTTTGCACAAACCTTCAACTAGGTGGAATTGACTTACATGGAAAGTCGCGCGCCCATTCCATAAGTACTTGATCAGATAATATACCTAGCAGCGTGTTTTTTTATGGATGTGCATGACACGAGCAAAAATAGTATTTAATGCTCGATCGACCATGAAAAGGATATCCGATGGACAAAACACTTTTCCTATGCCTCAACCTAGGTGGTATTGAAATGTTCTCAAAGAGGCACACCCATCCGATAGGTACCAAGTGATCAAATAACATACTTGAGGGCGTGTTTTTTTGCAGATGTGCATATCACTATAGGAAAAACGGTGGATAAGGCGTGATCGACCATGCAAAGCATATCCAATGGTCACAATACTTTGCACGCACCTCAACCTAGTTGAAACAAACTTGCGTGCAAAGTGGAGCCCCTATCTGAGAAGTAATTGTTTGAATAACACACCTAGGACCGTGTTTTTTTATGGTTGTGCATGACACTAAGGCAAAAACGGAGTTTTATGCTTGATCGACAATGCAAAGCATATTTGATGGGCACAATACTTTGCACACACCTTCAACCAGGTGGAATTAACTTACATGCAAAGTGGCGTGCTTATCCTATAAGTACTTGATCGGATAACATACCTAGTAGCGTGTTTTTTTACGGATGTGCATGATAAGAGCAAAAATGGTATTTAATGCTCGATCAACAATGCAAAGTATATGCGATGGGCACAATAATTTTCCTATGCGTCAACGTAGGTGGTATTGACATGTTCTCAAAGAGGCACACCGATCAGATAAGTACTTGGTTGGATAACACACCTAAGGGCGTGTTTTTTACGGATGTGCATATCACTAGGGAAAAAATGCTGTATAATGCGTGATCGACAATGCAAAGCATATCCGATGGTCACAATACTTTGCATGCACGTCAAAATAGTTGAAAGAGACTTGCATGCAAAGTGGAGCCCCCATCTGAGAAGTACTTATGCATGATAGTATGGCAAAAACAGTGTTTTGTGCTTGATCGACAATGCAAAGCATATCCGATGAGTACAATACTTTTCACACACCTTAAACTAGGCAGAGTTGATATACATGCAAAGTGGTATGCCATCCCATAAGTACTTGATTAGATAACATACCTAGCAGCGTGTTTTGTCGGATGTGCATGACACCAAGGCAAAAATGGTATTTAATGCTCGATCGACCATGCAAAGCATATCCGATGGGACAATACTTTTCCTACCCCTCTAGCTAGAAGGTATTGACATGTTTTCAAATAGGCACACCCATCCGATATGTACATGGTCAGATAACACACCTAAGGGCATGTTTTTTTGCGGATGTGCATATCACTACGGGAAAAATGGTGTACAATGCGTGATCGACCATGCAAAGCATATCCAATGGTTACAATACTCTACACGCACCTCAACCTAGTTGAAAGATACTTGCATGCAAAGTGGAGCCCCCATCCGATAAGTACTTGTGTGAATAACACACCTAGAATCATGTTTTTTTATGGTTGTGCATTACACTAGAGCAAAATTGGTGTTTTATGCTTCCTCTCTCTCTCTCTCTCACTCTCTCTCTCCCTCCCCGCCCTCCTCTTTCTCTCTGCCTCCCCTCCCTCCCCTCCCTCTCAACCTGGGGGCCGCAGCCGCCAGGAGCCCCCCCTCTCTCCCTCTCTCTCTCCCCCCCTCCCCTCCCTCTCACTCGGGAGCTGTGGCAGCCAGGAACCCCCCTCTCTCTCTCTCTTGCTGCCTCCCCTCCCTCCTCTCTCTCTCCCTCCCCTCCATCCCCTTCCTCTCACCCTGGGGGTCACGGCTGCCAGGACCCCCCCTCTCTCTCTCTCCCTCCCCTCCCTCCTATCTCTCTCTCTCTCCCCTCCCTCCCCTCCGTCTCTCCCCTCCCTCCCCTCCCTCTCACCCTTGGGGCCACGGCCACCAGGATCCCTCCCCCCCTCTCTCTCTCACTCGCTCCCTCCCCTCCCTCCTCTCTCTGTCTCCCTCCCCTCCCTCCCCTCCCTCTCACCCTGGGGGCTGTGGCCACCAGGACCCCCCCTCTCTCTCTTCTCTCTCTCTCTCGCTCTCTCTCTCCCTCCCCTCCCTCATCTCTCTCTCTCTCCCTCCCCTCCCTCCCCTCTCTCTCTCCCCTCCCTCCCCTCCCTCTCACCCTAGCGACTACGGATGCCAGGACCCCCCCCAATCTCTCTCTCTCTCTCTCTCTCTCTCTCTCTCTCTCTCTCTCTCTCTTTCTCGCTCCATCCCCTCCCTCCTCTCTCTCTCTACCTCCCCTCCCTGCCCTCCCTCTCACCCTGGTGGCTGTGGCTGCTAGGACCCCCCCTCTCTCTCTCTCTCGCTCTCTCTCTCCCTCCCCTCCCTCCTCTCTCTCTCCCCCCTCTCTCTCTCTCTCTCTCTCACTCTCTCTCTCTCTCCCTCCCTCCCCACCCTCCTCTGTCTTTCTCCCTCCCCTCCCTCCCCTCCCTAACCCTGGGGGCCGCGGCTGCTAGGACCCCCCCCTCTCTCTCTCTCTCTCTCTCTCTCTCTCTCTCTCTCTCTCTCTCTCTCGCACCCCTCCCTGGGGGCCGCGACCGCCACGAACCCCCTCTCTCTCTCTCTGGTGCTCTCTCTCTCTCTCTCTCCCCCTCCCCTCCCTTCCCTCACTCCTCCTGCTGCCCCCTCACCCTCCCGCCGCCTCCCTCGCTCCCACCTCCCACTCCCCCCTACCCCGCCTCCCCCCCTCTATCCTCCCGCCTCCCCCTACCCCTACTCCCTCCCCTCCCTCCTCTCTCTCTCTCTCCCTCCCCTCTCTCTCACCATGGCGGCGGCAGCCGCCAGGACCCCCCCTCTCTCTCTCTCTCGCTCTCTGTCTCCCTCCCCTCCCTCCTCTCTGTCTCCCTCCCCTCCCTCCCCTCCCTCCTCTCTCTCTCCGTCCCCTACCTCCCCTCCCTCTCACCTTGGGGGCCGCGGCCGCTAGGACCCCCCCCCCTCTCTCTCTCTCTCTCTCTCTCTCTCTCTCTCTCTTCCCCCCCTCCCTGGGGGCCGCGGCCGCCACGAACCCCCTCTCTCTCTTTGGCATGCTCTCTCTCTCTTTCTCTCTCTCTCTCTCTCTCTCTCTCCCTCCCCTCCCTCCCCTCACTCCTCTCGCCGCCCCCTCACCCTCCCGCCGCCTCCCCCTACCCCCGCTTCCCCCTCTAGCTTCCCCTACCCCCGCACCCCCTACCCTGCCGCCCCCTACCCCGCCTCCCCCCCTCCCACCTCCTGCCTCTGCCTACCCCACTGCCCCCTATCCCCACTCCCCCCTCCTACCTCCCCCTACCCCTGCTCTCTACCCCGCCTCCCCCCCTCTCGCCTCCCCCCCTCTCGCCTCCCCCTACCCTGCCGCCCCCTACCCTGCCTCCCCCCATCCCTACCCCTGCTCCCCCCCCCGCCTCCCCCTACCCCGCCGCCCCCTACCCTTGCTCCCCCCTCCTGCCTCCCTACCCTGCCACCCCCTACCCCACCTCCCCCCTCCCGCCGCCCCCTACTCCTGCCTCCCCGCCCGGCCGCTCCTCCCTCCCTCTTATGCCACTCCCTCCCCTCTTTTCGCCGCTCCCTCCCTCCCTCCCTCCCTCCACTCTTCCGTCGCTCCTCCCTCCCTCCTTTCCTCCCTCTCTCCCCCCCCTCCACTTCCCTCTTCTTCCTGGAGGCCACGGCCTCCAAGGCTTCTCTCCTTCTCTCTAAACTTTCTCTGTCTCTCTAGTTCCTCTCTCTCTTTCTTTCTTTCTCTCTCTTCAAATTTTAAAAAAAAAATCTAGATAAAGAATTAATCAAAAAATTTTACAAGTACCTGGAAAAAGTTTGTAAGTTTGCTCTTTCTTGCTTTCTTGCTTCAATGAATGAAATGAGGGGAGAATGAATGAAGAAGGAAGACTATATATAAGAAAAACTAGGTTTTCCTCCTCCTCTCCTATTGGCTTTCCATTCCTCCCCTCTCTCCTATTGGCTTTTCATTCCTCCCCTCTCACATTGGCTCCCAGTACTCCCCCTCTCCCATTGGACCCCCATCCCTCATCCCAATCTTCCATTGGCCCTCCCCGCATCCATTTCTTCTTCCTCCCCCATTGCGACCACTCCCATCCCACATTTCCACCACGTCCCATACTCCTCCCATTTCCCAAAATCCCATATTTACCCATCTCACCCTCCTCTTTTTCATCCCCTGTTAACTCCCCTCACTCATTTCACTCCCTTATTATCCTACTCCCCTACTATCTCCCCCTCTCCCATTCCATTCCTCCCTCCCCACTCTCACTTCCACTTCCCATTACTCACTTGCCATTTGCAAACTATTAATATATTATTATACTATTTTTTATGCTTATTAACATACACCCCTATTACCTCCCCTCTCCCATTCCACTCCTCCCTCCTCACTCCCACTTCCACTTCCCATTACTCACTTCCTATACACATTTGCAAAGTATTAATATATTATTATACGATTTTTTATACTATTTGCAAACTTACATGTGGGCAAAATCACAGGTGTCAAAGCGATCCTATCGTGGTCATACAACAACTATGCTTTTATTCAAGGGCGTATTTACAAGGGCATATTTATCCTCATCAACAAGCTTATTTCAGCTTTTATTTTGACACAATGCTCAAGGTATGAAGTGCATAATTTGTGCACTAGGTGTTTACTTTGTTGTATCAAAATTGTTTGCCACACACAAACACATATACACATACCGAGAATTTGCTAATATTATCGCATCTACATTTCTCCAATGGGCACAAAACTTTGTACATGCCTCAACCTAGGTCGTATTGACTTGCATACAAAATGGTGCACCCATCCCATAAGTACTTGTTGAGATAACACACCTGCAAACGTATTTTATGACGATTGTGCATAACACTAGGAATAAAATGGTGTATAATGTGCGATTGACTATGCAAAGCATATCCAATGGACACAAGACTTTGCACGTTCCTCAACCTAGGCAGTATTGACTTATGTGCAAAGTGGCATCCCCATCTCATAAGTACTTGTTTGAAAAATACACCTAGGATCGTGTTTTTTTACGGTTCTACATGACACCAAGGCAAAAACGGTATTTAATACTCACTCTACCATGCAAAGCATATCCAATGGGCACAATACTTTGCACATGCCTCAGAAGCGGTGGTATGGTGTTCCATGCAAAGTGGAATGCCCATTCAATAGGTACTTGGTATGATAATACACCTAAGAGCGTGTTCTTTGATGGATGTGCATAACACTAGGTGTATAATGTGTGATCCCCCATGCAAAGCATAGCCGATAGACACAATATTGTGCAAAGTGGCTACCCCATCCGACAAGTACTTTTTTGAATATCACACCTAGGACCATGTTTTTTATTGGTTGTCCATGACACTAAGGCAAAAACGTTGTTTTATGCTTGATCGACAATGCAACGCATATCCGATCATCACAATACTTTGCACACATCTCAACCTAGGTAATATTGACTTACATGCAAAGTGGCATGCCCATCCCATAACTACTTAGTCAAATAACACATCTAGGACCGTGTTTTTTGATGGTTATGCATGACACTAAGGCCAAAATGGTGTTTAATGCTTGATCGACAATGCAAAGCATATTTTATGGGCACAATACTTTGCATGAGCCTCAACAATTGTGGTATTGCATTGCATGCAAAGTGGTACACCCATCTAATAATCAATTGGTCGGATAACACACCTAAAAGCGTGTTTTTTTATGGTTGTGTGTGACATTGAGGCACAAACCGAGTTTCATACATGATATACCATGCAAAGTACATCCGATGGGCACAATACTTTGCACACACCTCAACCTAGGTGTTATTGAGTTGCATGAAAAGTAGCATCTCAGTTAGATAAGTACTTGATCCGATATCACACCTAGGACCGTGTTTTTTTACAAATGTGCTTGACACTAAGGCAAAAATGGTATTGAATGCTCAATCAACCATGAAATGCATATCCGATCAGCACAATACTTTACTTGCACCTCAACCTAGGTGGTATTAACTTGTTTGAAAAAAGACACACCCATCAGTACTTGGTTGGATAACACACCTAAGGGCGTGTTTTCTTATGGATGTGCATATCACTAGGTGGAAAACGGTGTATAATGCATGATCGACCATGAAAAGCATATCCAATGGTCACAATACTTTTCATGCACATCAACCTAGTTTACCATGACTTGGGTGCAAAGTGGAGCCCCCATTCGATAAGTTCTTGTTTTAAGAACACACCTAGGACCGTGCTTTTTTATGGTTGTCATTACACTAAGGCAAAAATGGTGTTTTATGCTTGATCGACAATGCAAAGCATATCCAATGGGCATAATACTTTGCAAAAACCTTAAACTAGGTGAAATTCACTAACATGCAAAGTGGAACACCCATCCCATAAGTACTTGATCGAATAACATAACTAGTAGCATGTTTTTTTGCAGATGTGCATGACACTAGAGGAAAAATGGCATTTAATGCTCGATTGACCATGCAAAGAATATTTAATGGGCACACTACTTTTTATACCCCTCAACCTAGGTGGTATTGAAATGTTCTCAAAGAGGCATACCCTTCCGATAAGTACTTGGTCATATAGCATACCTAAGGGCGTGTTTTTTTGCGGATGTGCATATCAGTATGGCAAAAACGGTGGATAATGCGTGATCGACCATGCAAAGCATATCCAATGGTCACAATACTTTGCATGCACCTCAAACCAGTTGAAACGTACTTGCATGCAAAGTGGAGCACCCATCCCATAAGTACTTGATCGAATAACATATCTAGCAACGTGGTTTTTTACGGATGTGCATGACACTAAGGCAAAAACGGTGTTTTATGCTTGATTGACAATGCAAAGCATATCCGATGGGCATCATACTTTTCACACACCTTAAACTAGGTGAAATTGACTTACATGCAAAGTGGAGCACCCATCCCATAAGTACTTGATCGGATAACAAACCTAGCAGCATGTTTTTTTACAGATGTGCATGACACTAGAGTGAAAATAGTATTTAATGCTCGATCGACCATGCAAAGGATATCCAATGGGCACAATACTTTTCCTATGCCTCAACCTAGGTGTTATTGAAATGTTCTCAAAGAGCCACACCCATCCGATAAGTACTTGGTCAGATAAGATACCTAAGGGCGTGTTTTTTTGCAGATGTGCATCACTACCGGAAAAACATTGTATAATGCGTGATCGACCATGCAAAGCATATCCGGTGGTGACAATACTTTGCACGCACCTCAACGTAGTTGAAACAGACTTGTGTACAAAGTGGAGCCCCCATCCGATAAGTACTTGTTTAAATAACACACCTAGGACCGTGTTTTTTTATGGTTGTGCATGACACTAAGGCAAAAACAGAGTTTTATGCTTGATCGACAATGCAAAGCATATCTGATGGGCACAATACTTTGCACACACCTTCAACTAGGTGGAATTGACTTATGTCAAAGTGGCATTTCCATTGCATAAGTACTTGATCAGATAACACACCTAGCAGCATGTTTTTTAACGGATGTGCATGACACTAAGGCAAAAATGGTATTTAATGCTCGATCGACCATGCAAAGCATATCCGATGGGCACAATACTTTTCCTACACCTTAACCTAGGTGGTATTGAGATGTTCTCAAACAGGCACACCC
This sequence comes from Dipteris shenzhenensis, assembly GCF_047967505.1. Classification (NCBI taxonomy): domain Eukaryota; kingdom Viridiplantae; phylum Streptophyta; class Polypodiopsida; order Gleicheniales; family Dipteridaceae; genus Dipteris; species Dipteris shenzhenensis. The sequence goes on from NC_141616.1 coordinate 29,757,610, forward strand.
ATCCGATAAGTACTTGGTCAAATAACAAACCTAAGGGCATGTTTTTTTACGGATGTGCATATCAATACAGGAGAAACGTTGTTTAATGCGTAATCGACCATGCAAGGCATATCCGATGGTGACAATACTTTGCACGCACCTCAACCTAGTTGAAACAGACTTTCGTGCAAAGTGGAGCCCCGATCCGATAAGTACTTGTTTGAATAACACACCTAGGACCATGTTTTTTTATGGTCGTGCATGACACTAAGGCAAAAACAGTGTTTTATGCTTGATCACCAATGCAAAGCATATCCGATGGGCACAATACTTCACACACACCTTCGACTAGGTGGATTTGACTTACATTCAAAGTGGCATTCCCATCGCATAAGTACTTGATTGGATGACACACCTAGCAACGTGTTTTTTTACGGATGTGCATGATACTAAGGCAAAAATGGTATTTAATGCTCGATCGACCATGCAAAGCATATTCAATGGGCACAATACTTTTCCTACACCTTAACCTAGGTGGTATTGAAATGTTCTCAAAGAGGAACACTCATCCGATAAGTACTTGGTCAGATAATAGACCTAAGGGCGTGTTTTTTTGCGGATAAGCATATCACTATAGGAAAAACATTGTATAATGCGTGATCGACCATGCAAAGCATATTCGATGCTGACAATACTTTGCACACACCTCAACCTAGTTGAAACAGACTTGCATGCAAATTGTAGCCCCCATCCGATAAGTACTTGTTTGAATAACACACCTAGGACCATGTTTTTGTATGGTTGTGCATGACACTAAGGCAAAAATGGTGTTTTATACTTGATCGACAATGCAAAGCATATCCTATGGGCACAATACTAACGGTGTTTTGTGCTTGATCAACAATGCAAACCATATCCGATGGGCACAATACTTTGCACACACCTGCAACTAGGTGGAATTGACTTACATTCAAAGTGGCATTCCCATCGCATAAGTACTTGATTGGGTAACACACCAAGCAGTGTGTTTTTTTATGGATGTGCATGACACTAAGGCAAAAATGCTATTGAATGCTCGATCGACCATGCAAAGCATATCCGATGGGCACAATACTTTTCTTACTTCTTAAACTAGGTGGTATTGAAATGTTCTCAAAGAGGCACACCCATCTAATAAGTACTTGGTCAAATAACATACCTAAGGGTGTGTTTTTTTGCGGATGTGCATATCACTACAGGAAAAACGTTGTATAATGCGTGATCAACCATGCAAAGCATATCCGATGGTGACAATACTTTGCACACACCTTAGCCTAGTTGAAACAAACTTGCGTGCAAAGTGGGGCCTCCCCCCCTCTCGCGTCTCGCCTCCCCCTACCTCGCCACCCCCTACCCCCGCTCCCTCCCCTCCCTCCTCTCTCTCTCTCCCTCCCCTCCCTCCCCTCCCTCTCACCCTAGTGACCGCGGTTGCCAGGACCCCCCCCCCCTCTCTCTCTCTCTCGCTCTCTCTCTCTCTCCCTCCCCTCCCTCGTCTCTCTCTCCCTCCCCTCCCTCCCCTCCCTCCTCTCTCTCTCCCTCCCCTCCCCCCCCTCCCTCTCACCTTGGGGGCCGCGGCCGCCAGGACCCCCCCCTCTCTCTCTCTCTCTCTCTATCTGTCCCTATCTCTTTGTCTTTCTCTCTCTCTCTCTCTCTCTCTCTCTCTCTCTCCCTCTCTCTCTCCCCCCTCCCTGGGGGCCGTGGCCGCCACGAACCCCCTCTCTCTCTCTAGCACTCTCTTTCTCTCTCTCTCTCTCTCTCTCTCTCTTTCCCTCCCCTCCCTCCCCTCACTCCTCCTGTCGCCCCCTCACCCTCCTGCCACCTCCCCCTACCCCTGCTCCCCCCTCTCGTTCCCCCTACCCCCGCTCCCCCTACCCCGTCGCCCCCTACCCTGCCTCCCCCCCTGCCGCCTCCTGCCTCCCCCTACTCCGCTGACCCCTACCCCCGCTCCCCTCTCTTGCCTCCCCCTACCCCTGCTCCCTACTCTGCCTCCCCCCTCCTGCCTCCCCCTACCCTTGCTCCCTGCCCTGCCTCCCCCCCCTCCCTATCCCCACTCCCTACCTCACCTCCCCCCCTCCCTACCCCCGATCTCCTCTCTCGCCTCCCCCTACCCTGCCGCCCCCTACCCCCGCTCCCCCCTCCTGCCTCCCTACCCCGCCACCCCCCCTCCCGCCTCCCCCTACCCCCGCTCCCTACCCCGCTGCACCCTACCCCGCCTCCCTCCCTCCCTACCCCCGTTCCCCCCTCCCGCCTCCCCCTACCCCACCGCCCCCTACCCCCGCTCCCCCCTCCTGCCTCCCTACTCTGCGCTACCCCCTACCCCACCTCCCACCTCTCGTCGCCCCCTACTCCTGTCTCCCTGCCCCACCGCTCCTCCCTCCCTCTTACGCCACTCCCTCCCCTCTTCCGCCGCTCCCTCCCTCCCTCCGTCTTCCTCCCTCCCTCCCCTCTTCCGTCGCTCCTCGCTCCCTCCTTTCCTCCCTCTCTCTCCCCCCTCCACTTCCCTCTTCCTCCTAGAGGCCGCAGCCTCCAAGGCTTCTCTCCTTCTCTCTAAACTTTCTCTCTCTAGTTTCTCTCTCTCTCTAGTTCCTCTCTCTCTTTCTTTCTTTCTCTCTCTTCAAATTTAAAAAAAAAAATCTAGATAAAGAATTAATCAAAAAAATTTACAAGTACCTGGAAAAAGTTTGTAAGTTTACTCTTTCTTTCTTTCTTGCTCTTCCTTCCTTGCTTTCTTGCTCGTCCTTGCTTTCTTGCTTCAATGAATGAAATGAGGGGAGAATGAATGAACAATGAAGACTATATATAAGAAAAACTAGGTTTTCCTCCTCTCCTATTGGCTTTCCATTTCTCCCCTCTCTCCTATTCGCTTTTCATTCCTCCCCTCTCACATTGGCTCCCATTACTCCCCCTCTCCCATTGGACCCCCATCCCTCATCCCAATCTTCCATTGGCCCTCCCCCCATCCATTTCTTCTTCCTGCCCCATTGCCACCACTCCCATCCCACATTTCCACCACGTCCCATACTCCTCCCATTTCCCAAAAACCCATATTTCCCCATCTCACCCTCCTCTTTTTCATCCCCTATTAACTCCCCTCACTCATTTCACGCCCTTATTATCCTACTCCCCTATTACCTCCCCCTCTCCCATTCCATTCCCCCCTCCCCACTCTCACTTCCACTTCCCATTACTCACTTGCCATTTGCAAACTATTAATATATTATTATACTATTTTTTATACTTATTATCATACACCCCTATTACCTCCCCTCTCCCATTCCACTCCTCCCTCCTCACTCCCACTTCCACTTCCCATTACTCACTTGCTATACACATTTGCAAACTATTAATATATTATTATACGATTTTTTGTACTATTTGCAAACTTACATGTGGGCAAAATCACAGGTGTCAAAGCAATCCTATCGTGGTCATACAACAACTGTGCTTTTATTCAAGGGCGTATTTATCCTCATCAACAAGCTTATTTCAGCTTTATTTTGACACAATACTCAAGGTATGAAGTTTATAGTTTGTGCACTAGGTGTTTACTTTGTTGTACCAAATTTGTTTGCCACACACACACACATATACACATACCGAGAATTTGCTAATATTATTGCATCTACGTTTCTCCGATGGGAACAAAACTTTGTACACGCCTCAACCTAGGTCATATTGACTTGAATACAAAGTGGTGCACCCATCCCATAAGTACTTGTTCGGATAATACACCTGCAAACGTATTTTATGACGATTGTGCATAACACTAGCAAAAAATGGTGTATAATGTGTGATCGACTATGCAAAGCATATCCAATGGACACAAGACTTTGCACATTCCTCAACCTAGGTAGTATTGACTTGTGTGCAAAGTGGCATCCCCATCCGATAAGTACTTGTTTGAAAAATACACCTAGGATCGTGTTTTTTGATGGTTCTACATGACACCAAGGCAAAAACGGTATTTAATACTCAATCTACCACGCAAAGCATATCCGATGGGCACAATACTTTGCACGTGCCTCAAAAGCGGTGATATGATGTTCCATGCAAAGTGGAACGCCCATTCAATAAGTACTTGGTATGATAATACACCTAAGAGCATGTTCTTTGACGGATGTGCATAACACTAGGGGGAAAATGGTTTATAATGTGTGATCCACCATGCAAAGCATAACCGATAGACATAATACTGTGCACGCACATCAACCTAGTTGAAATTGACTTTCTTGCAAAGTGGCTTCCCCATCCGACAAGTACTTTTCTGAATATCACACCTAGGACCATGTTTTTTATTGGTTGTTCATGACACTAAGGCAAAAACGTTGTTGTATGCTTGATCGACAATCCAACGCATATCCGATCATCACAATACTTTGCACACATCTCAACCTAGGTATTATTGACTTACATGCAAAGTGGCGTGCCCAGCCCATAAGTACTTAGTCGAATAACACATCTAGGACCGCATTTTTTAATGGTTGTGCATGACACTAAGGCCAAAAAGGTGTTTAATGCTTCATTGACAATGCAAAGCATATCCGATGGGCACAATACTTTGCATGAGCCTCAACAATTGTGGTATTGCATTGCATGCAAAGTGATACACCCATCTGATAAGCAGTTGGTCAGATAACACACCTAAAAGCGTGTTTTTTTATGGTTCTGCATGACATTGAGGCACAAACAGAGTTTAATACGAATATACCATGCAAAGTACATCCGATGGGCACAATACTTTGCACCCACCTCAACCTAGGTGTTATTTAGTTGCATGAAAAGTGGCATGTTGGTTAGATAAGTACTTGATCCGATAACACACCTAGGACCGTGTTTTTTTACAAATGTGCTTGACACTAAGGAAGAAACGGTATTTAATGCTCAATCAACCATGCAATGCATATCAGATCGGCACAATACTTTACTTGCACCTAAACCTAGGTGGTATTAACTTGTTTGAAAAAAGGCACACCCATCAGATGAGTACTTGGTTGCATAACACACCTAAGGGCATGTTTTTTTACAGATGTGAATATCACTAGGGGGAAAACGCTGTATAATGCATGATCGACCATGAAAAGCATATACAATGGTCACAATACTTTTCATGCACCTCAACCTAGCTAAACTTGTCTTGGGTGCAAAGTGGAGCCCCCATCCGATAAGTTCTTATTTGAGTAACACTAAGGCAAAAACGGTGTTTTCTGGTTGATCGACAATGCAAAGCATATCCAATGGCATCAAACTTTGCACACACCTTAAACTAGGTGAAATTGACTTACATGCAAACTGGAGCACCCATCCCATAAGTACTTGATCGAATAACATACCTAGCAGCGTGTTTTTTTAAGGATGTGCATGACACTAGAGCAAAAATGGCATTTAATGCTCGATCGACCATGCAAAGAATATCCAATGGGCACAATACTTTTCCTACCCCTCAACCTAGGTGGTATTGAAATGCTCTCAAAGAGGCATACCCATCCGATAAGTACTTGGTCAGATAACATAATTAAGCGCGTGTTTTTTTGCGGATGTGCATATCACTATGGCAAAAACGGTGGATAATGCATGATCGACCATGCAAAGCATATCCGATGGTCACAATACTTTGCACACACCTCAACTAGTTGAAATAGACTTGCGTGCAAAGTGGGAGGTCCATCCCATAAGTACTTGATCGAATAACATATCTAGCAGCATGTTTTTTTACAGATGTGCATGACACTAAATCAAAAACGGTGTTTTATTCTTGATCGACAATGCAAAGCATATCCGATGGGCATATTACTTTTTACACACCTTAAACTAGGTGAAATTGACTTACCTACAAAGTGGAGCGCCCATCCCATAAGTACTTGATCGGATAACATACCTAGTAGCGTGTTTTTTAATGGATGTGCATGACACTAGAGCAAAAATAGTATATAATGCTCGATCGACCATGCAAAGGATATCCGATGGGCACAAAACTTTCCCTACGCCTCAACCTAGGTGGTATTGAAATGTTCTTAAAGAGCCACACCCATCCAATAAGTACTTAGTCCGATAACATACCTAAGGGCATGTTTTTTTGCCGATGAGCATATCACTACCAAAAAAACGTTGTATAATGCGTGATCGACCATGCAAAGCACATCCGATGGTGACAATACTTTGTACGCACCTCAATTGGGTTAAAACAGACTTCACACAAAGTGGAGCCCCCATCCGATAAGTATCTATTTGAATAACACACCTAGGACCGTGTTTTTTTATGGTTGTGCATGACACTAAGCCAAAAACGGTGTTTTATGCTTGATCGACAATGCAGAGCATATCCGATGGGCACAATACTTTGCACACACCTTCAACTATGTGGAATTGACTTATATGCAAAGTGGCATTCACATCACATAAGTACTTCATTAGACAACACACCTAGCATCGTGTTTTCTTCGGATGTGCATGACACAAAGGCAAAAATGGCATTGAATGCTCGATCGACCATGCAAAGCATATCCGATGGGCACAATACTTTTCCTATGTCTTAACCTAGGTGGTAATTAAATGTTCTCAAAGAGGCACACCCATCCAATAAGTACTTGGTCTGATAACATACCTAAGGGTGTGTCTTTTTGCGGATGTGCATATCACTACAAGAAAAACATTGTATAAGGCATAATCGACCATGCAAAGCATATCCGATGGTGACAATACTTTGCATGCACCTCAAACTAGTTGAAACGGACTTGCGTGCAAAGTAGAGCCCCCATCCGATAAGTACTTGTTAGAATAACACACCTAGGACCGTGTTTTTTTATGGTTGTGCATGACACTATGGCAAAAACGGTGTTTTATGCTTGCTCGACAATGCAAAGCATATATGATGGGCACAAAACTTTGTACACACCTTTAACTAGGTGTAATTGACTTACATGCAAAGTGGCATTCCCATCGCATAAGTACTTGATCGGATAACACACCTAGCAGCATGTTTTCTTACGAATGTGCATGACACTAAGGCAAAAATGGTATTGAATGCTCGATCAACCATGCAAAGCATATTCGATGGGCACAATACTTTTCCTACACCTTAACCTAGGTGGTATGGAAATGTTCTCAAAGAGGCACACCCATCCGATAAGTTCTTGGTCAGATAACATTCCTAAGGGCGTGTTTTTTTGCGGATGTGCATATCACTACATGAAAAATGTTGTATAAGGCGTGATCGACCATGCAAAGCATATCCGATGCTAACAATACTTTGCACGCACCTCAACCTAGTTGAAATAGACTTGCATGCAAAGTGGAGCCCCCATCCGATAAATACTTGTTTGAATAACACACCTAGGACCGTGTTTTTTTATGGTTGTGCATGACACTAAGGCAAAAACAGTGTTTTATGCTTGATCGACAATGGAAAGCATATCCGATGGGCACAATACTTTGCACAAACCTTCAAATAGGTGGAATTGACTTACATGCAAAGTGGCATTCCCATCGCATAAGTACTTGATCAGATAACATACCTAAGGGCGTGTTTTTTTGCGGATGTGCATATCACTACAGGAAAAAAATTGTACAATGCATGATCGACCATGAAGAGCATATCCGATGGTGACAATACTTTGCAGGCACCTCAACATAGTTGAAAAGGACTTGCATGCAAATTGGAGCCCCCATCCGATGAGTACTTGTTTAAATAAGACACCTAGGACCGTGTTTTTTTATAGTTGTGCATGACACTAAGGCAAAAACGGGGTTTTATGCTTGATCGACAATGCAAAGCATATCCGATGGGCACAATACTTTGGACACACCTTCAAATAAGTGGAATTGACTAACATGCAAATTGAAATTCCCATCACATAAGTACTTGATCGGATAACACACCTAGCAGCGTGTTTTTCTACGGATGTGCATGACACTAAGGCAAAAATGGTATTTAATGCTCGATCAACCATGCAAACCATATCCGATGGGCACAATACTTTTCCTACACCTTAACCTAGGTGGTATTGAAATGTTTTTAAAGAGGCACACCCATCCGATAAGTACTTGGTCAGATAACATACCTAAGGGCGTGTTTTTTTGCGGATGTGCATATCACTACCGGAAAAATGTTGTATAATGTGTGATCGACCATGCAAAGCATATCTGATGGTGACAATACTTTGCATGCACCTCAAACTAGTTGAAACGGACTTGCGTCCAAAGTGGAGCCGCCATCCGTTGTTTGAATAACACACCTAGGACCGTGTTTTCGTATGGTTGTGCATGACACTAAGGTCAAAACGGTGTTTTATGCTTGATCGACAATGCAAAGCATATCCGATGGGCACAATACTTTTCACACACCTTCAAATAGTTTGAATTGACTTACATTCAAAGTGGCATTCTGATTGCATAAGTACTTGATCGGATAACACACCTAGCAGTGTGTTTTTTACGGATGTGCATGACACTAAGGCAAAAATGGTATTTAATGCTCGATCGACCATGCAAAGCATATCTGATGGTGACAATACTTTGCACCCACCTCAACCTAGTGGAAATAGACTTGCGTGCAAAGTGGCACTCCCATCCGATAAGTACTTATTTGAATATAACACACCTAGGACTGTGTTCTTTTATGGTTGTGCATGACACTAAGGCAAAAACGGTGTTTTATGCTTGATCGACAATGCAAAGCATATCAGATGGGCACAATACTTTGCAAAAACCTTCAACTAGGTAGAAGTGACTCACATGCAAAGTGGCATGCCCATCCCATAAGTACTTGATCAGATAACATACCTAGCAGCGTGTTTTTTTACGGAGGTGCATGACACGAGCAAAAATAGTATTTAATGCTCGATCGACCATGCAAAGGATATCCGATGGGCACAAACCTTTTTGTATGCCTCAACCTAGGTGGTATTGAAATGGTCTCAAAGAGGCACACCCATCCGATAGGTTCTTGGTCAAATAACATACTTGAGGGCGTGTTTTTTTACGGATGTGCATATCACTACGGGAAAAACATTGTATAAGGCGTGATCGACCATGCAAAGCATATCCGATGCTAACAATACTTTGCACGCACCTTAAACTAGTTGAAAGAGACTTGCATGCAAAGTGGAGCCCCTATCTGAGAAGTAATTGTTTGAATAACACACCTAGGACCGTGTTCTTTTATGGTTGTGCATGACACTAAGGCAAAAATGGTGTTTTATGCTTGATCGACAATGCAAAGCATATCCGATGGGCACAATACTTTGCACACACCTTCAACTACGTGGAATTCACTTACATGTAAAGTGGCCCGCTTATCCCAGAAGTACTTGATCGGATAACACACCTAGCAGTGTGTTCTTTTATGGATGTGCATGACACTAAGGCAAAAATGGTAATTTAATGCTCGATTGACCATGCAAAGCATATCCGATGGGCACAATACTCTTCCTATTCCTTAACCTAGGTGGTATTGAAATGTTCTCAAAGAGGCACACCCATCCGATAAGTACTTGGTTAGATAACATACCTAAGGGCGTGTTTTTTTGCGGATGTGCATATCACTACAGGAAAAATATATTATATAATGCATAATCGACCATGCAAAGCATATCCGATGGTAACAATACCTTGCACCCACCTCAAACTAGTTGAAACAGACTTGCGTGCAAAGTGGAGCCCCCATCCGATAAGTACTTGTTTGAATAATACATCTAGGACCATCTTTTTTTATGGTTGTGCATGACACTAAGGCAAAAACGGTGTTTTATGCTTGATCGACAATGCAAAACATATCCGATGGCCACAATACTTTTCACACACCTTAAACTAGGTGTAATTGACTTACATGCAAAGTGGGATGCCCATCGCATAAGTACTTGATCAGAGAACACACCTAGTAGCGTGTTTTTTTACGGATGTGCATGACACTAAGGCAAAAATGGTATTTAATGCTCGATCAACCATGCAAAGCATATCCGATGGGCACAAACCTAACATGTATTTAAATGTTCTCAAAGAGGCACACCCATTCGATAAGTACTTGGTTAGATAACATACCTAAGGGCGTGCTTTTTTGCGGATGTGCATATCACTACAGGAAAAACGTTGTATAAGGCGTGATCGACCATGCAAAGCATATCGGATGCTAACAATACTTTGCACGCAGCTCAAAATAGTTGAAAGAGACTTGCATGCAAAGTGGAGCCCCCATTGGATAAGTACTTGTTTGAATAACACACCTAGGACCGTGTTTTTTTATGGTTGTGGATAACACCAAGGGAAAAACGGTGTTCTATGCTTGATCGACAATGCAAAGCATATCTGATGGGCACAATACTTAGCACACACCTTCAACTAAATGGAATTGACTTACATGCAAAGTGGCATTTCCATCGCATAAGTACTTGATCAAATAACATACCTAAGGGCGTGTTTTTTTGTGGATGTGCATATCACTACAGGAAAAAAATTGTATAATGCGTGATCGACCATGCAAAACATATCCGATGGTGATAATACTTTGCATGCACCTCAACCTAGTTGAAGCGGACTTGCATGCAAAGTGGAGCCCCCATCCGATGAGTACTTGTTTAAATAAGACACCTAGGACCGTGTTTTTTTATAGTGGTGCATGACACTAAGGAAAAAATGGGGTTTTATGCTTGATCGACAATGCAAAGCATATCCGATGGGCACAATACTTTGCACACACCTCCAACTAAGTGGAATTGGCTTAAATGCAAATTGGCATTTCCATCGCATAAGTACTTGATCGGATAACACACCTAGCAGCGTGTTTTTCAACGGATGTGCATGACACTAAGGCAAAAATGGTATTTAATGCAGATCGACCATGCAAAGCATATCCGATGGGCACAATACTTTTCCTACACCTTAACCTAGGTGGTATTGAAATGTTCTCAAAGAGGCACACCCATCCGATAAGTACTTGGTCAGATAACATTCCTAAGGGTGTGTTTTTTTGCGGATGTGCATATCACTACTGGAAAAATGTTGTATAATGCATGATCGACCATGCAAAGCATATCTGATGGTGACAATACTTTGCACGCACCTCAACCTAGTTGAAACAGACTTGCGTCCAAAGTGGAGCCGCCATCCGATAAGTACTTGTTTGAATAACACACCTAGGACCGTGTTTTTTTATGGTTGTGCATGACACTAAGGTAAAAACAGTGTTTTATGCTTGATCGACAATGCAAAGCATATCCGATGGGCACAATACTTTGCACGCACCTTCAAATAGTTTGAATTGACTTACATTCAAAGTGGCATTCCCATCGCATAAGTACTTGATTGGATAACACACCTAGTAGCGTGTTTTTTTATGGATGTGCATGATACTAAGGCAAAAATGGTATTAATTAATGCTCGATCGACCATGCAAAGCATATCTTATAGACACAATACCTTTTCATTCCCTCACCTAGGTGGTATTGAAATGTTCTCAAAGAGGCACACCCATCCAATAAGTACTTGGTCAGATAACATACCTAAGGGCATGTTTTTTTACGGATGTGCATATATCACTACCGGAAAAACGTTGTATGATGCATGATCAACCATGCAAAGCATATCCGATGGTGACAATACTTTGCACCCACCTCAACCTAGTTGAAACAAACTTGCGTGCATAGTGGCGCCCCCATCCGATAAGTACTTGTTTGAATAACACACCTAGGGCTGTGTTTTTTTATGGTTGTGCATGACACTAAGGCAAAAACGGTGTTTTATGCTTGATCGACAATGCAAAGCATATCACATGGGCACAATAGTTTGTAGAAACCTTCAACTAGGTGGAATTGACTTACATGCAAAGTGGCACGCCCATCCCATAAGTACTTGATCAGATACCATACCTAGCAATGTGTTTTTTTACGGATGTGCATGACACGAGCAAAAATAGTATTTAATGCTCGATCGACAATGAAAACGATATCCGATGGGCACAACACTTTTCCTATGCCTCAACCTAGGTGGTATTGAAATGTTCTCAAAGAGGCACACCCATCTGATAGGTACTTGGTCAACTAACATACTTGAGGGCATGTTTTTTTACGGATGTGCATATCACTACATGAAAAATGGTGGATAAGGCGTGATCGACCATGCAAAGCATATCCGATGGTCACCATACTTTGCACTCACCTCAACGTAGTTGAAACAAACTTACGTGCAAAGTGGAGCCCCTATCTGAGAAGTACTTGTTTGAATAACACACCTAGGACCGTGTTTTTTTATGGTTGTGCATGACACTAAGGAAAAAACGGTGTTTTATGCTTGATTGACAATGCAAAGCATATCCGATGGGCACAATACTTTGCACACACCTTGAACTAGGTGGAATTAACTTACATGCAAAGTGGCCCGCTTATCCCATAAGTACTTGATCGGATAACATACCTAGCAGTGTGTTTTTTTACGGATGTGCATGACACGAGCAAAAATGGTATTTAATGCTCGATCAACAATGCAAAGTATATGCGATGGGCACAATAATTTTCCTATGCCTCAACGTAGGTGGTATTGACATGTTCTCAAAGAGGCACACCGATCAGATAAGTACTTGGTTGGATAACACACCTAGGGGCGTGTTTTTTACGGATGTGCATAGCACTAGGGAAAAAATAGTGTATAATGCGTGATGGACCATGCAAAGCATATCTGATGGTCACAATACTTTGCACGCACGTCAAAATAGTTGAAAGAGACTTGCATGCAAAGTGGAGCCCCCATCTGAGAAGTACTTGTTTGAATAACACACCTAGGACCGTGTTTTTTTATGGTTGTGCATGATGTTAAGGCAAAAACGGTGTTTTATGCTTGATCGACAATGCAAAGCATATCCGATGAGTACAATACTTTGCACACACCTTAAACTAGGTGGAATTAACTTAGATGCAAATTGGCATGCCCATCCCATAAGTACTTGATCAGATAACATACCTAGCAGTGTGTTTTTTTGGATGTGCATGACACCAAGGCAAAAATGGTATTTAATGCTCGATCGACCATGCAAAGCATATCTAATGGGACAATAATTTTCCTACCCCTCTAGCTAGAAGGTATTGACATGTTTTCAAACAGGCACACCCATCCGATAGGTACATGGTCAGATAACACACCTAAGGGCATGTTTTTTTGTGGATGTGCATATCACTAGGAGAAAAACGGTATACAATGCGTGATCGACCATGCAAAGCATATCCAATGGTTATAGTACTCCGCACGCACCTCAACCTAATTGAAAGATACTTGCATGCAAAGTGGAGCCCCCATCCGATAAGTACTTGTGTGAATAACACACCTAGGATCGTGTTTTTTTATGGTTGTGCATTACACTAGAGCAAAATTGGTGTTTTATTGTTCATCGACAATGCAAAGCATAACCGATGGGCATAATACTTTGCACACATCTTGAAATAGGTGGAATTCACTTACATGCAAGGTGGCATGCCCATCCCATAACTACTTGATCGGACAACATACCTAGCAGCGTGTTTTTTTACGAATAAAAATGGTATTTAATTCTCGATCGACCATGCAAAGCATATCCGATGGGCACAATACTTGTCCTACCCCTCAACCTAGGTGGTATTGACATGTTCTCAAACAGGCACATCCATCCGATAAGTACTTGGTCATATAACACACCTAAGGGCGTGTTTTTTTGTGGATTATGCATGATCGACCATGCAAAGCATATCCAATGGTCACAATAATTTGCACGCACCTCAACCTAGTGGAAAGATACTTGCATGCAAATTGGAGCCCCCATCCGATAAGTACTGTTATGGATAAAATTGTCTAAGGAAAAAGGCATTAATATGTATGTGTGTTTGTATATGTGGCAATAGTATAATCAAATATGGTGTGCATAGGGCCCAAGGTTGAGGTGGCAAGGCATGACCATGTGCCACCCTTCCATGTAAGAGGACCCATAAGGTGTGTTGTACATAATCCATAATAGTAATATTATAAAATGCAAGGTGGCATGGCTCCTCCATGTGCCACCCCTCCACCTAGGATGCAATAATTGAGATAAGCTCAAAGTCCAAGGGAGAAGCAATATAAAATGGGTGGAGATGGCTATTATATTGAGTTATTCCCTCCATATGGGATAGGCCCATGTGGGGGAGGTATAGAAGGACAAAGCGAGCTAGTTAAATAATGGGGAAAGTAGGACGAGGTGGCAAGATTCCTTGTGCCAACCCTCCACTTGTCCTCCTAGAGGTTTGAACCTATTATAAAATTGGAAGAGACCTAGGGAGTATCATAGACTTAAGATATGGGGCTTGATTTATGCGAAAAATTGAGGCAAAGGGTTGTCGCATACAATTGAGAGTGCATACCCACCTAGCCCACATGGGAGACTTTTCCACACACACCATGCATGTGGGAGGATACATTAATGTGGAGAGACCCCCTCTTTTGGCTATAAAAGGAAGGGGCAATTCCTTGATGTGACACGCTCATTCTTGTAAAGCCACCTAGCTAGTATTTTGATATTTCCCTCTCATCCCTCCTTTCCAATAAAGTATGGTTCACTTCCCTTGATGTCTACATCTCAACATTCCTCTTCCTATCATGTACTTGCTTCTCTTCCCACTCTCCCTTTCCCCTTGTGTCATAGTCTCCCTTTTCCTTCCCTCCACTTCTAATTCCTTATTCACCCTTATGACATCCCTTCGCCCTCGTGATCTCCTTTTCTCTATGGCCTTTGAGCGTCGCCATACTTAGTCTCTAGCCTTTGGTCTCGGTTTCTTTTCCGGCTAAAAGTTTTGTGCGTCTCTTGCGCGACAGTTCTGTAGACCGCCAAGGTTTCTGGTTGCGGACTGTTTCTCTACGCGACAGTCCTCTGGTTGCGGACTGTTTTCTGCGCGACAATTCTCTGGTCGCGGCCTGTTTTCTGCGCGACAGTTCTCTGGACTGCTGCTCTGGTCGCGGCCTGTTTTCTGAGCCCCTGCAAAAGAGTAACAGCAGATCCCGCGCCCCCCCCTACCTTTTCTCTTCTTCTTCTCCTTCTCTTTCTCTTCTCCTTCTCCTCTCCTCTCCTCTCTTTTTATTAAAGAGTAGGATTGGAACCCAAGACCTCCCCCTTCACAAAAGAAAGTCTTATCATTGGGCCAACAAGTTGGAAGTGGTAAAAATGTACTGATTTTTGTTCATATATTGAAATTGCGGGAGCTGTAACTCTCTAACCGCAAGGAGTTTGCTCTTGTTGTAAAAAGCAAAAATATTTCATTTTATGAGCTCTATCCACTTCTCTTGCTAGATCGCCAATTCAGAACTTCTCCAAGCTCACTTCACGGACGCACGCCTCACGAGAAGAGTGGACATTTATGTCACTTTTCGACGCGTTTAAAGAATTGGTGCCTGTTCCTCCGCACCTTACGGCTACCAATGCACGAGATGTCTTCCTTGATCTTCATGTCGACCTTCAACGGCTGATTGTCCAGTGCATCATTGATGGAGATGACGGGTGGAATGACACACCGTGGATGATTCATGGTGACGAACTACTGATACGCTGGGAGGATTTTGACTTTACTTCTACTCATTGTGCGGTGATCGAACTACTTGCTGCTTCAGAGGTAATCAAAACGGTCTCCTTCTTCGAAGGGTGGGATGCTCCCCAAGCTTGGGGAGAGATTTGGCGCATCTGCCTGTTGATTCCTGTGGAAAAGCTCGTCCTGAATGGTTTATTTACAATCTCATTACAAAGGTTTCTAGGCCTCGGCTATGGTTGGTAATGTTTCGGCCAAGGAATCCATTTGTACCTAATCAGCCTTTTGTGCCTCATTTCGAGCTTCAAATTGTAATTCTTTTTGGGCTTAAGATAAACTATCAACAAAGAATTGCAAGTTTGTTTGGTGCTGAACGTTTGGCACAAGTATTGAATTCTCCCCACCCTCTCCTCCTACCTATCTTGGACTACCGAGAAACTTGGGATGTCCGAATTCTCGTTTTGGTGTGATGACATCTTGGATTCTTCAATTTGATGGAGCTTACAAACCTTCGACCAAGGCGGCAGGTGTGGGTGTGAAGCTCACTTCGCCGGGTGGTGAGGAGTTTTGTTACAGCAAGTCTTCGCCCGCAAGTACTTGCAATCAAGCTGAGTACTCGGCGCTCATTTTTGGGCTACAAAAGGCACAAGAACATCATGCCAAGCAATTGGAGGTGCAAGGAGATTCTCGACTAGTGTGTGAACAAGTTAGTGGAAGGTGGAAGGTGCGGAGCAAAGGCTTGGTTCCACGACATCAACAAGCCTTGGAACTTTGCAACCAATTTGAAGAGGTAAAAATTCAGCATATCCCTCGAGCTCGAAATCTTGTTGTTGATTTCTTGGCACGTGAAGCTTGTATTTCAATCATGCATGACGCGAGTGGAAGCGCCACCCCAACCAAGCCGCAAGCCACGAAGGAGGGTGATCATTTGTAAGGAATGCAAAGGTTGTGGTCATCATGAAACTAAGTGTTGGGCCTACTTGATACGAGTTCACCGACTTCGGCAGACCATCAGGAGGGTTCTCAAGGACATTGCTCAAAAGAAGGATGCCAGACCGCACACCCCTTGAAGAAATAGAATGGCGACTACAAGAACTGGAAGAAGCTGAAGGTGATGTGCAAGCTCTCCAACTATTGACATTTGTCATGGCATTCTTGTTTGCCTTGATGAACAACCTCATGCGACGCCGCACCTCTAACCCTCGCGTGTAATGATCAAAGTGATATCATGAGGATTGGTCCTTTTAAGATTGTCTATGTGCTATTCTATGCTGAAGATTCTTCTCGTGTAATATTTCACACTACTCCAGTCACACCCTACCCTGCCTATGTGTGCTTTTTGGATGTATCTTCACCCGAGTATCTTGTGGCTTTCAAGCGCCGTTGTGTTTCTCTCAACTTTCTTACTGAAGACAGATGGCTATTGGTTCTCCCCACATTTCTAGAAGGTTTGGCTCAAGTGTGGTATGAGAAGCAAACCAAAGATGTTCGCCAAAGCTGGCCAAGGTTGACAGCAGCAATGATTGAGTATTTCGGCAAAGAAGAGGAGCCGGAGAATGTGTACCTGCAGGTGGCAAATTTGAAGCAGTCAGAAGGTGAGACGGCGCGTCGATATGTGGATCGAGCGGCCGTGCTCCTGGATCGTTTGATTGCCACACAGGAGGACAATGCCGGATTTCGCGCTGGAATGACTCAGCATGTGCTGGGCTACCTTGTAGCAGGAGCAAGTGATGAATTCCGCCTCAAGCTTAAATGGGAGAATCCAGAAACTATGGTGCTAGCACATGAGATTGCTCAAAAGTTTGACAAAGTTCAGTCTGACCCCGCTTCAAAGAAGATGATTGTCCCTCCGCAACCCCCTCAATTCTTGCAACAACAACCTGGGGGGTCTAACTCAGGGGCATACCCCCACCCCTCATCAGGGATGTATCCACCACCTCCACCTCAGATGTATGGTCCTCCCTTAGATGCTTACCCTCAACAAGGTGGATATCCTCATCCTCCGCCTCAAAGATTTCCCCAGCCTCGCCCACGAGCCCCCCTCCTCTCTACTCCCGTGGTCCCTCCAACTAAAGAGGCCCCCCCTACATCAGAACCTGGAGTCAATGACCTAGCCAAAGCCCTGAATGATCTTCGGCTTGAGATGGTGGGCATCAGAAATCAAGCCAACCGCCCTCCAAGAGACCGTGCTAATGTTGTATGCTACGAGTGCCACCAGAAGGGTCATTATCGCACAGAATGCCCCAATATTCCAAGGGTGAATCTGCTAAGTGAGTCGGGCACGGAAGATTCTGATGTGGAGATCCTTGATCTCGGGAAAAGAACTCGTGCTACCTCGGACCCCTCTCCAAAACCGTGGACCGGGCCGCCCTAGGAAGAAGGTGTCCTTCTCAGAGCCCTCAGATGCTGAGATGGCAGACCCACCAACCGAGAAGACTAAAAGATCTCGCAGGAGTAAGTGGTCACCCTCGGATTTTCCCATCGGCTCAGAGCAAGAGGACTATTCGGTCGTTCAGGACCTTGCTCATCGGTCTTTGAGCATCACACTCCCTCAACTAATAGCATTAAGCCCTAAGGTGAGACGTGAGCTGCAGCAAGGTCTCTCAACAAGGAAGAGCAAGAAAAAGGGAAAGGTACGAGAGGTATCTTCTATCTCTGAAGAAATTGATCGGCACCCACACACAGTAGATGTCATCATAGATAATTGCCGTGTCAAAAATGTGTGTGTTGATGGGGGAGCTGCATGTAATATCATGGTGCCCCGCATCATGAAGAAATTGAATTGAAATGTACAAGGCGTTCCTCCACTCGAATCAAGGTAGCAGATGGTCGATGACTCGCCACCATGGGAGTCATTGAGGATTTGCCCATCACTGTCAACGGGCTGACCACCACTGTCAATTTCTATGTAGTGGACATTGAAGATACAGGTAGAAGTTACCCTGCCATACTCGGGAGACCATGGTCGAGAAAAAGTGATGCAGTCAGCTATTGGAAGACAGGACACATGTCTTTTGGTGCTTCCAAGGAGAAAATCCCTGTGCAACCTGGTGCCATGGAACCGGAAGAAGAAGAGGAGAATGACAGTGATACTCTCTCATCTTCAGTGTCCGAGTCCATGGAAGAATCAGACGGGGGGGAGGAATTCTCAGAGGAGGAAGTTTACATGATGGGGGTGTCTCCGACCCTGCCACCTGCAGAAAAGATAACAGCTAGTCCTCAACAGCTCGAATCAATGCTTTCTCCAGACCTCACTCCAGGTGAGAAAGATGAGTTTCTTGAAATGTTCAAAGATTTCCCTGACCTCTTTGCAACTAGCTACCACCACCTTCGCCATGTGACTGCCATAGAGCACAAGATAGAGCTAAAGCCTGATGCAAAGCCTGTGGCTCAGAAGTATCGGAGATTAGGGCCCCTGCAGACCGATGCTTTGCGCTCAGAGTTGCAGAAGCTTGTAGAGGCTGGGTTTATTGTTCCGGTACACAATACTGAATGGTTTTCACCAGTGGTAGTCATCCCAAAGAAAAACAACAAGTGGCGGGTCTGCATCGACTATAAGAAGCTTAACGCTGCCACCAAGAGGGATCATCATCCTCTACCCTTTCAAGACCTCATTCTTGAGAAGGTAAGTGGTCATGAGATGTATACTTTCTGTGATGGTTACTCTGGGTTTTATCAAATTAGAATTGCCGAGGAAGATGTGCTTAAAACCACATTTGCCACACCCTGGGGGACATTTGCATTCAAAGTAATGCCATTTGGCCTCACCAATGCTCCTGCCACCTTTCAAAGATTCATGCAGATGGTGTTTGCTCCTTATTTGGGGGATTTCTTGGAGGTGTTTTTAGATGATTTCTGTATATTCTCATCACGTAAGGAGCACATCATGAAGGTTAGATTGGCCTTCCAAAGGGTCAATGATGCAAATGGCAGT
Source organism: Dipteris shenzhenensis (assembly GCF_047967505.1). NCBI lineage: Eukaryota > Viridiplantae > Streptophyta > Polypodiopsida > Gleicheniales > Dipteridaceae > Dipteris > Dipteris shenzhenensis. Next base: position 29,777,068 of record NC_141616.1, read on the forward strand.
CTCAACCCTGAGAAATGCACCATTGGAGCCACTCAAGGGAGGTTATTGGGACATGTTGTCTCATCCGAGGGCATCAAGCCTGACCCCGAGAAGGTAGAAGCCATCCTCAAGCTCTCCCCACCTACAACCAAACGTCAGGTACGCTCATTTGTCAATCTAGCAGGATACTATCGCCGCTTCATTGATCAGTATGCTGCTTTGACACGGCCCATGACTATGCTATTAAAAGATGGGGTTGATTTCTCTTGGAATGAGGATTGTGATCATGGGTTTGCACAAATCAAGAATGCTCTGGCTTCAGAACCCATTCTACGCAATCCAGACTGGTCAAAGACCTTCTATATCAATCCTGGGTTTGGAGAGCACACTCTGGCAGGTATTCTTCTCCAGCAAGGGGAGGATCGGTTCATGTATCCCGTTCGATTTGCTTCTCGACAATTGCTCGACACTGAGCGACGCTATTCAGAGGCCGACAAGCATGCCTTGTCTTTGGTGTTTTGCATTGAGAAATTTAAGCATTATGTGGCTGGAAGGTCCTTCTTTATACTCACTGACACTGGTCTTGCAAAGCAGGTTCTTCAATCACCAAATCCCATGGGCCGGTTGGCCAAATGGTTGGCAGTTCTACAAGAATATGATTTTTCTTTCAAAATTGTAAAAGGGGGTTGTTCCAACTTGAAGAATGCTTTGATTGATTTAGAGGAGTGCCTTGATGTAACCCTGGTAGCAGCCATAGAAGTTGGGGATCCTTGGTATGGTGGTATATATAAGTTTTTGACCGCTTTCTCCTTTCCGTCAGAAAGTACAAGCTATGAGAGAAAGAAGATCCGGAGAGATAGTAGGCGCTACACCCTCCTTGATGGGGTGTTGTACCGTCAAGGCATGGATGGGGTACTCAGACGGGCCATTGATTCAGATGAAGTGCCTAAGGTATTGAAGCATTATCATGATGGGTTTTGTGGAGGCCACTATGCCAGTGACTATACAGCTAAGAAGATTTTACATGCTGGATACTATTGGCCGACATTGTTCAAGGATGTCACTTTGTATTGCAAAACCTGTGAACCATGTCAATTCTTTGGTAGGAAGGATTTGCGTCCCGGGCAACATCACCCAGTGATGTCCATCCATCCGTTTCAGAAGTGGGGAATAGATTTTGTCGGGCCCTTGCCCATGACTGCCCGCAAAAAGAAGTATCTTTTGGTAGCCACTCAGTATGTCACTAAGTGGGCTGAAGCTATCGCTCTCTCTGCTGCAAATGGCAAGGCAGTTTCAAGTTTCATATTTGAACATATCTGCACAAGGTTTGGGACACCCATGGAGATAGTTTCTGACCATGGGAGTCCATTCTTAAATGAAGCAGTGGAGTTACTCATGGATCGGATGGGCATTGATCATCACACTTCTAGCATCTATTATCCAGCATCCATGGGTCAAACAGAGCGGACCAATGGCCTCCTCTGTAAAACCATAGGAAAAATGGCCGCAGGGAATAGGAGCCAATGGGATCAGAAGGTCACTGAAGCAGTGTGGGCTTACAACATCACTCATAAAACATCAACAGGTCACACCCCTTTTGAGTTGGTGTATGGTACTGAGGCAGTTTTACCACTTGAGATAGAGATTCCAGCCTTGAGATTGGCGCAAGAACAGAGGATGACAGAAGATGAACATGTAGAGGCCAGATTGGTACAACTTGAGAAGTTAGATGAGACCCGACGCCTTGCACTACATCAAACAGAGATCCAAAAGAATCGACAAAAGGCCCGATTGGATGCTAAGATTCGCAAGGGATGGGTAAGACACTTTGCTGAGGGGGATGTTGTGCTATGCTTTGATAACAGATTGGACCACCAAATGGATAAGAAGTTTCTGCCACTGTGGGCTGGTCCATACAAAGTCATCAAAGAACGTAGCAATGGGTCTGTACAAGTTCAGGAGCTGCATGAACCATATGGCAAGAAGGTGATCAACAAGTGCTACCTCAAGCCTTTCTTTGTGCGTGATGGTCCCAGGCATGGAAATGCGGTGCATTCCCTGCCTGGGGGGGGGAACTATTATGGATAAAATTGTCTAAGGAAAAAGGCATTAATATGTATGTGTGTTTGTATATGTGGCAATAGTATAATCAAATATGGTGTGCATAGGGCCCAAGGTTGAGGTGGCAAGGCATGACCATGTGCCACCCTTCCATGTAAGAGGACCCATAAGGTGTGTTGTACATAATCCATAATAGTAATATTATAAAATGCAAGGTGGCATGGCTCCTCCATGTGCCACCCCTCCACCTAGGATGCAATAATTGAGATAAGGCTCAAAGTCCAAGGGAGAAGCAATATAAAATGGGTGGAGATGGCTATTATATTGAGTTATTCCCTCCATATGGGATAGGCCCATGTGGGGGAGGTATAGAAGGACAAAGAGAGCTAGTTAAATAATGGGGAAAGTAGGACGAGGTGGCAAGATTCCTTGTGCCAACCCTCCACTTGTCCTCCTAGAGGTTTGAACCTATTATAAAATTGGAAGAGACCTAGGGAGTATCATAGACTTAAGATATGGGGCTTGATTTATGCGGAAAATTGAGGCAAAGGGTTGTCGCATACAATTGAGAGTGCGTACCCACCTAGCCCACATGGGAGACTTTTCCACACACACCATGCATGTGGGAGGATACATTAATGTGGAGAGACCCCCTCTTTTGGCTATAAAAGGAAGGGGCAATTCCTTGATGGGGGACGCTCATTCTTGTAAAGCCACCTAGCTAGTATTTTGATATTTCCCTCTCATCCCTCCTTTCCAATAAAGTATGGTTCACTTCCCTTGATGTCTACATCTCAACATTCCTCTTCCTATCATGTACTTGCTTCTCTTCCCACTCTCCCTTTCCCCTTGTGTCATAGTCTCCCTTTTCCTTCCCTCCACTTCTAATTCCTTATTCAACCTTATGACATCCCTTCGCCCTCGTGATCTCCTTTTCTCTATGGCCTTTGAGCGTCGCCATACTTAGTCTCTAGCCTTTGGTCTCGGTTTCTTTTCCGGCTAAAAGTACTTGTTTGGATAACACACCTAGGACCGTGTTTTTTTATGGTTGTGCATTACACTAAGGCAAAAATGGTGTTTTATGCTTGATCGACAATGCAAAGCATATCCGATGGGCAAAATACTTTGCACACACCTTGAACTAGGTGGAATTGACTTACATGCAAAGTGGCGCGCCGATCCCATAAGTACTTGATTGGATAACATACCTAGCAACGTGTTTTTTTATGGATGTGCATGACATTAGAGCAAAAATAGTATTTAATGCTCGATCGACCATGCAAAGGATATCCGATGGGCACAAGACTTTTCCTATGCCTCAACCTAGGTGGTGGAGGTATTGTGGCATGTAAATACCTCAATCGAGATAGATGTATCGAGATGTATGGGCATGTCACAATACCTCGATCGAGTTATCGTGGCATGTCAATACCTCGATCGAGGTGGATGTACCGAGATGTATGGGCATGTCACGATACCTCGATTGAGGTATCGTGGCATGTCTATACCTCGATCCAATATGTATGTTGCATGCGGAATACCTTGATCAAGGTAGGGAAACCCTAAATTTTCTTATAAAAGGAGAGCGACCCCCGTCATTCCGCATACCTCGATCCAGCTCCTCCTCATCGACCGATTTCGGATTTGCGGGACGTCGACGGAATTGCGCGAGCGACGGAGAGCGACCGACGGACATCGACGGAGATAGACGGAGCGGGAGAGTCCAGGTAGGGTTTTTTTAATGTAGCATTTTCTTTTTGCTAAAATTTAATTAAATTTTAGTTTATAAGAAAAATTATAAAAAATTTCTAAATTTCAAATGCATTTTAATGTTTTTTTGAAATTTATGAATTACAACGTTTTTTATTTAAAATGTGAAAATGAAAAAAAAAAATTTTAATAGAGCTATTTTTATTAAATAAAAAAACGTTCATAGGAATAATTATAAAATATTTATAAATTTGAAATGCATTTGTAAATTTTTTTAAAATTTTTGAATTACGACATTTATAATTGAAAATGTGAAAATTTTAAATTTAAAAAACGTTTAAATTTTAGTTCACAGGAATAATTATAAAATATTTTTAAATTTGAAATGCATTTTAAAGTTTTTTTTAAATTTTTGAATTACGACATTTTTTATTCAAAATGTGAAAATGTAAAAATTCTGTTTTTTAAAATCATCTTTGAAAAAAAAGAGATTAAAGTTATTTTTTAAATTAGAGCTATTTTTAATTAAATAAAAAAACGTTTAAATTTTAGTTCACAGGAATAATTATAAAATATTTTTATATTTGAAATGCATTTTAAAGTTTTTTTAAAATTTTTGAATTACGACATTTTTAATTCAAAATGTGAAAATCTAAAAATTCTGTTTTTTAAAATCATCTTTGAAAAAAAAGAGATTAAAGTTATTTTTTTAAAAAACGTTTCAATTTTAGTTCATAGGAATAATTATAAAATATTTCAAATTTCAAATGCATTTTAAATTTTTATTTAAAATGTGAAAATGTAAAAATTAGGTTTTTAAAAATCATCTTTGGAAAAAAAGAGATTAAAGTTTTTTTTTTAAATTAGAGCTATTTTTATTGAAATAAGAAATGTTTAAATCTTAGTTTATAGGAATAATTATAAAATATTTTTAAAATTGAAATGCATTTTAAAGTTTTTTAAAATTATTTTTGGAATTACGTAATTATTTACTTAAAATGTGAAAATATAAATATTTTGTTTTTAAAATCATCTTTTAAAAAAAAGAGATTAAAGTTATTTTTTAGATTAGTGCTATTTTTATTTAAATAAAGAAACGTTTAAATTTTAGTTTATAAGAATAATTATAAAATATTTCTAAATTTGAAATGCATTTTAAAGTTTTTTTAATTATTTTTGGAATTACATAATTTTTTATTTAAAGCCTGAAAATATATATATTTTGTTTTTTGAAATCATCTTTTAAAAAAAAGAGATTAAAGATATTTTTTTAATTAGTGTTATTTATATTTAAATAAAAAAATGTTTAAATTTTATTTTTAAAAATGATCTTTTAAAAAAAAGAAAATAAGAGTTTAAGTTAGTGAAGTTTGTATTTAAATGTCAAAAAGTATATAATTTGTTTTTTAAAATAATCTATTAAAAAAAATTTATAAGTGAAGTTTACAAATTACTGAAGTTTTGAATTTAATATAACGTTTAAATTTTGTTTTTAGAAATCATGTATCAAGAACAAGAAAATAAGAATTTTGTTAAAATAAGAAAATCATGTATTAAAAAACAAGAAAACAAGAAAACAAGAACAAGAAAAAGAGAGATTAAAGTAGGTTTTATGCTATTTTTGAAATTGGTGCTATTGTTATTTAAATAAAAAAACGTTTAAATTTTAGTCTTCAAAACCATCTTTTAAAAAATCATCTTTTATGTGGAATATTATAGATTATATAGTTGGTTAAGAGTTATTTCATAATTTAGGTAGAGTAAGTAGGCTGTATAAAACACCACATGGGCATTATCCCTAAAACACCACACCACATGGGCAAAGACCCCAACACTAGAGTGGTTAGATGCATAAGCATATGGCTAATTGGATCTTGTAAATGCACCAGCGCATCGAAAACACATACGTAATTTATGATTGTCCAAAGGTCTCCTCTCTCCCCAAGCATGGGAACCAAGTGATGATCTATAGGAATGGCCACTAGTTGAGGTGGATTGCCCAACCAAAATAGATAATATTGAAAAGGCTTAATTATTTTCTCAAAGTTCTCGCTTTAAAAGGTCTGTAGTGTCAACCCGCTCTCTTTTTTAATGTGTAGTCCGAGAAATACTAGATGCACCTTGCTTGTGTATCGTTCAAAGTAATGTATTAGGTATCCTTCTATCTCCTCCATATCTATTGCAAACCCAAGGCAGTAAAGCATTCAAAGAAGGTCTTATTAACCAAACCTCTCGACTATCTGTCCTTAGTATAGGGGCCATAAGTGGACAATGTGGTCCTTACACCACATGTGGAAAAGTTTCATATTGGATAAAAAGTGAAAAAAGGGAAACATATAAGGAAAAAATATTTGAGACATCTAAGTTTAAAAATGCAACAACTAGAGTTTGAAAAAATTTTAATCAAAATTAAGAATCTTTAATAATATTGACTTTGATAAACATAATATTGAGCCACACATTTGGCCCATCTACCGGTAGGTGCATAGGATGATCCCAACGACATCCTACCTCATCAAGGAGTACGTACAAATAGTTTTCATTACGTAAATAGATTATAAGTCATATTGAATAGAATATTATTTTCATTACCCAAATAGAATATTAATTTCCATGTGTTTTTTTTGTGCATGCGCCAGCCAGCGCACAGGTTCTAGCACCACTATTCGTATGCAGATAGAGATGCTGAGAGCTGAGATGAGGGCATTGCAGGATGCTAGGGCACCCCCTCACTTGGTTGCGAGTCTAGATTCAGTTATTGAGGCTCTGGGTCGATTGGACACAGTTGAGGACATTGTGGATAGCTTTCAAGCACAGGCTGAGGCGGAGATCACTGGTGGTGGCTTGGATTGGAGAGCCATTCGACAGTTGTTTGAGCGTGAGTCACATCACAGGCAGGCCTTAGAGAATATGTTTTGGGATGGTCACACTGAGGCGATGCGACCACGATCAGGGCTCCCCTTGCATATTTTACGTTGTAGGCACCCCATCATAGCAGCACACATTTATCCGAGATATCTCATTGCAAATGGTGGTCGATTGCCTCACAACCGTCAGATAGCCAGGTCATTTGCCATGCAGCTATACACTGAGTTTGTGCTTGGTCATCGGGTAGACTACCTTAGTACCCGTCCAGGATCAGGAGCAGGACATGGTAGGATGGGGTGTCAGGAGCATCAGATTGCAGGTGTTCGGCGTCAACGCGAGGCACCAAAGTTGCACACCGTCCCTACACCGGCATTGCGAGTGGTGGGAGGACAGATTAAGGGGGATGTTCATTCAGTGGCATCATCCTTGCAGCACATGGTCTCTGCCCTATCGAGATCTATTGCGATTCCACCTCCCCCACCTCGATCATCGATGGAGCCTCCCACATCTACACCACCTCCCACATCTACACCGCCTCAGCACGAGTTGGAGGCTCGAGATGCATGGATTGCAGAGTTGGAGGCATTGTTGGCCGAGTCTAGGGACGAGGTTAGTTATTTTGATTATGTTAGTTTATTTTTTTGTAGCATGTTTTGAACTGAAGTTTTTTGGTTAATTCTCACCATGTACGCGACATGTTTGCATTTCTCGCGTACGACTGTTGCAGACAGATTTGGAGGAGCAGAGGATTCGGACATGCATAGCATACCATCGTGCGGAGCACTATATTTTGCAGTTGAGGCATATTAGTCGTGATCCATCTCGCCATAGGATCGACCCCAGCGTGGCCCTATACCCCGCTCCTCCTGTAGATGTGCCGACTAGGACACCCATAGACACAGCAGTCATAGCCAGGCTTCCTACTGCCACTTGCGTCCTTTGCCACGAGGAGTTTGACACCGTAGGGTGGTTTGGTGGACTAGGGTGCGGCCACATCGCACATCTCCATTGCATGACCCGCCACATGGTGGCACGATCAGTGTGCCAGGCTGTATGCTTTGCTGACATTGATGTGGCCACATACAGAGGACTAGGCATGGATGATCTATATCCTGGTCATTGTCAGGCCATTGATCCATTCGCCTGCGTAGTCTTGATAGAGCACTACAGGGAGGAGGCACAGAGAGCGTTGCTGATGCAGGCGGGTGCTGATACATCAGTGGTTGCAGCATGCGTTCCACGACACTTTTCGTATGGTGATTTCATGCCAGGTGACGAGGCACGAGCAGAGGAGGCACGCCGAATTGAGCGAGAGGCAGAGCTGCAGACATCATTGCAGCAGTGGGTGGAGCAGCAGCTAGGGCGGGGCCGAGACCAGAGTCTTCTACATGTAGAGATGATTACTCGCACTGGATTTGAGGCACGAGTATTCGTAGATGCACGGCTATGGGAGCTGAGACGCGCGTACATAGAGGAGGCGAGGGAGGCAGAGATGGCAGCGGTGGCACGTGCAGCATGCCCTCCTCTTCATCAGGATGAGGTTGGCCCATCTCATGCAGATGATGAGGCTGGCCCATCTGAGCCGGCTTTGCCTGAGGGCACACAGCGGATGGTTGGGCAGCGGGTCATACAGGAGCCACGTCAGCATTCCACTAGAGGATCATATGTAGAGCTATCAGATTCGGATTCAGGATGATTGTTTAGGCTTCACACGTTTCTTGTATAGGGATGCACTTCTGCAGCATGATGATGATGATGTACAGATTCATTTTGGCACTTTCATGATATTGTTCCCACTTTTATGATGTATAGATTCATTTTCGTGCTTTCATGATGTTCTTCACACTTTGTTTATCTGAGTTTATCTCAGTTTATAGTTTGTTTAAATGTAACATAAACATTTAAAATTAGGAGTATGATTTTGAATTTCAAATATCTCAATTCACACATCTAATACATAAGGTATTTAAAAAAGAATGCCATGTGAAGTAATTGTAAACATTAAGTATTGAAAAAGTGTTCAAGTTCCAACTTTATCATTTTGAATATCATATTGAATTTCGTATATATCAATGCTTGCAATTATTACACTAAACCTAAGAGCCGTGCGAAGTTTCATCCCCATGTGCGTATTTAAAATTAAGAGTATGATTTTGAATTTCAAATATCTCAATTCACACATCTAATACATAATGTATTTTAAAAATAATGCCGTGTGTCGTAATTGTAAACATTAAAAGCATTGAAAAGGTGCTTGCAAAAATGTATGCATTATACCTTCCACGTGGCGCAAACTAGATCAGTTGGAGACCAAATCTTGCATGGATATATGTCTAGGGTAGCCTAAGAGCCATGTGAAGTTTCATCCCCAACAGGGTTTAGGATTTAGGGTTCAGGGTTTAGGGTTTAGGGTTTAGTCGTGCTAGTAGGGATTATAAAAATGTACGCATTATACCTTCCACGTAGCACATACCAAATCAGTTGGAGACCAAATCTTGCGTGGATGTACGTCTAGGGTAGCCTAAGAGGCATGTGAAGTTTCGTCCCCAACAGGGTTTAGGATTTAGGGTTCAGGGTTTAGGGTTTAGGGTTTAGTCGTGCTAGTATGGATTGTAAAAATGTACGCATTATACCTTCCACATGACGCATACCAAATCAGTTGGAGACCAAATCTTGCGTGGATGTACGTCTAGGGTAGCCTAAGAGGTGTGTGAAGTTTCGTCCCCAACAGGGTTTAGGATTTAGGGTTTAGGGTTTAGTCATGCTAGTAGGGATTGTAAAAATGTATGCATTATACCTTCCATGTGGCACATACCAAATCAGTTGGAGACCAAATCTTGCATGGATGTACGTCTAGGGTAGCCTAAGAGGCGTGTGAAGTTTCGTCCCCAACAGGGTTTAAGATTTAGGGTTCAGGGTTTAGGGTTTAGGGTTTAGTCGTGCTAGTAGGGATTGCTTCTACGTGGCGCAAACCAAATCAGTTGGAGACCAAATCTTGCGTGGATGTACGTCTAGGGTAGCCTAAGAGGCGTGTGAAGTTTTGTCCCCAACAGGGTTTAGGATTTAGGGTTCAGGGTTTAGGGTTTAGGGTTTAGTTGTGTTAGTAGGGATTGTAAAAATGTACGCATTTGTCCTTCCACGTGGCACATACCAAATCAGTTGGAGACCAAATCTTGCGTGGATGTACGTCTAGGGTAGCCTAAGAGGCGTGTGAAGTTTTGTCCCCAACAAGGTTTAGGATTTAGGGTTCAGGGTTTAGGGTTTAGGGTTTAGTCGTGCTAGTAGGGATTGTAAAAATGTACGCATTATACCTTCCACGTGGCGCATACCAAATCAGTTGGAGACCAAATCTTGCATGGATGTACGTCTAGGGTAGCCTAAGAGGCGTGTGAAGTTTCATCCCCAACAGGGTTTAGGATTTAGGGTTCAGGGTTTAGGGTTTAGGGTTGAATGTGGATTTTTGTATGTTGGGCATACACATGAGGATATCGATCAGGTTTTTAGCACAGTCTCAAGAGAGCTTAAATGCAAGGATGTGGAGACAATAGATGACTCAGTAAGAAGATGTGGCAGGCAAGTTGGTGGTCATAAGGAAAGTATAGTAATATAGAAGGATTAAAAGCATTTATCACATACAAAGAGGAAATGCTCCGGAGATATCCTGATTCGAAGCCTACTTGCGAAGCCTACTTGGAGAGAACACACTACCACTGTAATTAACAAGACACGAAAATTAATAAAGGACCTTGAGAGAATGCGAGGCTCAAAGGATGTCAAGGAAGAATGCAATATGTTTTGGCCAAATGTTCATAACGATTTGCACCTAGCTCCAGTCTTTGAAAATGAATTTGTATCATTACTCCCACGTCCATATTGTGGACTGAAGAAGAGAGAGTTTATGCCACAAGTAGATATAGAGGTCGATTGTTTTGTTGTGGTTCGGCCATCGGATGATGAATACGAGAATGTGAAGTTTTGGGTTGCAAAAGTAGTTGATGTGCAAAGAGATGATCAAGGGAGAGCTACAACATTTACAGTGGTATGGTATGAGCCAAAGAGCAGGAAGGAGAATATGGATAACAACACATTGTATATACTAATTGTATAATGAAGGAGTGGGTCCCAAATGATGAAGCTGTCTCACAAGTTTCGACGGAGACAATCATAGTGTCTTGGCATTCAAGGGCAAAGAAATCAAAGAAGCGCATGGGATATGAGGTAGAAGGAAAAATAAAAATACCATAGCAAAGTATTTTGCATATACACGAATTTTTAAGGATGCTCACCATGGACGAAGTAGAAGGAGACAGCGCAAATGAAGAATGTCCATGATTAAAGCTTTGTATTGAAGTCCATTGAAGGATTTTATTTGGGTACTAGGCAAGAAGCCAATTGACAATTATAATTAGAGTCATCACCTCCTATGTCAAATGAGAGTCAAAATATGCACTGGATGTCACCTGGCAAGGGTCAAAGGCTTGGCAAGACAATAGGGAGTTAATGCAAATAGCACTTGGCAAGGGACTGTCACATTGAGCAATAAGACAATAGGGAGTCAATGCACCCAAGGGGCAAGGCTTGGCAAGACAAGTGGGAGTTAATGCAGATGGCACTTGCTATCGTGACATTGAGCAATAAGACAATGGGGAGTCAAATTATGCAGATGGCATGAATTGAGGCTCTTTAAGAAGCAACAATTTAAATTGTAAACATATGTTCAATCTATATAATAAATTTATCACGTTAAGGAAAAATATTAAAAATAATTAAATTAACAAGAATTTCTAAAATAGGATTATTTCAAATTCTTGCATGTTGGTGCAAAAGTATAGATTGAAAAAACAAGATTTTTATGTGAATATAATAGTGCCACAAAGTGAACTTTTGATTTGGGAAGAATATTTTCAGAAAGTAAAAGTTTGATTTTGGAAGGATATTTTCACAAAGTAAACTTTTCATTTGGGAAGGATTTTTGGGCTTCGTCCAAAAACAACAGAAAAAGTCCAAAATTAATGAAATAGGTGTTGAAGGCTACCATCAGTCCTGCTGACTCTGGCTCTCTCCATGGGTCTCTACCACTGATCATGAAAATGAACTGCTCCCAGGTACTACGCATTGCTGCTAGCATCTCAGAGAATGAGGCGTCGCCCTGCTTGTCTTCCCCAAACTCTAGGTTGTTGAAGTCCCCTCCAACAATCGAAGAGTCAACATCTGGAAGACACTCTGACAACATCATCCAAAAGGCCAGCCGATGCTGTCTACATGCTGGAGCATACATGTTCAGGATTCCAATCTTGAACTTTCCCGTTTGAAATCCCATCCAAAGTGCCCGTGGGCTCGCCCTAATCATAGACCTTTGGAGCAAAGGTCTATGCGATTGAGATGCAGACCCCTCTGCTTTGTCCTACTATGGGAGACCACCCCTCTGGACCTCTCCATGGAAGAAGGTGATGGCATCGTCTGATGTCTGCTACTAAACACGTGTGCTCCTCAATTATAATGATGTCCACTGCTCACCCTACCACTACCCTCTGCAACTCATACCAGAGCATCAGGTACTGCGGCTGGCTACAAACATGATCATGGAGCCCATGTATGTTCGAACTCACTATGGTCTAGCTCATGAGGATGAGGGAGTCGAGAACAAGGCTCTCCTGTGGGTGGGGTGCCTGTCCTAGAAAGATTGACTTGTGTGATTTGGTCGGGGGTTTGAAGGGCGAGTAGTCAGTGTCTGTGTGGCATCATACTAGGGTGGATACCGGCTCAATACCAATCTTCTGTGCCCACTTCATCATGAAGCAGGCTTCCACCCTGAACAAATTTGCACACATCTGGAGGGGCTAGAAGTGTGCCTGGTCCACCTTTGCCTCCATCGGCAATCGGATAACTCCCATCATTAAACCAGACACCATCTCCTCGCATGTGAAGCTCAGCCGAAAGTTCACCTCCACACCATGGGTGTACCAAAGATCTACTCCCTATGGTCCCATCCACTCATCCATCATAAACAAAAGTTGATTATCCAAAATAGCATCAAAAACCTCCGGGGACCACTTCTCCAACCCTGTGGAGGCGAATGGAAATCTCCAAATGGGGTGTGTCTAAGATCCCACTACACTGATCAAACCCCCCTTATAGGGCTGAAGGGCCATGAGCGTGATCTCCAATGGTAGAGGGTACCAGTCTGGAATCTCTGGATAGTTCTAGGGTCCTAACCTCAAGTCCCACGGTAAGGGACACCTAGGTTGGAGGTTGGGAGTTGGTAGCTGGGAGGAAGAGCCTCGTCTCTCAGGATCCATCTCAGACTTGCTGCTACAAGGAGGCAAAAGTGGGCATCATCATTCCCTTGCTTGTTGGCAGGGGTGTCAAAGTGGAAGAAGCTGCTACTAAAGCAAAGAGGGGATCGGCAGGAGAGGGAGAGGTCAGGACATGGGGGACAGAGGGCGAGGGGCGGGTGGTGAGAGTGACCATCGGAAGAGGGGCTAAAGGGGGGGGGAGGGGGCAGGGGGAACCCTAGAGGGAGAGGGGGAAGTGAAGAGGAGGAGGGGTCGGGGGGGGAGGTGGAGGAGGAGGAAAAATGGCGACCTCAGGCCCCTCTACTGCTCAGGCTTGCCATGGCTTGCCATGGCTCTGGATCCGCTCCTCCCTCAAGAATTTCTGGGTTGGGAGAGCCTTGAAGGCTTCCCAAAGCTCCTCATCTATGAAAAGATCCTCAAGTATGCTGCATAGGTCCCACGAGACTACTGTTGGCGCGACGTGATCCAAAACTAGCTCTCGGGCCACAAGACCGGCTGGGGTCATCCTCTCTGTCTAAAAGAGACGGCTATAAAAACCGGTGATCATGTCAAGAATCTCCTACGGGTCAGTGTGCATGATGCCCTATGAGTCTCGGAGATGTTGTATCTATGTGCCGATGGATCGGGGCCCAATGGTCTAAAAGAACTGCTTCGTCATCCTATCCCCCTGCTGTACCTATCAGGCCCAGGAGAAATGATAGGAGAACTCAGCCTGTCACAGCTCCATGTCCTAAAGCTCGAGACGAGCGCTCTCCAATCTATCACTAAGCCACTGAGACACTGGGTCCTGCTCCCTGAGCATCCCGATGGAGGTGAGGTTTCTCCTCAAAGCTCGCTTGCACTCTTGAAGGGTCCTCCGCCTGAGGGCATGAGCCTGTAGCTCCACACTGCTCCTTTGAATTGCATCGGCAACCCACGCAGCCTAGCCCTCACTTGGTGCCATCTTTGAGTGCTCCCAAATCTCTGCCATAACCTGCTGAATCTCCTCGTCCTACAAGAGGTCCTCTAGGATGTCGACCACCTTTTGGGGCAGACCTTGGTGGGGTGATCCAATTGAAGTACCACTAGAGAGTGGCAAGACATTGTGGTACTTGCCAGAATCTTGGTAGCACCGTTCTAATGGTCACTCTCACCACCCGCCCCTTGCCCTCTGTCCCCTGTGTCCTGACCTCTCCCTCTCCAGCCGCTTCCCTCTCCACTTTAGTAGTAGCTTCTTCCGCTTTGACACCCCTGCCATTAGGCAAGGGCTCGGGGGGGTCACTATGTATAAACCCTCTATATCACGTGCGTTCAAGGCCTATATTTAAAGTCCCTTATCTGTAAAAAATTTCATGAATAAAATGTACCCCTTTTCTATACAAATCTGTAAATTTTTTCCAAAACTATTTTAAATAGTCCCTTATGTATATTTATTTCTGTAAATTTTAGAAATAAAGAAAATCCTTATGTTGAACTCACGCGATAGGGTTACATATGATTAGTGACCCCCCCGAGGGCAAGGGAATGATGATGCCCACTTTTGCCTCCTCGCAGCAGTAGGTATGCTCAGAGAGGGATCTTGAGAGATGAGGCTCATCCTCCCGACCAACAACTCCCAACCTCCAGCCTGGGCGTCCCTTACTGTGGGACTTCTAGAGGTTAGGACCCTGGAACTATCTGGAGATTCCACACTCATACCCTCTAGCATTGGAGATCACGCTCATGGCCCTTTAGCCTCGGAAGGGGGGTTTGATTAGTGTACTGGGATCTCAGACACAACTCATTTGGATATTTCTATTTGCCTGCATAGGATTGGAGAAGTGGTCCCCGGAGGTGTTTGATGTTATTTTGGGTAATCAGTTTATGCTCATGATGGATGAGTGGATGGGACCACAGGGACTAGATCTTTGGTACACCCATGGCACGGAGGTGAACTTTTTGCTAAACTTCAAGTGGGAGGAGCCAGTGTGTGGTTTAACGATGGGAGTTATCAAATTGTCGATGGAGGCAAAGGTGGGCCAGGCACACTTCTGGCCCCTCTAGACGTGTGTAGATTTGTTTAGGGTGGAAGCCTGCTTCATGATGAAGTGGGCACAAAAGATCGGTATTGAGTCAGTATCCACCCTAGTATGATGCTGCATCGACACTGACTACTCGCCCTCCAAACCCCCGAAAAAATCACACAAGTCACAATATTTCTACGGCAGGCACCCACCCACAGGAGAGCCTTGTTCCCGACTCCCTCGTCCTCATGAGCTGGACCATAGTGAGTTCGAACATACATGAGCTCCACAACCGTGTTTGTAGCTAGTCGTAGTACCTGATGCTCTGGTATGAGTTGCAGAGGGCAGTGGTAGGGTGAGTAGTGGACATCCTTATGATTCAGGAGCACATGTTTTTAGCAGTTGACATCAGATGACGCCATCACCTGCTTCCAGGGAGAGGTCCAAAGGAGTGGTCTCCCACAGTAGGACAAAGCCAAGGGGTCTGCATCTCAATCTCACAAACCTTGGCTCCAAAGGTCTACGATTAGGCGAGCCCATTCGAGGATGGGCAATTTGGACGGGAGCTCGGACAGGAGAGTCCAGGATTTGAATCTTGAACATGTTTGCTCCAACGTGTACACAACATCGGTCGGCCTTTTGGATGATGCCGTCAGAGTGTCTTCTGGATGTTGACTCCTAGATTGTTGGAGGGGACTTCAACAACCTAGAGTTTGGGGAAGACAAGCAGGGCACTGCCTCATTCTCTAAGATGCTAGCAGCAACACGTAGTACCTAGGAGGTAGAAGGGGTTGTCATCGTTCCCTTGCCTAATGCCAAGGTTGTCAAAGCAGAAGAACTTGTTACAAAAGTGGGGAGGGGAGCAGGGTGAGAGGGAGAGGTCGAGACACGGGGGACAGAGGGCAGGAGGCAGGTGGTGAGAGTGACCATTGGGGAAGGGGGGCTGAGGGGGGGGAAGGGGGCGGGGAGAACCCTAGAGGGGGAGGGGGAAGTGAAGAGGAGGAAGGGGAGAGGCCAGGGGGGCAAGGAGGGTGGGGAGGAGGAAAAAGGGTGACCTCAGGCCCCCTACTGATCAGGCTCATCGGGGCTCTAGATCGGCTCCTCCCCAAGGCATTTCTAGGTCCAAAGAGCCTTGAGGGCTTCCCAAAGCTCTCATCTATGAAAGGCTTCTAAATTTTGCTGCATAGGTCCCACAAGACTACTGTTGGAACGTGATCCCAAACTAGCTCTTTGGCCACAAGATTGGCTGGGGTCATCCTCTCTGTCTAAAAGAGTTGGCTATAAAAACCCGTGGTCATGTCAAGAATCTCCTGCAGGTCAGTGTGCATGGTGCCTGTGAGTCCCGAAGACGCCATATTTGGGTGCCGATGGATCGAGGCCCAGTGGTCTGAAAGAACTGCTTCATCATCCTATCCCCCTGCTATACCCATCGGGCCAGTGAGGAATGATAGGAGAACTTAACCCGTCGTAGCTCCGTGTCCTGAAGCTCGAGATGAGTGCTGTCCAATCTATCACTAAGCTACTGAGACACAGGGTCCTACTCCTTGAGCATCTCGATGGAGGCGAAGTCTCTCATCAAAGCCCACTTGTGCTCTCGAAGGGTCCTCCTCTGCCTGAGGGCATGAGCCTGCAACTCCACACTGCTCCTCTGAATCGCATTAGCAACCCACGCAACCTACCCATCACTCGGTGCCATCTCTGAGTGATCCCAAATCTCTGCCATAACTTGCCAAATCTCCTCATCCTGCAAGAGGTCCTCTAGGATGCGGACCCCCTTCTAAGGGAGACCTCAGCGGGGCTAATCCAATTGAAGTACCACTGCAGAGTGGTCGGACATCGTACTTGCCAGAATCCCAGTAGCGCTGCCTTTGTGTAATTCCCAATCCCCAACATAGAAGCGATCTAATCTCTCGAGCGATCCATCGTGTCTCCTCTGTCCAAAGGAGAAGAGAAGGCTGCCATGAGTCTTGCTGAACTTTGGCTCTCTCCATGGGTCTCTGCCACTGATCATGAAAATGAACTTATCCTAGGTACTACGCGTTACTGCTAGCATCTCAGAGAACGGGGTGCCACCATGTTTGTCTTCCCCAAACTCTAGGTTTTTGAAGTCCCCTTCAACAATCCAGGAGTCAACATCTGGAAGACACTCTGACAACCTCATCCAAAAGGCCGGCCGATGCTGTCCATATGTTGGAGCATACACGTTCAGGATTCCAATCCTGGACTCTCCTGTCAAAACTCCCATCCAAACTGCCCGTCTTGGAATGGGCTCGCCCTAATCGTAGACCTCTAGAGCCAAGGTCTATGAGATTGAGATGCAGACCCCTCCGCTTTGTCCTACTGCAAGAGACCACTCCTCTAGACCTCTCCTTGGAAGAAGATGATGGTGTGATTTGATGTTTGTTGCTGAAAACATGTGCTCGTGAATCATAAGGATGTCCATTGCTCGCCCTACAACTGCCCTCTGCAACTCCTGCCAAAGCATTAGGTACTACAGCTGGCTACAAACATGGTCGTGGAGCCCATGTACACTTGAAATCACTATGGTCTAGTTCATGAGGATAGGGGAGTCAGGAACAAGGCTCTCCTATGGGTGAGTGCCTCTCTTAGAAAGATTGACTTGTGTGATTTTGCTAGGGGTTTGGAGGGCAAGTAGTCATGGCAAGGGTAGTGGTGTCCTCATCGAAACTGTCTAGAATGAACATTGGATCGGAACCGTCACCTACTCAAATGGCTTTCTTGGAACGAGTTAGAGGTTGTGGAGGAATCCTGGGCAACGGGGATACCTTACCCTTCTTGGTGATCTTCTTCATGGCCTTTCCTAGTGCCTTAACCTGCATCCTTGTAATGACTTGTAGAGGCACTGTGGCCACATGGCCTTGTTTGATGGTAACCAGATTGAGGTTGGTGCTCTTTGGTGGGGTGAGTGGAGTGGTTGGTCTCCTCATGGGATAGTCCTGGAATAGATGCTCCGTGCCACATCCTACGCACAAGGGAGCAGGGTTGGTTGCGGTTGGGGTGGTGGGCGTATGATCCCTGTATGGACAGTCCTTCAAGAAGTGTGGGCCCTAGCATTTGAAACAAAACACTAGCAGGTTCGAAGTGCCTTGGTAGGGGCATTCACTTGCTTTATGGGGACCTTGGCAAGTATAACATTGGAACGGGGGCCTCCAAGCAATTGAGTTTAGAGCTCTTGCCCTTGTGTTTATGGGGGCAGTCTGGAATATGGGGACTTGTTGATCCTCTAGTGGGAGGTAGTGAGCTAAGGCTCCACTTCCCTCCTTGTCCTAAGGGTAATAATCATGAGGTCCATGATCAAGGTCAGTTGTCTAAGTAGAAAAATTCGAATTCATGATTCAAAAAATTTGGCAAATTCGGATGAATAATTTGTTTGGGGAAAAAAACGAGCAAAAATTCGCTGCCACGTCACGTTTTTTTCACAATTTGCCATGTTATCCTTCAATATTCGTACGAATAAAAAGTATTTGTACGAATAGGTATTCATACGAATAGCTTATTCGTATGAATAAAGTTAATAGTACAAATAATTTCTCCTATATAGGCCAACAATTGTTTGTACTTTGCTCATCTTGCGCTTGGTTCTCTAGCTGAGCAATAGAGATCAAAGATGGAAAATAAAATAAGGAAGGCCTCTTAGATTGCTCAAGCAATCTATAAGGTCTAAAATAAGATGGAATTTTAACTTTTGTATGTGTAAGTTCTTAGGATCTTTTCTTAAAGCTCTTAAGCTCTTGTGTGAATTGTTTTGTGGTTTTGTTTGTTAGAGTTCATAGGATCTCTTTTGTGATATTTTTTTGTGTTTTTGTTTGTTAGAGTTCTTAGGATCTCTTTTTTGAGTTCTTAAGATCTCTTGTGTAAGTTGTTTTTATGTCTTTGTTATTAGAGTTCTTAGGATCTCTTGTGTAAATTGTTTTTGTGCTTTTGTTTGTTAGAGTCCTTAAGATCTCTTGTTTTTTATATTTCTTAAGATCTCTTATGTAAATTGCTTTTGTGTTTTTATTTGTTAAATTTCTTGGAACCTCTTGTGTAAATTATTTTTGTGTTTTTATTTGTTTGAGTTCTTAGGATCTCTTGTTTGAGATCTTCATCTCTTGTGAAAATTGTAAATTGTGTATTTATTTATATTAGTTTAAATTATTTGTGTGAAATGTGATTGTTTGTGTTATTTCTTTTGTGAAAAAATATATAAGCAAGTTGTTTGGGTTGTAATTGTAATTCTCTTATGTGAATAAATACTAGTTTATTTCTTATGTGAAAAAAGTTTACGTGAATGCATTTTGTAAAATAAATTTATTTCTTATGTGAGTAAATTAAAATTTATTCTTATGTAAATAATTTTTTAATGAATAAATTCTATGAAATAAAGTTATAAACCATTATTGTCGATAACTTGGTAGTGCATCGTTTGTATAAGTCTATAATCGACACCTTAGTAAATATATTACTGAATAAATACCATAGTAATTATAATATAAAATATATTAATATTAATTCAAATATTTTGTCGAAGTAAAATAACTTCATTGAATAGATAATAAAAAGTTACACACTTTATCCTTTTGCAGCTCCTTGATCCGAGTTGTAGATCACATGTTATCTCCATGGAGATCCCCATGGCTATAACTTGAGATTCGTAGCTCGAATTGAGGAGCTCTAAAAAGGGAAAGTGTGTGGTTTTTTATTATCTATTCAATGGCCCAATATATGATCCAAAAAAAACTACCTAGTGTATTCATACGAATAAGTTATTTGTACGAATAAATTAGGAAAAATCCTTGGATTCATTTTAAATCGAGAAAATCATGATTTTTCACGTTTTTTCAAATTAAAAAAAACAGTTGAGCGAATTAATGCAACTTCGGCAGTTGTTGGGCAACTCTTCAACCAACACTTGATTGACTAGGGTGATGCAAGGTAGCGAGGGTTTCGGGCCTAGTATGGTCGAAGGTAGCGGAGCTTGGCTAAGCACGGTACTGGCTAGCGCTAGCTATAGGGCCACCTTGCGGGAGTTGGGGGTTGGGGCGGTTAGGGCCAATGGGGGTTGCATTTGATACATGGGTTGGGGAAGGGACCTCAAAAAGCGACATTCGGAAGTATCATGGTTTCCCCAGCTATGGCAGTGTGCACAATAGAGTGCTAGCCTTGCCCTTAGGCGCGGGCACGTTGATGATAATGAAAAGATGGACTTACATGATCCGTTCAGAGAGAGGTTGGTGGATGAAGAGGAAGATGATGATGCCTTCTTTGGTAATTATGGCTCGCAGGGTTATATAAAAAGGCCACTACGACAATACTTAGTTTACAGGCAATAGAGGGAGAAGAAATGGATGAAGTCAATATGGAGGCACTCCCTTCTACTTCAGCAATACAACCACCTCTAACTTTGGTTGAAGAATCCCATGAGCACAAGAGCTTTAAAGACACCATGGAAAAGCAGAATGACCACAAACATAGAATACAAGCTATGATAGAGACCCATTCTACAAATTTAGCTACATTGGATAAAATGGAAAGCTCATTTGAAGTTAGGATCGTTTTGAAACGAGAACCTCAGTATTTGAGCTTTGGTAGAGAGGAGGTTTCAATCCTCTCCAATCCTTTAAAAGAGGTTAATGACAATGTTATCCTGGCCATTCTCAGGTAACGTTTGTTTATTTGTTGCTACTTCAATGAGCTAACATTTGTTTATTTGTTTATAGTGTAGTTATATCTCAGTTTCCTAGTGCAGAATGCAAATCAATTCTATGAGCTAACGTTTGTTTATTTCTTGGTGCAGTGTACTTATTTCTCAACTTCCTAGTGCAGTGCAGAATCGTGTCTACATGCTCGATGCTCTCCTTTCTTCTGTTCTTAGCTCTCCTCAAAAGACTATGGAACCAACCTTATTTTTACTATTTATTTGGCAAGTTTGTGTAAAACAATAATCATTTTTAATCTGGTCGTGTAGCTCACATTGGAGTCTGATCACTTGGGACCTTGAAGTCAACCGTTTGTGGTTTATGAATTCAATGGAAGGTTATCATGCCAACTTCCCAAGGTAATTATTCTCTTAATATTTTTGTTACTTTCTTATTTTGTATCTTATGATCATGACATATTGATATATTTCAGATGTCATGATGGACAGTGCTGCATATCGGCTAGTATCTGCTGTCAAAACAACCACGGAGCAACAAGACCAAGTAGAATTCAAACGATGTCTACCAATGGAGCAAGAAGATGGGCACAGCTATAGGTGGAGAGTTGCCTACAATTGCATGTTGTTTCTTAGAGAAATTTTGATTTGGAGTTACCAGTCAAAATAGAATCATATATAGAAGCTGATCTACTTGTGTTTTGGGCTGAGGGTATTCAACGTCTAATTGCTACCATTGGAAAACAACCTGAAAATATGACTACATTGCAACATGTATAAAACCTTATCTTTATACTTGTATGCTTATTCAAGCCTTTAATTGGGATATGTAAATCTCATAACTTTTTTATATTTTCCTCCAAGAGGAGAAGAGACTGAGTCTAATGAAAGCATGCTATCTTTATACTTCTATGATTATTTAAACCTTTATTTTTATTTGGGATGTGTAAATCTCATAACTTTTTAAAATTTTCCTCCAAGAGGAGGAGAGACTCACTCTAATGAAAGCATGTATGAAACCTTACTTTTTAAATTTTTGCTCCAAGGAGAGTAGAGACTCACTCTAATGAAAGCATGTATGAAACCTTATTTGTATACTTCTATGTAGTCTAATGAAAAAACCATTATTAATGTTGGGGAACAACCTGAAAATATGACTACATTGTAGCATGTATGAAATCTTATCTTTATATTTCTATGCTTGTTTAAGCCTTTATTTGGGATGTGTACATCTCATAACTTTTTTATATTTTTATAGCAGAAGGAGGATGTAGAAGACATAGCAAGTGAAGAAGAATATGATGTAGACTACTCTCTCAATAAGATGAGTCTTTAAAATATGACTCTATTGCAGCAGATTGGAAGTTCATTCACCGCTATGTTGTTCATTCGACAACAACCTCATTTTTTTGAATTTGGTGAAAAAGAGATTTTAATCCTCTTGAATCCTAAGAAAGAGGTTAATGTCAAAGTCATTACAACCATCCTCAAGTTTGATGCAGCCTTTTCCTTGGCTTTATACTTTGCTTATTTTGATTTAACCCAAGAAGCTAATACTTTTTTTTAAAAATATCGTAATGTTATAGCAAATTTTCCTCAAAATATACAAAGAGTTTCATATATGCTCGATCCTCTTATTTCGGAAGTGCTTAGCAACAAAAAAAGAAACCATAGAGGATGTTTGCAAGTGGTTGAAGCACATTCCTATGAATGAGGCACGAGTTATCTTTACAGCATATTATGAGAAGTAAGCATCAAACCCTACTTGTTTTTTCTATTGCGTTGCTAGAATTGTCTCAAACACAGTAATTATTCTTTATTGATAATGCAGCTCACATTGGAGTTTGGTGGTTGTGGACATCTTTGCTAAGAAGTGCTTCTTTGCCAACTCAATGACATCCATCCATGGCACTGTGTTAAAGTGAGTATAGACTACACTTGTTGTCACTTCTTGACATGTAGATTGCATGCAATGCACATATTCACTGTTAATATATGTTTTGATGTGCATCTAGATCGGCTCGAAAGTTGGTAGGTGCTATCGACACAATAATGCGGAAACGTGACTTGGCACAATAAATAGAGTATATAACATGTTAGGTATCACATCAAGAGGATAGACACATCTATTATTGTGGATGGAGGGTGGGCTACAATTGCTTTTTGGTACTTGGTTAAATTTTTGAGATACAAAATGACACCACACTGCCAACATATACGGACTTGCATCTCTATGCATTTATAACATGTACCATTCGAGTAATCATTAAGCGCAACATTATGGACCCTCCCACAAGTCAAATAGATAATGGCTCAGAGGAGTGCGAAATGAATGCCGTCAAAGAGTCAAAGGGGATAGAAGACCTCAACTCTACAAACATGGCTTCATTGGAAGAATTGGGAAGCTCTTTTAATGTTAGGGTTATGATTCAACATAGACCTCAGTATCTTGAATTTGGTGGAGAGGAGATTTTAATCCTCTCTAGAGCTTCAAATGAGGTCAATAACAATGTTATGATGGCCATTCTTAGGTTTGATACAAACTTTTTCTCTGCTTGATAATTCAATATTTTGATTAAATCTAATAAGCTAATATTCATTTATTTGTTGGTGCAGTATAGTTATCTCATGATTTTGTAGAGCCGTACAAAACCGTGTGTATATGTTGGATTCCCTCCTTTCTCGTATACTTAGCGATAGCAGAAAGACGATATCCGATGTTTGTAAAAGGTTACAGGCTTTACATTTACATGGCATGCGAGTCCCATTTATGGCATATCACGAGATGTAAGTATCATGGAAACCTTTATTTTCATCTTATATTGGCAACATTGTGTTAAATAATAATGGTTCTTAATTATTCATGTAGGGAACATTGGAGTCTAGTGGTTTGGGATCTTGAAGACAACTATTGTTGGTTTGTCAACTCGATTGTAGGGTTTCATGGCTCAGTGCAAACATAAGTATTCTATTGATCTATTGTTACTTCTATATTATGTACCTTATGTAATAGACACACTAAGTTTTTTTAATATGTTATGATGAGCAGGTTGGTTGAGAAGTTGGTATCTGCTATCAGAGAAATAGGATAGTACAAAGACTCGCTAGACTTCCAAAAGCATTTAGTAGGATGGGCATAGTTGTGGGTGGAGAGTTGCCTATAACTGCATGTTGATTTTCAAAGAAATTTTCTCAAGCCACAGGTCTCATTGGAAGACTCTTTGGAGCTCAAATATTCAAAGGAGGATATACAATTATTTAGGGCTGAAATCATTCGAGACCTAATTGGTGCCATTAGAAGACAACGTGCAACTAAAGCAATATCAGAGCTTGCATTCAAGGAAGAGGAGACTGAGTCTACTGTGAAAGCACTGCACACTACAGAAGAAGTAGAGACTCAGTGTACACTTACAGCACCACAGCCTCCACTGGAAGCATCAGAAGAGTTTCCACAGCCTCCACTTGCATTTAAGGAAGAGGATACTGAGTCTACTCCAAAAGCACTACATACTACAGAAGAAGCAGGGACTGAGTGTACATCTAGAGCACCACAGCCTCCATTGGAAGCATCAAAAAACTTGCCACAGTCTCCACTAGAAGCATTAGAAGAGTTGTGATGCATGTATGATGTTGTGTTTGTATATATGCATGAGGAGCATATTCTCATGATGTTGTTTATTCCATGAATATTATGGTTGACATTTATTTGTTGCAATGTATGAATCATGATGTAGTTTTTGTTGATTATACACCAATTTGTGACTTATTACTTAAGTGGCATTTAGTCATGATATTTATATATTTATTTCATGCACACAATTTTATGATATGAATGTGTGATGATGTGATTATTTGGAAATATAACCTTGTGTGATGAGAATTTTGATATGAATATGTGATGATGTAATATTTGTAATATATTTCACTCCAAAGTATCAATTCCCAATGCTCCACTCACTTAAAGTATAGCATTCCCAATGCTCTGCAAAATTTTATTCAGTTGGACAGTCTCCACTCACTTAAAGTAGAGCATTCCCAATGCTTCTCTCACTTTATTCCAACCCTTATCCTTATCATAGTGAACACATCGTGCCTTAGTGCACTTGTATTCTTCCATGCTAGTCCTTCCACAAACACTCTCTTATTTCTTACATACTAGTCCTTCCGATTAACTTGTATTCGTCTTTCACTTTACGTCTTCCCTCACTTTCTATCCCTTCAAGACACTCTCTTATTTCTTACATCCTAGTCCTTCTCATTAACTTGTATTTGTCTTTAACTTTACATCTTTCCTCACTCTCTCTCTCTCTCTCTCTCTCTCTCTCTCTCTCAACCCTCCATATCGCTTTCTTTTGTACACTCTCTCCTCTCTCAAACTCCACCCTCCCTATCTCTCTCTCTCTCTCTCTCTCACTCCAGCTCTTTTTCTTGCCACCCCCCCCTTCCATCCTAGTCCTTCTCAGTAACTTGTATTCTTCTATCCTAGCCCTTCCTCAAACACTCTCTTCTTTCATCCATCCTAGTAACTTGTATTCTTCTATCCTAGTTCTTCCACAAACACTCTCTTCTTTCATCCATCCTAGTGCTTCTCATTAACTTGTATTCTTCCATCCTAGTACTTCCACAAACACTCTCTTCTTTCTTCCATCGTAGTCCATCTCCCTTTCTTTATCATCTCCCCACCCACCATGGATGTCCTTGGCATTGTCGAAGATGTGGAGTCCAGAATTAACAGTCTCAAAGAATGGATTGCTGACCAAGGAGCACTGAGAGAGGTCAAAATTCGACAAGGTTCTCCTTTGAACAGCTGAAGAGAGAGGAATTTGATGCACAAATGCATGCAGAGAGGGAGGAGACTCTCAAGATAGAAGAGAGTGAAAGACTTTTAAGACATATTATAAAAGCACGACAAGATCTCTTAGACTTCTTAACCTTTGTTATCGTAGCTCTCATCATGGGCAATTTGATGCGGATGCTGAGAAAACAATAAGAGCCTGACAGAGAAATTATAAAGAAACAATTTGCGACTGCTTAATTACTTCCTTGCATGTAATTATGTTGAGGATACAGATGTGGAGGCAGTGGAAGATTGGGTTATTGAGAAGATAAGAGAGACCAATGATGAGATCTTCTAGACTTTGGGTGATTGAGAAGGTAAGAGACACCAAGATGAGATCTTCTAGGAGCTAATGTAAGGTGTTTTTTGACACCATATGGCTTTGAGTTATATGATCTACTTCTTGTACAAATGTGATGTGCTCTCTTTTAAATGTACTCTAGTTTTGAGAGACCAATGATGAGATCTTCTAGACTTTGGGTTATTGAGGAGATAAGAGAGACCAAGATGAGATCTTCTAGGGCTGTGAGCTAATGTAAGGTGTTTTTTGACACCATATGGCTTTGAGTTATATGATCTACTTCTTGTACAAATGTGACGTGCTCTTTTTTAAATGTACTCTAGTTTTAATAACATGTCACGCCATTTTTTCTAATTTGATTTTTTAAAATCTTACTTTTTGTCTCTTTTAACTAAGTGATGTCCTCTATTTTTAATGTACTCTAGTTTTAATAACATCTCACGTCATTTTTTCTAATTTGATTTTTTAAAATCTTCCTTTTTGACTCAATGTTTTGTTTTATAAGAGCCTCTTTTTTTAAAATGTTTTATCCAAAATTATCTCACAAAATGAATTTGGACAGTGCACCAGTCCAAAATTAATGAAATAGGTGTTCTTCTGTTCTCCTTTGGACAGAGGAGACACAATGGATTGCTCGAGAGATTAGATCGCTTCTATGTTGGGGATTGGGAATTACACTGAAGTGGTGCTATTGGGATTCTGGCAAGTACCACGATGTTCGACCACTTTCCAGTGGTACTTCAATTGGATCAACCCTGCCGAGGTCTCCCCTAGAAGGGGGTCCACATCCCAGAGGACCTCTTGTAGGACGAGGAGATTCAACAAGTTATGGCAGAGATTTGGGGTTACTCAGAGATGGCACCGAGTGAGGGCTGGCGAGTGAGGGCTGGGCTACGTGGGTTGCCAATGCGATTCAGAGGAGCAGTGTGGAGCTATAGGCTCATGCCCTCAAGCAGAGGAGGACCCTTCGAGAGCACGAGCGGGCTTTGAGGAGAGACCTCGCCTCCATCGAGATGCTCAAGGAGTAGGACCCAGTGTCTCAGGGGCTTAGTGATAGATTGGAGAGCGCTCGTCTTGAACTTTAGGACTCGGAGCTGTGACGCGCTAAGTTCTCCTATCATTCCTCTTGGGCCCGATGGGTACAGCATGGGGATAGGATGACGAAGCAGTTCTTTGAGACCACTGGGCCCCAATCCAATCCGGGACTCACAGGGCATCATGCACGCTAACCCGCAAGAGATTCTTGACATGACCACAGGTTTTTATAGCCAGCTCTTTTAGACAGATAGGATGACCCCCAGCCGCGGTCTTGTGGCCAAAGAGATAGTTTGGGATCACATTCCGACAATAGTCTTGTGGGACCTATGCAACAGATTTGAGGAGCCTTTCATAGATGAGGAGCTTTGGGAAGCCCTCAAGGCTCTCCCAACCTAGAAATGCCCTGGGGAGGAGCTGATCTAGAGCCCCCGGCAAGCTTGATCAATAGGAGGGCCTGAGGTCGACCTTTTTCCTCCTCCTCCCCCTCCCCCCCTTGGCCCCTCCCCCTCGTCCTCTTCACTTTCCCCTCCCTCTCTAGGGTTCCTGATGCCCCCTCCCCTCCCCTCAGCCCCTGTTTCAATGGTCACTCTCACCACCGCCCCTCACCCTCTGTCCCCTATGTCCTGACCTCTCCCTCTCCCACCGCTCCCCTCTCTGCTTTAGTAGTAGCTTCTTCCGCTTTGACACCCCTGCCATTACGCAAGGGAATGACGATGCCCACTTTTGCCTCCTCGTAGCAGTAGGTATGTTGAGAGAGGGATCCTGAGAGATGAGGCTCTCCTCCTAACCGGCAACTCCCAACCTCCAGCATGGGCGTCCCTTACCGTGGGACTTCTATAGGTTAGGACCCTGGAACTATCTGGAGATTCCACACTCATACCCTCTAGCATTGGAGATCACGCTCATGGCCCTTCAGCCTCGCAAGGGGGGTTTGATCAGTGTAGTGGGATCTCAGACACAACCCATTTGGAGATTTCTATTTGCCTACATAGGATTGGAGAAGTGGTCCCCGGCGGTGTTTGATGCTATTTTGGGTAATCAGTTTATGCTCATGATGGATGAGTGGATGGGACCACATGGACTAGATCTTTGGTACACCCATGGCGCGGAGGTGAACTTTTTGCTGAGCTTCATGTGTGAGGAGCCAGTGTGTGGTTTAACGACGTGAGTTATCAAATTGCCGATGGAGGCAAAGGTGAACCAGGCACACTTCTGGCCCCCTTAGACGTGTGTAGATTTGTTTAGGGTGGAAGCTTGCTTCATGATGAAGTGGGCACGAAAGATCGGTATTGAGTCAGTATCCACCCTAGTACGATGCCGCATCGACACTGACTACTCGCCCTCCAAACCCCCAAAAAAATCACACAAGTCAATCTTTCTACGGCAGGCACCCACCCACAGGAGAGCCTTGTTCCCGACTCCCTCGTCCTCATGAGCTGGACCATAGTGAGTTCGAACATACACGGGCTCCACAAACATGTTTGTAGCCAGCCGCAATACTTGATGCTCAGAGAGGGATCTTGAGAGATGAGGCTCGTCCTCCCGACCAGCAACTCCCAACCTCCAGCCTGGGCGTCCCTTACCATGGGACTTCTAGAGGTTAGGACCCTGGAACTATCTGGAGATTCCACACTCATACCCTCTAGCATTGGAGATCACGCTCATGGCCCTTTAGCCTCACAAGGGGGGTTTGATTAGTGTACTGGGATCTCATACACAACCCATTTGGAGATTTCTATTTGCCTGCACAGGATTAGAGAAGTGGTCCCTGGAGGTGTTTGATGCTATTTTGGGTAATCAATTTATGCTCATGATGGATGAGTGGATGGGACCACAGGGACTAGATCTTTGGTACACCCATGGCACGGAGGTGAACTTTTTGCTGAACTTCAAGTGCGAGGAGCCAGTGTGTGGTTTAACGACGGGAGTTATCTAATTGCACCATCACGTGATCATATGTGCATAGCACTAACCTTATAGAGTGCTATAAAGGAAAGGGTTAGATCCCCTAACCCTAACCCTAAAAGGGTTTGTATATATTCTATTTTTTCAACTAATTCTAGTGTACAGTTAGTCATTTGTGGTGTGCTCCCTAGCTATGCCCTCTCTCCTCATCTCCACTCTTCTCCTCTCCCCTCTTCATATTTTGTCATGGTATCAGAGCTCCCTTGTCTTCCGCTGAGACATTGAGTTTCTTGAGAGTGTGAGAGAGATTGTGAGATTGAGAGTTCTCTTGAGTGTTCTCCGTGAGAGTCCACTTCCGGTGAGAGATCTTCATCCATTCTGTGAGAGGAATTTCCGTCCGTTCATCTCCTTTGAGTGTTTCTTGCTTGAGTGAAAGAGAGAGGGAGAGAAGCCTTTCAACTCAGCTCCAGCGACCCATGCAAAGCGAGGCTTGTCGATTGAGGCATCGAGACTGAGAGCACCGTATGAAGGCAGAAAATCAAGCTCCAAAGAGCTCTTAGCTCCATCGCCAAGCCACCAGAGCTCTCATCGCCATCGCCAAGCCACCAGAAGCAGAGCTCTCATTGCCATCGCCAAGCCAACAGAGCCAGCAGAAGCAGAGCTTTCATTGTCACCGCCAAGCCAGCAGAGGCGGCAGAAGAAGAGCTCTCATCGCCGTCGCCAAGCCACCATATAGCCAGCAGGCGCAGAGCTCTCAAGGCCATCGTGAAGCCACCTACGAGAAGGCTGCGCCAAGCTTCTGACAACTCCTACCTCTCCAAACAGCAACGCAGACGGGCTCTCAGCCTCTTGTATCACGGGCCACCTCCATCGTCATCTTCTCCGTCGATCGGCCGCCGCTAGCCTCACGCCTCGAATAGCTGTCTCCAAGCCTACGCGGCTCCTCCATGACTCCTGAACGACCTTAACCTGTAGACCAAAGAGCAGCGCTCTGGCCCAGCCTCTCCTCCACGGACCCTGCAAACTCCAACGAAGCTTCACGACAGCCGCCGTCGCCAACGACTCCAAGCTTCCATCGCGACCTGCAGCAGAAAAAGACTCCTACGAGCTAGCAACTTTATCGTCACGTCCCTAGCCTTCCCTGTCGATTCCGCCGCTTCGATGCCATCTTCGCTGCAACTGCGATGCCTCCGCTTCTCATGTTCTCCAAGGTCTCAGAAAAGACACATGGAGGATAAGACTTAACCTTGGTTAAGTTCATTTGACCCAAGGTGTGCAGAGGATGAGGACACGTGGCAGATAAGGGCTTTAACTGTGGTTAAGTTCAACCTTGATTAAGTTTATGCTAGGTTCAGTTTAGTTGGACCATGGTTGAGTTTAACTAACCTTGACTTCAAAGAGTTTGGTTAGGTTACATAGGGTTTGGTTCAGTTAGACCTTGGTTGAGTTTCAGGTTTGGTCAAAGTCATGCCACATGGCATAGGGCCACCTCAGCATAGTAACCCTTGCCAAGCACAATTTGTAAGCAGGATATGAACTCCTATGCCATGTCATCTACCACGTCAGCACTGCCACGTCAGCTGCCACATCATCATTGCCACGTCAGCACTGCCACATCATCACTGCCACATCAGCACTACCGCATCAGCTGCCACATCATCACTGCCACATCAGCACTGCCACATCATTAGGCCACGTCATCAAGCCACGTCATCAGTGCCACATCACCCTGCTGACATCATCTGTGCCACCTCAGCACTGCCACCTCAGCAGTCCAGTCAGCACTGACCCTCTGCAGGCACAGTCCCTTACCAGGCACACTGTGCACACACTGCATGTGCACACTCCTGCCACCTCAGCACAGAGCTTCACTGGCACACCTCTTGCTAAGCACAGTGCCACATCATCACTGCATGTGATTCACAGTGACACATCATCATTGAGCACCATTTGCACTCCTTTTGCCCCTCCACCTAGATCAAGTCATATCTCTTGATCCAGGAAGAATTTGAGGGTGCTCCAAAAAGGAAAGTCGCTCGATTTTTCGTGCTCTACGCGCTCGTTACATCACGCGCACATTTCGGCGCAAGTTACACTCACATTTGAGCCTCGACGACAAAACCACTTCCTTCACGCACATTTGCCTCTACATCGACGCATCTGACCCAGCACTTAAAAAGAACAAAGGAAAAGGAATTATTTGCTGCTCTTTCATTGATCGACGGTTGGTTTAGATCTAGATTAGAGTAGACTAGATCACCATAGAGGGGACGCTTTGAATTCCCCAAGTTGCCAATCTAAGCCATGCCCGAAATTCCCGACTAGTACCTACTCGGAGTCAGTCCATACGCTCACATCCGATTTCACATCATTACATTACCTGAAACCTTACGTTCATCAGTTCAGTGAGCAGACTCCAGAGTTCAGAGGCATTGCAGATTGATTCAGTGGGCAGATAGCACTTGATTTCACACACACATGCCACCATTGTAAAGCCTATTTGGCTATCTCACGGCATCGTGCACATCATTTTTCAGCCTTGTAAAGCCTCTTGGCTATTCCCGGCATCATTGCCACAAGCCTTGTAACACAGATCAGATCTTATTTACAGCAGTTCTATCTTCACCGACGGTACAGAGATTTCACTTGGCATCTTCAGTGTATTTGCAGTTGATTCATACAGAGTTTTTCAGGACACTTTTGAGTACATTGTTTGCACCATGTCGACTAGCAACCTCAATCTGGAGGCATCTGCTAAGTTAGACAACTCCAATTACGGTACATGGAAATACCAAATGGAGACCATTCTTGTGCTTTAGGAGAAATGGGAGTATGTCGATGGATCTATACCTAGACCATTGGCCGATCCAGCCACCAGTAGCTCTACTCCATCTGTTGTCACAGCACCAGCAACGAGATCTACATCGGGATCTACATCTACACAAACAGTTTCCGCACCAGTAGTAGATCCTGCCATTGCCCGAGCTCAAGCAGAATGGGATAAGAAAGATAAGTATGCCTATCACCTGATCAAGCAGAATGTGCAAGATGTCATGCTAGGACAGCTCAACACAGTCAAGACATCAAAAGAAGCATGGGATATGTTCGCAGCTCTCTACGAGTCCAAGAACACATCCAGGATTCTCACCCTGAGAAACCAGATCAACCAGAGTTTCCGCAACAGCAGTGAAACCGGTCATGCTTATGTACTCCGCATCAAAGACTACAACAATCAACTTGCAGCAGCAGGAGAGACTATGAATCCCGCAGAAATGGTTCAAGTAATCCTGAATGGACTAGGAGAAGGATATGAGAATCTAGTCCAGAGTATTGCCATCCAACGGCAAATTCCAACACTGGAAGAACTTCAGTCAGTTCTACTTGGTGAAGAACTCAGGACTCAGGCCATTCAAGCACGTAAAGGTCATTCTAATGATCAGGCATTCACAGCTTCAGACAGAAGCAGAGGCAAAGGTAGAAACAGAGGTAGATCATATCAGAAAAGTGGTCATCATCAACAAAATCAAAGTCAGAATCAGCATCAGCATCAGCAGCATCCTCAGCAACATCAAAATCAGCAAAGAGGAAATCATTCCAATCGAGGAAGATTCCAAGGACGAGGGAATGCATCCACCAATGTGTCAAACATTCAATGCAACTATTGTCACAAGTTTGGACACTATGAAAGAGATTGCCGCAAGAAGCAGTATGACCAAGGCGGTCAATCCAGTAGTAATGAGGGAATTCCCGAGGAAGAGGAAATCATCGTGGTGGACATTCTAGTCACAGTCATTTTGCAAATGAACATGGGAATATGTTTCTTGCAAGTGAGGAATTGCATCAGACTGATACAATGCACCTAGACACTGATTTCAATCCCAAAGAGGATTTCAGCTATCAAGTCGACCAAGTGGAACAGGATCCTTGGTACATCGACAACGGTGCATCATCTCATATGACAAATCATCAGGAATGGTTCACAGAAATGAAGCCATTAGAAGGTCAAAAGAATGTCATCTACACAGCAGACAATACACCGAATCCGGTTCAAGGGACAGGTGTTATCCCTATGAACAATTTCACTGGTACAAAAGGATTAGTCAAAGATGTGCTCTATGTTTCGAAGCTCAGCAAGAACCTTTTGTCAGTAGGTCAAATGACGGAACACAACTACAAAGTCATCTTCGACTGCAAAATGGCACAAGAGATATGGTCATGTCAACTTCAAGTACTTGTTAGATCTCCGAAATCAAAATATGGCAATTGGGATTCCGAAGCTACAATTTCTTGGAAAAGTTTGTGAAGCATGTTGCTTCGGCAAACAAAAGCGAACCAACTTTGTCAGAAGTACCTCTCGTACACGAGGTATTCTTGATTTGATTCATACAGATGTATGGGGTTATGCCCAGACCCGCAGCATCAATGGTTCACTTTATTACTTGACCTTCATCGACGACTACAGTAGATATTGTTGGGTCTACTTTCTGAAAGAGAAATCTGAAGTGTTTGCCAGATTTCAAGAATTCAAAGCCATGGTAGAAAACCAGACAGGCAGAAAGATCAAGGTCATGAGATCAGACAGAGGAGGTGAATACATGTCTTCAGCCTTCATCAACTTTTGCAAAACTCACGGTATTCGAAGACAATTCACATGTGCAGATACTCCTCAGCAAAATGCAATAGCTGAAAGGAAGAATGGGACTTTAGCAAACAGTGCTAGAGCAATGCTTAGTGAAAAGCATCTTCCGAATCAGTATTGGGCAGAAGCAATAGCTACAGCTAACTACTTGCTTAATCGGCTTCCTACCGAACCGATACAAGGTATGACTCCTTATGAAGCATTCACTGGACACAAGCCACGCATTGGGCATCTCCGCATATTTGGTTGCATAGCATATGCCCACATACATGATGATCATCGCAGGAAATTGGATGCGAAGTCACGCAAATGCATCATGGTTGGCTACAGTGAAGAAAGCAAAGCATACAAATTGTATGATCCCATCAACCGCAAAGTCATTATCTCCAGAGATGTAATCTTCGATGAGGAATCAGAATGGAAAACCTCACCTACACAGGAGATAGAAGCATCGACTTCACAGTCACCTACAGACCAGGTTGATGAAGAAGAGCAAGAATTGCCAGCAACACCCCAATCAGCGCCACAGCAGCTCAGACGGTCTACTAGGGAAAGCAGACCACCAGCAAGATTGACATATGCTCAGAAAGGCAAAGCAATTCAGGTGGAAACCACCAACTATGCTCTTATGACTACCATCATGGCTACAGAAGAGCCAGTGTACTTCGAAGACGCAGTAGATAAGCCAGAATGGCAAACTGCTATGAATGAAGAAATGGATGCTTTGTATAAAAATAACACTTGGGAATTATGCGACCTTCCACCATGAAAGAAGGCCATATCCAACAAATGGGTATACAAAGTGAAGTACAATCCAGATGGCAGTATTCAGAGATACAAAGCCAGATTAGTTGCAAAAGGATTTGCACAACAATATGGCCAAGATTATGATGAGACTTATGCTCCAGTAGCAAAGATGGATTCCATACGGTTCTTGATATCACTACCGACACTTAGCAAATGGAATGTGTATCAGCTCGATGTCAAGAATGCATTTCTCAATGGTTATCTAGACGAGGATGTCTACATGCAACAACCGGCCGGTTATGTTGAACCAGGACAAGAGAACAAGGTTTGCCATCTCAAGAAAAGTCTCTACGGCTTAAAGCAAGCACCCAGAAGTTGGTACATCAGAATTGACAAGTATTTTGCTGATCTGGGATACATGAAGTCCAATGCAGATCATACTCTCTACTACAAAGTTCAAGGGGAAGATATTACTATTGCACTTTTGTACGTAGATGATCTGATTGTGACAGGAAGCAAGGATAGCTTCATCAGAAAATTAAAACAAGACTTATCTGCAGAGTTCGACATGAAATATCTTGGACTTATGCACTATTGTCTTGGAATTGAGTTCTGGAGAGATTCAGATAGCACATTCATGAGTCAGCTCAAGTATGTTGACAGTCTCCTGAAGAAGTTTCATATGGCAGATTGCAAGATTGCAGCCACTCCCATGGAATAGAGTTTGAAACTTACTAAAGATTTAGAAAAGCCTACAGTCAATGACAGATACTACAGGCAACTCATTGGATCTCTTATATATCTGACAATCACACGGCCAGATATTTGTTATGAGACAAAGCCAACAACAATATACTGTGATAATCAATCGACTCAAG
This sequence comes from Dipteris shenzhenensis, assembly GCF_047967505.1. Classification (NCBI taxonomy): domain Eukaryota; kingdom Viridiplantae; phylum Streptophyta; class Polypodiopsida; order Gleicheniales; family Dipteridaceae; genus Dipteris; species Dipteris shenzhenensis. Next base: position 29,811,965 of record NC_141616.1, read on the forward strand.
CATTGGCCAAAAATCCAGTATATCACTCCAGAACAAAGCACATTGATGTCAGAGAGCACTTCATCAGAGAAAGAGTGTTACTTGGTGACATCACACTGCAGCATTGTGATAGCAAAGAAAATGTTGCAGACATCTTTACCAAACCACTCGGTAAAGAGCTATTCGAGAAACACCGACTAGCTCTTGGTTTGATGCAGAGCAAGGACATTCCCATTAAAGGGGTGTGATGGAATGTAATGCTCAGTCCTTCTTCGATTCCCCAGAATCATCATCTTGAGGGAAGGCCTACTTCATGATGTTGATCTTGAGGGAAGGTGTTGAGAGTTCACGCTCAACATCATGTGATCATGTGTGCATAGCACCATCACGTGATCATATGTGCATAGCACTAACCTTATAGAGTGCTATAAAGGAAAGGGTTAGATCCCCTAACCCTAACCCTAAAAGGGTTTGTATATATTCTATTTTTTCAACTGATTCTAGTGTACAGTTAGTCATTTGTGGTGTGCTCCCTAGCTGTGCCCTCTCTCCTCATCTCCACTCTTCTCCTCTCCCCTCTTCATATTTTGTCATGCATAGCATCGACCGGCCTTTTGGACGATGTTGTGAGAGTGTCTTCCAGATGTTGACTCTTGTTGGAGGGGACTTCAACAACCTAGAGTTTGGGGAAGACAAGCAGGGCACTGCCTCATTCTCTGAGATGCTAGTAGCAGCGCATAGTATCTGGGAGTAGTTCATTTTCATGATTAGTGGCAGAGACCCATGGAGAGAGCCAGAGTTTAGCAGGACTTATGGTAGCCTTCTCTTCTCCTTTGGATAGAGGAGACACGATGGATTGCTCGAGAGATTATATCGCTTCTATGTTGGGGATTGGGAATTACACAACCAAACATAAGTCAATCTTTCTAGGACAGGCACCCACCCAGGCACCCACCCATAGGAGAGCCTTGACTTGCCCGTCCTCAAGAGCTAGACCATAGTGAGTTGGAACGTACACGGGCTCCACGATTGTGTTTGTAGCCAGCTGCAGTACCTGATGCTATGGTATGAGTTGCAGAGGGTAGTGGTAGGGCGAGTAGTGGACATCCTGATGATTCAGGAGCACATGTTTTCAACAGCAGACATCAAACGACCCCATCACCTTCTTCCAGGGAGAGGTCGAGAGGAGGTGTCCCACAGTAGGATGGAGCAGAGAGGTTTGCATCTCAATCTCATAGACCTTGGCTCTAGAGGTCTATGATCAGGGCAAGCTCAAGATGGGTAGTTTGGTTGGGAGTTTGGATGGAGAGTCCAAGATTGGAATCCTGAATGTGTATGCCCCAGTGACATCATCGATCGGCCTATTGGAGGAGGTTGTCAGAGTGTCTTTCGGATGTTGACTCCTTGATTGTTGGAGGGGACTTCAACAACCTAGAGTTTGGGGAAGACAAGCAGGGCGGCGCCTCATTCTCTGAGATGCCAGCAGCAGAGCGTAATACCTGGGAGCAGTTCATTTTTGTGATCAATGGCAGAGACCCATGGAGAGAGCTAGAGTTCAGCAGGACTCCTGGCAGCCTTCTCTTCTCCTTTGGATAGAGGAGACACAATGGATTGTCTGAGAGATTAGATCACTTCTATGTTGGGGATTGGAAATAACATAGAGGCGGTGGTATTGGGATTCTGGTAGGTACCACGATGTCCGATCACTCTCCAGTGGTACTTTAATTGGATCAGCCCCATTGAGGTCTCCCTCAGAAGGGGGTCCACATCCCAGAGGACCTCTTGCATTGAACGAGGAGATTGAGCAGGTTATGGCAGAGATTTGGGAGCATTTAGAGATGGCACTGAGTGAGGGTCAGGGCTGTGTGGGTTGTCGATGCGATTCAAAGGAGTAGTGTGGAGCTGTAGGCTCAGGCCCTCAGGCGGAGGAGGACCCTTTGAGTGCATGAGCAGGCTTTGAGGAGAGACCTCACCTCCATCGAGATGATCAGGGAGCAAGACCCAATGTCGTAGTGGCTTAGTGATAGATTGGATAGCATGCGTCTCGAGCTTCAGGACATAGAGCTATGACGGGAAGAGTTCTCCTATCATTCCTCCTGGGCCTGATGGGTACAATAGGGGGATAGGATGATGAACCAGTCTTTCAAACCACTGGGCCCCAATCGACTGGCACATGCACAATGACCTACAAGAGATTCTTAGCATGACCATCGGTTTTTATAGCTAGCTCTTTCACATCTCTAGGAGTTGTAGGGCATCATGCACAATGACCTACAAGAGATTCTTAGCATGACCATCGGTTTTTATAGCTAGCTCTTTCACATGGAGAGGATGACCCCAGCCGCGGTCTTGTGGCCCGAGGGCTAGTTTGGGATCACGTTCCAATAGTAGTCTCGCGGGACCTCTGCAAAAGACTTGAGGAGCCTTTGATAGATGAGGAGCTTTGGGAAGCCCTCAAGGCTCTCCTGACCCAGAAATGCCTGAGGGAGGATGGCTTGACTCCGGCCTTCTTCTGAAACTTTTGGGAGATTATCTCCACCCCCTTCCATTTAGCTTGCCAAGAGATTTTCGACCTCGGGGGGGTCACTATGTATAAACCCTCTATACCACGTGCGTTCAAGGCCTATTTCTAAAATCCCTTATCTGTAAATTTTTCATTAATAAAATGTACCCCTTTTCTATACAAATTTGTAAAATTTTCCCAAAACTATTTTAAATAGTCCCTTATATATATTTATTTCTGTAAATTTTAGAAATAAAAAATATCCTTCTGTTGAACTCACGTGATAGGGTTACGTATGATGAGTGACCACACCGAGTTTTCGACATAGGCCTTATCCCTCATTCCTTACATAAGGGGTGGATTTGTTTGATCCCAAAATGGGGAGATAGATCAGATATCCGATAGTGGAGGCCGATCACTTTGCTTGATACTGCATACAAGATCCTCGCCAAGGTCTTGAGTTTGTGGTTATGGCCTCATTTGAAATCACTAATTTAAATCGACACCATAGCAATTTATACCAAGACTAGCTAGACCTGGTTACCGCACTTGGTAACATAGTAACACCACACTATTTCAACCTACCATGTGGTATGCCTATGTTACCACATGGTTTATACATATATTTCATGGTCTCATGATATTACCAAGTGGCTCATTTTACCTACATATTTTGGTGTCACTATCCAAGAAGCTTACCTTCTATGATTATTGTGCTCTCCAATCAAGCTTGTTATGTAGTCTCACAAAAAGCAGAAGTGAATTACGAAAGGGTATATAAAGATTCAAATATAGTTTATAAGTTTGTTTTTCTCCTTTTTGACATTATCACATGTGTATCATGGATCTCAAATTTTTTGGCCTGTAGCTACCTACACTTGGATACAAGTTGGATGTCTTTGATAGTACACAATATACTCTAAGTTTTTGTTAGTTGATTGTTGCATGTGAAATGTTTTAAAATGCTTTATAAATTTAAAGCATAGCATCTTATTATTATTATATATTATATGAAAAAGTGGCCATTTTACAGTGAAATTATCTTATAGATTTAGGAGTCAGTTGAAATTTTTTCCTTGACTTTTTCTTATTCAATTGGTAGTAATTATATTGAATAGTTTTTATTGGTTTATTTTAAAAAAGATTCATTTGTGGGTTGAGAGGTTTGCATTTCCTATATCAAGGCAAATGGTATCAAGAAAATTATTATCTTCAATACTTAATATTCTACATAGAAACACCAATCATCATTGAGTGATCTCAAAAAGCTGAAAGCCATAAACCAAAGAAAGCACAATACTCAAACATTTCTCATATGAGCTCGTGTAGGCTCACTAAAGGTGTTAAACAAATTCCTTTCCAATATGCATAAGGCCTCAACAATCATTGTTGAGTTATTTATAAAGAGAAATGTTCTCTTTCTTTGGTGATACAAGTCTGATTGAGACTAGTATTAAGGTCAATTCCAGATTTCCTTTTTCATTGCATGGTTTTTTCTTCACAGATCTAATAAATTTTAAACATCTACATTACTATTCACATTTTAGCTCCACAAAATGCTAAGTTGGAGAGTCCACAACTTCATATCTCTTTGTAGACATTTGACAAGCATAGCAATTCACCCTTGTTCATCACTTCCTTATAGGATACAAAAAACTTTGTCTATCATGGACACAGTGCCAAGTCTATCATTAGAACATTGCCAAGGAATTACTTTTGAATACCAAAAAAGTATCAAGTGGTGATGTCAGAATTACCAAAGCGATTTGATAGGTTGGCCCCCCACTCCAGACGCACTGGTGATGTCAGAAGTATCAAATTCTGCATCGTGCATCAGTAGAGTTATGCTGTATTTTAGTGTTTTAGAGGAAAGAAAAATGAAGAAATTGCGAATTTCGCTTAGGATCCCAAAATGAGGTCCCTTTTTTCCTAATGTAACAACCTCATAGCGAAAGTATGGAATGACCAGAAATACAATGAGCATAAGCCACACACGTATGTTAAGAGGCAAGCTTTTGTGGATTAGACACAGCTTACATAATCATAGCGGGAATGAAATAACAACCTGTTCGCATCTTGAAGTACCGAACAACCGAAAATACAACGACCATAATCCACACACATATGACAGGAGGCAAGCTTGTGTGGATTAGACATAGCTTACATAATCATAGCGAGAATGAAATAAGAACCTCTTCGCATTGGGAAGTACCGAACAATTGTAAATACAACAAGCATAATCCACACAGGTATGACAAGAGGCAAGCTCGTGTGGATTAGACACAGCTTACATAATCATAGCAGGAATGAAATCACAACCTCTTTGCATCTAGAAGTACCGGACAACCAGGAAGACGAGCAGTCAAGATTACAAAGAACATCCGAAGGTAACCGAAAAAATGGACATTCGAGAACGGTGATCACGTCCAAATGGGTACTCAATAGTAATCCATATGTGCCATGTCCAAACGAGTACTTATAAATAATCCATATGTGCCTGTCCGAACAAGTACTCAATAAGTATCCATATATGTGTTCAATAGTAATCCATATGTGCCACGTCCAAACAAGTACGCAATATGACTACGTCAAAATGAGTACTTAATAAGTATCACTACAAGGCATAGGACATTTTTCGACGAAAATATCGACGCTTTTTACATGAAAAAATTTTTTTCACAGGCGCAAACGTCGCTATAAGAGTCGCTAAAACCGTCGAAAAAGAACCGTTGCTATATAGTGACGATGACAAATGTCGCTATATAGCGACGATTAACAGAACTAAAAAAAAGGGTTAGTGGGGCTAAACAGGGCTTGCTATTGCCCTGTTTAGCCCCACTAATCTTTTTTTTAAATAATTACAAAACAAAGTTTTTTTATAACAAAATTTTCATTGCGAAAAAGGTGATACAAAATCGCTCTTGTGAAATGATGAGCAACAAAAGCATATACATGTCGGACATATACAACATTGTTTGTAACAAAATTACCCTTTCGAAAGGGTGATACAAAATTGCTCAAATGAGCGGATATACAAAATGACATACAGGACGAAGAAAATGCTACTACCACTACTACCACTACTACTCATCTAAATCCAAATCGTCCTCATCTTGTTGGCATGTTCCTTTGTCCTCACCAGCTGCATCTTCTCCCTCATCCTCGTCACGTGCATTTGATCCTTGGCCCTGTTGATCGCTCGTCTTCGATGATGGGATGCTTGAGCTTTGACCCTAAGAGTGAACCATATAAATCAAAAATTAGACTGAAACTTAAAGAATAAAACAATTTAAAAAGTGAGATTACAAGTAGGAGTAAACTTATACTGTGCGAGCAGCCACCTCAGCCCAATCGACCATCGCTCCCATTGCCTCTTGCTTAATAAACCACGGCTTTGTTTCTATCCGAAATGTGTGTCGCATCTCTACATCTGTAGGAAGATGACCCATCGCAGCTTGCTGTGGATCCAATTTACGAGAGTTAGAGTTAGCTAAAGTGCATGTAATATGTAGCAAAACAAATAGAACAATACATTAAATGAGAAGAAGTAGACTTACCACAATTGCCTCGAATGCCAACCGTCCACCTGCACCAAAGTGCGAAGTACCTACGATGTCCCGCTGTCTCTTCATAGCCCTCCTCTGACCCTCGAATAATTCAGGATGGTCCCTATTTTTCTTCTTGAAGAACTTCCAATCAACTTTGTCTGCCCAGCTGGGTTTAGCCAACCCCTTTGTGATGGAAGTATGCAAGGTTGATCTACGATGCTTCAAGACCAAACCCATGCGCTCTCGCATATAATCCTCATAAACTCCCAATTTGGCGGGTTAGGGTATCTTCGTTTTAGCTCATCGATGACCCGCCTACTTCTTTTGGCCATCTTGATACCGCCAATCGGTAGCAATGCTGCTCTTGAAGTGATGACTCATCAACCTCCTCATGGTGGCCATCACTTTTTTGCCCTTTCTATCTTCTATTCTCTCTCCGGTAGCTGTGATTTGATAGGAGAGATCCCCTGATGAGTAAGGAGGACTGACGGTAGCAGAGTCAGAAGGAGTGGAAGTTGCGCGAGCGCTTCCGGAGCGAGGAGTAGCAGTGGGAGTAGGAGAGGGAAAGGGACCTGACTGATACTGTGTCTCTAGACCAATTGGAGACCTGTAGGAATGTGAGTGTGCTGACTCGTCTACATCTCTCGAGTTAGCACAACATGAGCCGCTCTTCCTACTCTTCCTGCCTTATGAGAGGCATGCGCAGGTGATGACCCCGCAGTCAAAGGGGCACGAGGGGATGGTTGGGCAGTACGTCCACTTGTTAGTGTAGGGGAGGGAATTGCTGAGGTCCTTTGAGATAGCAGAGAGAAGAATATCGATGCCTCCTCATCGCTCATCTGCGCTACAAACTCATCGGGACTCTCGAAAAAGCCATGCGCGGCTAGCAAAGGAGTTCCCCGAGGGGTAATCGTAGTGCTACATGGAAGAGGAGTCGGACTAGGGGTAGTCATAGTGCTAGGTCCAAGAGGAGTCAGACCAGGGGTAGTCCTCAGGGTATTCGCCTGAGAGGAATCAAAGTCCTCTGGAGCATAAAGATCATGATCTCTTCTCCTGCGAGGCTGTCCGTACTCATTGGATGAGCGACATGATCCCATGTCTAACATAGACACAAACACGAAAATAAAAAACAAAAAAACAAACATAAGCATAGGCATAGGAATAGGCATAGGCAAAGAGGGAAAGAAGAGGAAGACGAGGAAGAGGAATAGGAATCTGAAGAGAAGAGGAATCTCTTCTACTCATGCATAAGCATAAGCATTCTTATGCTCATGCTTATGTTTATGCATGAGCATAAGAGAAGGGGGAAAGAGAGAAGAAGAGGAAGAGAAGAAGAGGAAGAGAGAAGGGGGAAATAGAGAAGAGCATAAGAGAAGAGGAATCTCTTATGCTCATGCATAAGGATAAGCATTCTTATGCTCATGCTTATGTTTATGCATGAGCATAAGAGAAGGGGGAAAGAGAGAAGAAGAGGAAGAGAAGAAGAGGAAGAGAGAAGGGGGAAATAGAGAAGAGCATAAGAGAAGAGGAATCTCTTATGCTCATGCATAAGCATAAGCATTCTTATGCTCATGCTTATGTTTATGCATGAGCATAAGAGAAGGGGGAAAGAGAGAAGAAAAGGAAGAGTAGAGGAATTTGAAGAGGAAAAGAAGAGCATAAGACAAGAGTAATCTCTTATGCTCATGCTTATGTTTATGCATGAGCATAAGAGAAGGGGGAAAGAGAGAAGAAGAGGAAGAGAAGAGGAATCTAAAGAAGAGGGAAGAGAAGAGAGAAATGAGAGAAGAGCATAAGAGAAGAGGAATCTCTTATGCTCATGCATAAGCATAAGCATTCTTATGCTCATGCTTATGCTTATGCTCATAAGACAAGAGCATAACAGGAAGACAAGGGGGAAAAAAGAGCATAAGAGAAGAGCATAAGAGAAGAGGGAAATGAGAGAAGAGCATAAGAGAAGGGGGCATGCTTTGTGCGATGGCCGACTTTACTGCTTCGTTGCTCTCGTTGTCTATTTTTGTAATGTAGAACATGCAGTATGATGCCGCATTGTGCGGGTTGATCACAAATTGTATATTTGTGTTTGCCTTGCACAGTTTTGACATTGTTTTGTTGTGTATATGTCTTTTGGCTCCCTTTGTCGAAATAGTGTTGGATCACCAACACTACTTTGAAGGGTGACAATATATTCATTTTCTGCCATACGTAGCTGGAAGAGCAATCTTTCAAGATCTAGTCTCATTGTTTCTTTGAGTAGCAATGTTGTTTGGATTGTCTTTCAAATTTTTCTGTACTGTTGAAGTCCTGGCTATCTCACAACAAGATGAAGCAACTATAGACACGCAAAATAGCGGGCGCACCTATAGGCGCACATAGAATAGTGAAAATATGGGCATGTCTATTAGTGCATCTATCAGTGCGTCTAATAGCACGGTTATTAAAACATCTAATAGTGCATCTGCACTGTGTTTTACATGCGGATTTTATAAATGCGGAACAGAGAATACAGAGAGTGATATTTTGCTGCAAGCTAATAAATGTGCATAAGTGCATCCCAAACATTGCACATGATTACCAAAGCACATAACTTTAATAAAAATATCAATGCTTTTTGGCAAACCCACATATACAAAAATTAAGTGAGGTGAGGAGAATGAGATCACAATATGTAAAATAGTTTTGCCAATATCAATGATGGTCGATCTCACCCTCAATGAGATCAACCCCTGCCGAACTATCTACCTCAAAATCCAAACCAATGTTGAGATCTACAAACACATTCAGCCCACTACTACTTGTGTCACTCATGGGCTCATTGAAATCAGCATCACCAATGGCAGGCTCATCCTCCTAGGTAATGGCCTAAATATCTATATCTCCTATCTCTGATAATCCTCCTCTGTTGTATCACAATCATCATCACCTCCATGGCCATGATCATCCTCCATATGCTCCATATTAGTAAATGTACTATACATCACCTTGAAACGTGGTGTAATAGGTAGGACATGCTGCCACCTATTATTATCCACCATTGGTTGATAGACAAGCTAATTCAAACACATATACAATCATGTTATTTTCCTTGCATCGAAGGCATCAAATATTTAAAAGTGAGTATTTTTATATATGTGTACAGTACCTATACACATTGTTGGGTAGTGTCCTTGCTGCTTTGCCAAAACTTTGTGTAGTCAACACTTACAAAGCCACTTGCATGGCATTTGATTGTTGCATTAGCGCCTCTTTCCACCACGTCCTTTAACCACTTGCCATCCAAAACATACACAAAGAAGCGTCAAAAGTCAAGCTTGATAATATCTTGGATTATGCCAAAATAATCATCTATGGCTCCATTGGCTCCCTCAAAGCTAGCAATGACGTCACAATCTTGTGTGTTTCTCTTATCATCAATCCGTTGTGTTCGAAAATGCTTGCCCTGACACCATATAGCATTGAAGATAGTACACTATAGCAAGACAAAATCAATTCAATAAGCAATCTAAATTGTTGAAAGCTCCTAGCTTATGCATAACACTCTATATACCGACCTTGCTCATGCATCCTCTAGCATACCCCCATTCTTCCATTGTGATATGCATCCCCTCATCGACCAATGTGCTTGTGGGGTGCAATGTTTCCAATTCCCTTCGCCTTTTTAGAACGAGTGTTCTTTCGTCGAGCGGGCTTGTGTTTATGTATATGAATTCCCTCGTTGCACTTGTCAGTGGTAGTCATAGACAAAGATATACTACTTGTGCACTAATGTTATGTGTATTTAAGATTGCGCTGCCCACCTTGCGTATATGCTTATTCGCAGGTGTGTTGTTGTCCATGCTTTGCGTGATGACTGACTTTACCACTTCGTTGCTCTCCTTATCTATTTTTGTAATGTAGGAAGTGCAGTATGATGCTGCATTGTGTGGGTTGATCAGAAATTGTATATCTATTTCTGCCTCCATTGTTTTGTTGTATATATGTCATTTGGCTCCCTTTGTCGAAACAGCGTTGGATCACCAACACTACTTCAAAGGGTGACAATATATTAATTTTTTGCCATACGTAGTTGGAAGAGCAATGTTTCAAGATCTAGTGTCATTGTTTTTTTGAGCTGCAATGTTGTTTGGTTTGTCTTCAAAATTTTTTTGTGCCTCTGAAGGTCTTAGCTATCTCACAACAAGTTGAAGCAACTATAGATGCACAAAATAGCAGGTGCACCCACAGGCGTAGATAGAATAGTAAAAATATGGGCGCGTCTATGAGCACATCTATTAGTGTGTCTAATAGCACGGTTATTAACATGTCTAATAGTGCATCTGCACTGTCTTTTAGATGCGGATTTTATAAACGTGGAACAGAGAATACAGAGAGTGATATTTTGCTACAGGCTAATAAGTGTGCATAAGTGCATCCCAAACATTGCCCATGATTACCAAAGCACATAATTTTATTATAAATCTCAATGCTTTTCGGCAAACCCACATATACAAAATTTAAGTGAGGTGAGGAGAATGAGACAATATGTAAAATAGTTTTGCCAATACCAATGATGGGCTACGGTTCGATCTCATCCTCAATGAGATCAACCCTTGCCAAACTATCTACTTCGAAATCCAAACCAATGTTGAGATCTACAAACACATTCAGCCCACTACCACTTGTGCTACCCATGTGCTCATTGAAATTAGCATCAACAATGGCAGGCTCATCCTCACAGGTAATGGCCTCAATATCTGTATCTTCTATCTCTTGATAATCCTCCTCTCTTGTATCATGATCATCATCACCTCCATGGCCATGATCATCCTCCATATGCTCCATATTAGTAAATGTACTATACATCACTTTGAAATGTGCTTGCGGGGTCCAATGTTTCCAACTCCCTTCGCCTTTGCAGAAGGAGTGTTCTTTGGTCAAGCGGGCTTGTGTTTATGTATGGGAATTCCCTCGTTGCACTTGTCAATGGTAGTCATAGACAAAGATATACTGCTTGTTACACACTAACGTGTTGTGTATTTAAGATTGCGTTGCCCACCTTGCATATATGCTCATTCGTAGGCGTGTTGTTGTCCATGCTTTGTGCGATGGCCAACTTTACCGCTTCGTTGCTCTCCTTGTCTATTTTTGTAATATAGGACGTGCAGTATGATGCCGCATTGTGCGGGTTGATCACAAATTGTATATCTGTGTTTGCCTCCCATAGTTTTGACATTGTTTTGTTGTATATATGTCTTTTGGCTCCCTTTGTCAAAACAGCGTTGGATCACCAACACTAAGTCTTCGAAGGGTGACAATATGTTCATTTTCTGCCATACGTAGCTGGAAGAGCAATGTTTCAAGATCCAGTGCCATTGTTTCTTTGAGTAGCAATGTTGTTTGGATTGTCTTGAAAATTTTTTTGTGCCGTTGAAGGTCCTGGCTACCTCACAACAAGATGACGCAACTATAGACGTGCAAAATAGTGGGCGCACCTATAGGCGTAGATAGAATAGTGAAAATTTGGGCACGTCTATGAGCGCATCTATTAGTGCATGTAATAGCACAGTTATTAACGCGTCTAATAGTGCATCTGCACTGTCTTTTAGATGCGAATTTTATAAAGGCGGAACAGAGAATACAGAGAGTGATATTTTGCTACAGGCTAATAAATGTGCATAAGTGCATCCCAAACATTGCCCATGATTACCAAAGCACATAATTTTAATACAAATATCAATGCTTTTTGGGAAACCCACATATACAAAATTTAAGTGAGGTGAGGAGAATGAGGTCACAATATGTAAAATAGTTTTGCCAATATCAATGATGGGCTACGGTTCGATCTCACCCTCAATGAGATCAACCCCTGCCAAACTATCTACTTCAAAATCCAAACCAATGTTGAGATCTACAAACACATTCAGCCCACTACTACATGTGCTACTCATGTGCTCATTAAAATTAGCATCATCCTCACAGGTATGGGAATTCCCTCGTTGCACTTGTCAATGGTAGTCATAGACAAAGATATACCGCTTGTTGCGCACTAAAGTGTTGTGTATTTAAGATTGCGTTCCCCACCTTGCGTATATGCTCATTCGTAGGCATGTTGTTGTCCATGCTTTGTGCGATGGCCAACTTTATCGCTTCGTTGTCTCCTTGTCTATTTTTGTAATATAGGACGTGTAGTATGATGCCGCGTTGTGCGAGTTGATCACAAATTGTATATTTGTGTTTGCCTCCCAGAGTTTTGACATTGTTTTTTTGTATTTATGTCTTTTGGCTCCCTTTGTCGAAACAATGTTGGATCACCAACACTACTTCAAAGGGTGACAATATATTCATTTTCTGCCATACATAGCTGGAAGAGCAATGTCTCAAGACCTAGTATCATTGTCTCTTTGAGTAGCAATGTTGTTTGGATTGTCTTGAAAATTTTTTTGTGCCATTGAAGGTCGTGGCTATCTCACAACAAGATGAAGCAACTATAGACGCGCAAAATAGTAGGCGCACCTATAGGTGTAGATAGAATAGTGAAAATTTGGGTGCGTCTATGAGCACATCTATTAGTGCGTCTAATAGCACAGTTATTAACACGTCTAATAGTGCATCTGCACTATCTTTCAGATGCGGATTTTATAAACGCAGAATAGAGAATACAGATAGTGATATTTTGCTGAAGGCTAATAAATGTGCATGAGTGCATCCCAAACATTGCCCATGATTACCAAAGCACACAATTTTAATAAAAATATCAATGCTTTTTGGGAAACCCACGTATACAAAATTTAAGTGAGGTGAGGAGAATGAGGTCACAATTTGTAAAATAGTTTTGCCAATATCAATGATGGGCTACGGTTCGATCTCACCCTCAATGAGATCAACCCCTGCCAAACTATCTACTTCAAAATCCAAACCAATGTTGAGATCTACAAACACATGCCCACTACTGTGTGTGCTACTCATGTGCTCATTGAAATTAGCATCACCAATGATAGCCTCATCCTCACAAGTAATGGCCTCAATATCTCTCTCCTAAATCCTGATAATCCTCGTCTCTTGTATCACGATCATCATCGCCTCCATGGCCACGATCATCCTCCATATGCTTCATATTAGTAAATGTACTATACATCACTTTGAAACGTGGTGTAATAGGTAGGAAATGCTGCAACCTATTATTATCCACCATTGGTTGATAGACAACCTAATTCAAACCCAAATACAATCATGTTATTTTCCTTGCATCGAAGGCATCAAATATTTAAAAGTGAGTATTTTTATATCTGTGTATAGTACCTGTACACATTGTTGGGTAGTGTCCTTGCTCCTTTGCCAAAGGTTTGTGGAGTCAACAGTTACAAGCCACTTGCATGGCATTTGATTGTTGTATTAGGGCCTCTTTCCACGACGTCCTTTAACCACTTGACATCCAAAACATACACAAAGAAGCGTCAAAAGTCAAGCTTAATAATATTTTCGATTATGCCACAATAGTCATCCATGGCTCCATTGGCTCCCTTAAAGCAAGCAATGATGTCGCAATCTTGTGTGTTTCTCTTATCATCAATCCATTGTGTCCAAAAATGCTTGCCCTCACAGCATATAGCATCGAACATAGTACACTACAGCATAACAAAATCAATTGAATAAGCAATCTAAATTGTTGAAAGCTCCTAGCTTATGCATAACACTCTATATACCGACTTTGCTCATCCATCATCTAGCATTCACCCATTCTTCCATTGTGATATGCATCCCCTCGCCGACCAATGTGCTTGCAGGGTCCAATGTTTTCAACTCCCTTCGCCTTTTCAGAAGGAGTGTTCTTTCGTCGAGTGGGCTTGTGTTTATATATGAGAATTCCCTCATTGCACTTGTCAATGGTAGTCATAGACAAAGATATACTACTTGTTGCACACTAACGTGTTGTGTATTTAAGATTGCATTGCCCACCTTGCTATATGCTCATTCGCATGCGTGTTGCTATCCATGCTTGGTGCGATGGCTGACTTTACCGCTTCGTTGCTCTCCTTGTCTATTTTTGTAATGTAGGACGTGCAATATGATGCCGCATAGTGCGGGTTGATGACAAATTGTAGATCTGTGTTTGCCTCGCACAGTTTTGACATTGTTTTGTTGTATATATGTCTTTTGGCTCCCTTTGTCGAAACAGTGTTGGACACCAACACTACTTTGAAGGGTGACCTAATTTTAATAAAAATATCAATGCTTTTTGGAAAACCCACATATACAAAAATTAAGTGAGGTGAGGAGAATGAGGTCATAATATGTAAAATAGTTTTGCCAATATCAATGATGGGCTACGGTTCGATCTCACCCTCAATGAGATCAACCCCTGCCAAACTATCTACCTCAAAATCCAAACCAATGTTGAGATCTACAAACACATTCAGCCCACTACTACTTGTGCTACTCATGTGCTCATTGAAATCAACATCACGATTGGCAGGCTCATCCTCCCAGGTAATGGCCTAAATATCTATATCTCCTATCTTCTGATAATCCTCCTTTGTTGCATCACAATCATCATCACCTCCATGGCCATGATCATCCTCCATATGCTCCAAATTAGTAAATGTACTATACATCACCTTGAAACATGGCATGATAGGTAGGACATGCCGCCACCTATTATTATCCACCATTGGTTGATAGACAAGCTAATTCAAACACATATACAATCATGTTATTTTCCTTGCATCGAAGGCATCAAATATTTAAAAGTGAGTATTTTTATATATGTGTACAGTACCTATACACATTGTTGGGTAGTGTCCTTGCTGCTTTACCAAAACTTTGTGTAGTCAACACTTACAAAGCCACTTGCATGGCATTTGATTGTTGCATTAGGGCCTCTTTCCACCACGTCCTTTAACCACCTGACATCCAAAACGTACACAAAGAAGAGTCAAAGGTCAAGTTTAATAATATCTTGATTTATGCCACAATAATCATCCATGGCTCCATTGGCTCCCTCAAAGCTAGCAATGACATCGCAATCTTGTGTGTTTCTCTTATCATCAATCCGTTGTGTCCGAAAATGCTTGCCCTCACACCATATAGCATTGAACATAGTACACTATAGCGAGACAAAATCAATTCAATAAGCAATCTAACTTGTGGAAAGCTCCTAGCTTATGCATAACACTCTATATACTGACCTTGCTCATGCATCCTCTAGCATACCCCCATTCTTCCATTGTGATATGCATCCCCTCGTCTACCAATGTGCTTGTGGGGTCCAATGTTTCCGATTCCCTTCGCCTTTTCAGAAGGAGTGTTCGTTCGTCGAGCGGGCTTGTGTTTATGTATATGAATTCCCTCGTTGCACTTGTCAGTGGTAGTCATAGACAAAGATATACTACTTGCACACTAATGTGTTGTGTATTTAAGATTGCACTGCCCACCTTGCATATATGCTCATTCGCACGCGTGTTGTTGTCCATGCTTTGTGCGATGACCAACTTTACCACTTCGTTGCTCTCCTTATCTATTTTTGTAATGTAGGACGTGCAGTATGATGCTACATTGTGCGAGTTGATCAGAAATTGTATATCTGTTTTTGCCTCCCACAGTTTTGACATTGTTTTGTTGTATATATGTCATTTGGCTCCGTTTGTCGAAACAGCGTTGCAATACCAACACTACTTCGAAGGGTGACAATATATTCATTTTCTCCCATACGTAGCTGGAAGAGCAATGTTTCAAGATCTAGTGTCATTGTTTCTTTGAGCTGCAATGTTGTTTGGATTGTCTTGAAAATTTTTTTGTGCCTTTGAAGGTCTTAGCTATCTCACAACAAGATGAAGCAACTATAGATGCACAAAATCGCGGGTGCACCCACAGGCGTAGATAGAATAGTGAAAATATGGGCATGTCTATGAGCACATCTATCAGTGTGTCTAATAGCACGGTTATTAGTGCGTCTAATAGCGCATCTGCACTGTCTTTTAGATGCGGATTTTATAAACGTGGAACAGAGAATACAGAGAGTGATATTTTGCGATAGGCTAATAAGTGTGCATAAGTGCATCCCAAACATTGCCCATGATTACCAAAGCACATAATTTTATTAAAAATATCAATGCTTTTCGGCAAACCCACATATACAAAAATTAAGTGACGTGAGGAGAATGAGACAATATGTAAAATAGTTTTGCCAATACCAATGATGGGCTACGGTTCGATCTCATCCTCAATGAGATCAACCCTTGCCAAACTATCTACTTCAAAATCCAAACCATGTTGAGATCTACAAACACATTCAGCCCACTACTACTTGTGCTACCCATGTGCTCATTGAAATTAGCATCACCAATGGAAGGCTCATCCTCATAGGTAATGGACTCAATATCTGTATCTTCTATCTCCTAATAATCCTCCTCTCTTGTATCATGATCATCATCACCTCCATGGCCACGATCATCCTCCATACGCTCCATATTAGTAAATGTACTATACATCACTTTGAAACGTGGCGTAATACGTAGGACATGCCACCACCTATTATTATCCACCATTGGTTGATAAACAACCTAATTCAAACACAAATATAATCATGTTATTTTCCTTGCATCGAAGGCATCAAATATTTAAAAGTGAGTATTTTTATATATGTGTACAGTACCTCTACACATTGTTGGGTAGTGTCTTTGCTGCTTTGCCAAAACTTTGTGTAGTCAGCAGTTACAAAGCCACTTGCATGGCATTTGATTGTTGCACTAGGGCCTCTTTCCACCACATCATTTAACCACTTGACATCCAAAACATACACAAAGAAGCATCAAAAGTCAAGCTTAATAATATGTTGGATTATGCCACAATAATCAGCCATGGCTCCATTGGCTCCCTCAAAGCTAGCAATGACATCGCAATCTTGTTTCTCTTATCAACAATCCGTTGTGTCCGAAAATGCTTGCCCTCACACCATATAGCATTGAACATAGTAAATTACAGCAAGACAAAATCAATTGAATAAGCAATCTAAATTGTTGAAACCTCCTAGCTTATGCATACCACTCTATATACCGACCTTCCTGATGCATCCTCTAGCATACCCCCGTTCTTCCATTGTGATAAGCATCCCCTCGTCGACGAATGTGCTTGGAGGGTCCAATGTTTTTAACTCCTTCGCCTTTTCAGAAGGAGTGTTCTTTCGTCGAGCGGGCTTGTGTTTATGTATGAGAATACCCTCGTTGCACTTGTCAGCAGTGGTAGTCATAGACAAAGATATACTGCTTGTTCTGCACTAACGTGTTGTGTATTTAAGATTGCGCTGCCCACCTTGCGTATATGCTCATTCGTAGGCGTGTTGTTGTCCATGCTTTGTGTGATGTCCGACTTTACCGCTTCGTTGCTCTTGTTGTCTATTTTTGTAGTGTAGGACGTGCAGTATGATGCCGGATTGTGCGAATTGATCACAAATTGTATATCTGTGTTTGCCTCCCATAGTTTTGACATTGTTTTGTTGTATATATGTCTTTTGGCTCCCTTTGTCAAAACAGCGTACCAACACTACTTCGAAGGGTGACAATATATTCATTTTCTGCCATACGTAGCTGGAAGAGCAATGTACAAGCACATTGGTCGACGAGGGGATGCATATCACAATGGAAGAATGGTATGCTAGAGGATGCATGAGCAAAGTCGGTATATAGAGTGTTATGCATAAGCTAGGAGCTTTCAACAATTTAGATTGCTTATTCAATTGATTTTGCCTTGTTGTAGTGTACTATGTTCAATGCTATATGGTGTGAGGGCAAGCATTTTTGGACACAACGGATTGATGATAAGAGAAACACCCAAGATTGCGACGTCATTGCTAGCTTTGAGGGAGCCAATGGAGCCATGGATGATTATTCTAGCATAATCCAAGATATTATTAAGCTTGACTTTTGACGCTTCTTTGTGTTTGTTTTGGATGTCAAGTGGTTAAAGGACGTGGTGGCAAGAGGCCCTAATGCAACAATCAAATGCCATGCAAGTGGCTTTGTAACTGTTGACTACACAAAGTTTTGGCAAAGCAGCAAGGACACTACCCAACAATGTGTACAGATACTGTACACATATATAAAAATACTTACTTTTAAATATTTGATGCCTTCGATGCAAGGAAAATAACATGATTGTATTCGTGTTTGAATTAGGTTGTCTATCAACCAATGGTGGATAATAATAGGTGGTGGCATGTCCTACCTATTATGCCACGTTTCAAAGTGATGTATATTTTTATTAAAATTATGTGCTTTGGTAATCATGTGCAATGTTTGGGATGCACTTATGCACATTTATTAGCTTGCAGCAAAATATCACTCTCTGTATTCTCTGTTCCGCATTTATAAAATCCGCATGTAAAAGACAGTGCAGATGCAGTATTAGATGCGTTAATAACCGCGCTACTAGACGCACTGATAGATGCGCTCATAGACACGCCCATATTTTCACTATTCTATGTGTGCCTATAGGTGCGGCCGCTACTTTGTGCATCTATAGTTGTTTCATCTTGTTCTGAGATAGCCAGGAACTTCTACAGCACAAAAAAGTTTTGAAGACAATCCAAACAACATTGCTACTCAAAGAAACAATGACACTAGATCTTGAAACATTGCTCTTCCAGCTACGTATGGCAGAAAATGAACATATTGTCACCCTTCGAAGACTTAGTGTTGGTGATCCAACGCTGTTTCGACAAAGGGAGCCAAAAGACATATATACAATAAAACAATGTCAAAACTGTGGGAGGCAAACACAGATATACAATTTATGATCAACCCGCACAATGTGGCATCATACTGCACGTCCTATATTACAAAAATAGACAAGGAGAGCAACGAAGCGGTAAAGTTGGCCATCGCACAAAGCATGGACAACAACACGCCTGCGAATGAGCATATACGCAAGGTGGGCAACGCAATCTTAAATACACAACACGTTAGTGTGCAACAAGTAGTATATCTTTGTCTATGACTACCATTGACAAGTGCAACGAGGGAATTCCCATACATAAACACAAGCCCGCTCGACCAAAGAACACTCCTTCTGAAAAGGCGAAGGGAGTTGGAAACATTGAACCCCGCAAGCACATTGGTCAACAAGGGGATGCATATCACAATGGAAGAATGGGGGTATGCTAGAGGATGCATGAGAAAGGTCAGTATATAGAGTGTTATGCATAAAGGTCAGTAAAGAACACTCCTTCTGAAAAGGCGAAGGGAGTTGGAAACATTGGACCCCGCAAGCACATTGGTCAACAAGGGGATGCATATCACAATGGAAGAATGGGGGTATGCTAGAGGATGCATGAGAAAGGTCAGTATATAGAGTGTTATGCATAAGCTAGGAGCTTTCAACAAGTTAGATTGCTTATTCAATTGATTTTGTCTTGCTATAGTGTACTATGTTCAATGCTATATGGTGTGAGGGCAAGCATTTTCGGACACAACGGATTGATGATAAGAGAAACACACAAGATTGCGATGTCATTGCTAGCTTTGAGGGAGCCAATGGAGCCATGGATGATTATTGTGGCATAATCCAAGATATTATTAAGCTTGACTTTTGACGCTTCTTTGTGTATGCTTTGGATGTCAAGTGGTTAAAGGACGTGATGGAAAGAGGCCCTAATGCAACAATCAAATGCCATGCAAGTGGCTTTGTAACTACTGACTATAGAAAGTTTTGGCAAAGCAGCAAAGACACTACGCAACAATGTGTACAGGTACTATACACATATATAAAAATACTCACTTTTAAATATTTGATGCCTTCGATGCAAGGAAAATAACATGATTGTGTTTGTGTTTGAATTAGGTTGTTTATCAACCAATGGTGGATAATAATAGGTGGTGGCATGTCCTACCTATTACGCCACATTTCAAAGTGATGTATAGTACATTTACTAATATGGAGCATATGGAGGATGATCATGGCCATGGAGGTGATGATGATCATGATACAAGAGAGGAGGATTATCAAGAGATAGAAGATACAGATATTGAGGCCATTACCTGTGAGGATGAGCCTGCCATTGGTGATGCTAATTTCAATGAGCACATGGGTAGCACAAGTGGTAGTGGGCTGAATGTGTTTGTAGATCTCAACATTGGTTTGGATTTCGAAGTAGATAGCTTGGCAAGGGTTGATCTCATTGAGGATGAGATTGAACCGTAGCCCATCATTGGTATTGGCAAAACTATTTTACATATTGTCTCATTCTCCTCACCTCACTTAAATTTGAAAAGGCGAAGGGAGTTGGAAACATTGGACCCTGCAAGCACATTGGTCGGCGAGGGGATGCATATCACAATGGAAGAATGTGGGTATGCTAGAGGATGGATGAGCAAAGTCGGTATATAGAGTGTTATGCATAAGCTAGGAGCTTTCAAAAATTTAGATTGCTTATTTAATTGATTTTGTTATGCTGTAGTGTACTATGTTCGATGCTATATGGTGTGAGGGCAAGCATTTTTGGACACAATGGATTGATGATAACAGAAACACACAAGATTGCGACGTCATTGCTAGCTTTGAGGGAGCCAATGGAGCCATGGATGATTATTGTGGCATAATAAAAAATATTATTAAGCTTTACTTTTCATGCTTCTTTGTGTATGTTTTGGATGTCAAGTGGTTAAAGGACGTGGTGGAAAGAGGCCCTAATACAACAATCAAATGCCATGCAAGTGACTTGTAAGTGTTGACTCCACAAACCTTTGGCAAAGGAGCAAGGACACTACCCAACAATGTGTACAGGTACTGTACACATATATAAAAATACTCACTTTTAAATATTTGATGCCTTCGATGCAAGGAAAATAACATGATTGTATTTGTGTTTGAATTAGGTTGTCTGTCAACCAATGGTGGATAATAATAGGTTGCAGCATGTCCTACCTATTACACCACGTTTCAAAGTGATGTATAGTACATTTACTAATATGAAGCATATGGAGGATGATCGTGACCATGGAGGCGAAGATGATCGTGATACAAGAGATGAAGATTATCAGGATTTAGGAGAGAGATATTGAGGCCATTACCTGTGAGGATGAGCCTGTCATTGGTGATGCTAATTTCAATGAGCACATGAGTAGGCACACATAGTAGTGGGCTGAATGTGTTTGTAGATCTGAACATTGGTTTGGATTTTGAAGTAGATAGTTTGGCAGGGGTTGATCTCATTGAGGGTGAGATCGAACCATAGCCCATCATTGATATTGGCAAAACTATTTTACATATTGTGACCTCATTCTCCTCACCTCACTTAAATTTTGTATATGTTGGTTTCCCAAAAAGCATTGATATTTTTATTAAAATTATGTGCTTTGGTAATCATGGGCAATGTTTGGGATGCACTTATGCACATTTATTAGCCTGCAGCACAATATCACATACTTTGATGGCCAATTGGGTGACCATGCAAGGTTCTTCTCTGACAGTCTTTGCCACGAGTGATATTTTATTCAGAGAATGGAGAGGATCTCCGTTCTCAGAGTCTATAGTAGGATTGAGGTGGCACTTTCAGCCTCTTCCCTGGTCTCTTTCCAGTTTGTACTGAGGTTTCCTATTGACCCATTGTGGGTGACTTTTTAATTCTTGCCATGCGTGATGTATTTTTGCTCTAAGCTAGCTCTTGCGGATTTCTTTCTTACTTAATAGAAGTCCTTTTCAAGAAAAAAAAACACTTTGCTTGCCTTCTTTTCCTCTTGTGCCAAGAGGGTCTTCACATGCTTCTTGATTGTGTTCAGTTCATCATAATAACCGTGCTATTAGACGCACTGATAGATGTGCTCATAGACACGCCCACATTTTTACTATTTTATCTGCGCCTAGAGGTGCGCCCACTATTTTGCGCGTCTATAGTTGCTTCATCTTGTTGTGAGATAGCCAGGACCTTCAAAGGCACAAAAAATTTTCAAGACAATCTAAACAACATTGCTACTCAAAGAAACAATGGCACTAGATCTTAAAACATTGCTCTTCCAGCTACGTATGGCAGAAAATGAATATATTGTTACCCTTCGAAGTAGTGTTGGTGATCCAACGTTGTTTCAAAAAAGGGAGCCAAAAGACATATACACAACAAAACAATGTCAAAACTGTGGGAGGCAAACACAGATATACAATTTGTGATCAACCCGCACAATGCGGCATCATACTGCACGTCCTATATTACAAAAATAGACAAGGAGAGCAGTATATCTTTGTCTATGACTACCATTGACAAGTGCAACAAGGGAATTCCCATACATAAACACAAGCCCGCTTGACAAAAGAACACTCCTTCTGAAAAGGGGAAGGGAGTTGGAAACATTGGACGCCGCAAGCACATTGGTCGACAAGGGGATGCATATCACAATGGAAGAATGGGGGTATGCTAGAGGATGCATGAGCAAAGTCGGTATATAGAGTGTTATGCATAAGCTTTCAACAATTTAGATTGCTTATTCAATTGATTTTGCCTTGCTGT
Organism: Dipteris shenzhenensis; assembly: GCF_047967505.1. Classification (NCBI taxonomy): domain Eukaryota; kingdom Viridiplantae; phylum Streptophyta; class Polypodiopsida; order Gleicheniales; family Dipteridaceae; genus Dipteris; species Dipteris shenzhenensis. The sequence continues at coordinate 29,834,466 of NC_141616.1, forward strand.
AGTATACTATGTTCAATGCTATATGGTGTGAGGGCAAGCATTTTTGGACACAACGGATTGATGATAAGAGAAACACATAAGATTGCGACATCATTGCTAGCTTTGAGGGAGCCAATGGAGCCATGGATGATTATTCTGGCATAATCCAAGATATTATTAAGCTTGACTTTTGACGCTTCTTTGTGTATGTTATGGATGTCAAGTGGTTAAAGGACGTGGTGGCAAGAGGCCCTAATGCAACAATGAAATGCCATGCAAGTGGCTTTGTAACTGTTGACTACACAAAGTTTTGGCAAAGCAGCAAGGACACTACCCAACAATGTGTACAGATACTGTACACATATATAAAAATACTTACTTTTAAATATTTGATGCCTTCGATGCAAGGAAAATAACATGATTGTATTTGTGTTTGAATTAGGTTGTCTATCAACCAATGGTGGATAATAATAGGTGGCGGCATGTCCTACCTATTATGCCACGTTTCAAAGTGATGTATATTACATTTACTAATATGGAGCGTATGGAGGATGATCATGGCCATGGAGGTGATGATGATCATGATACAAGACAGGAGGATTATCAGGAGATAGGAGATACAGATATTGAGGCCATTACCTGTGAGGATGAGCCTGCCATTGGTGATGCTAATTTCAATGAGCACATGAGTAGAACAAGTAGTAGTGGGCTGAATGTGTTTGTAGATCTCAACATTGGTTTGGATTTTGAGGTAGTAGTTTTGCAAGGGTTGATCTCATTGAGGGAGAGATCGAACCGTAGCCCATCATTGATATTGGCAAAACTATTTTACATATTGTGACCTCATTCTCCTCACCTCACTTAATTTTTGTATATGTGGGTTTGCCAAAAAGCATTGATATTTTTATTAAAATTATGTGCTTTTGTAATCATGGGCAATGTTTGGGATGCACTTATGCACATTTATTAGCCTGTAGCAAAATATCACTCTCTGTATTCTGTGTTCCGCGTTTATAAAATCTGCATCTAAAGGACAGTGCACATGCACTATTAGACGCGTTAAAAACCGTGCTATTAGAAACACTGATAGATACGCTCATAGACGCGCTCGTATTTTCACTATTCTCTCTGCGCGCGTATAGGTGCACCCACTATTTTGTGCGTCTATAGGTTCTTCATCTTGTTTTGAGATATCCAGGACCTTCAAAGGCACAAAAGAATTTTCAAGACAATCCAAACAACATTGCTACTCAAAGAAACAATGACACTAGATCTTGAAACATTGCTCTTCCAACTACGTATGGCAGAAAATGAATATATGGGCCCTTCAACGTAGTGTTGGTGATCCAACGCTGTTTCGACAAAGGGAGCCAAAAGACATATATAGAACAAAACAATGTCAAAACTGTGGGAGGCAAACATAGATATACAATTTGTGATCAACCCGCACAATGCGGCATCATACTGCACGTCCTACATTACAAAAATAGACAAGGAGAGCAACGAAGCAGTAAAGTCGGCCATCGCACATAGCATGGACAACAACGCGCCTGCGAATGAGCATATACGCAAGGTGGGCAACACAATCTTAAATACACAACACATTAGTGCGCAACAAGCAGTATATCTTTGTATATGACTACCACTGACAAGTGCAACGAGGGAATTCTCATACATAAACACAAGTCCGCTCGACGAAAGAACACTCCTTCTGAAAAGTGAAGGGAGTTGGAAACATTAGACCCCGCAAGCACAAAGATATTCTTTGATGACATTCACAACAACACAAAGCAACTATAGATGAGCTTGGTAGATCACGCGCAAAATAGCGGGCGCGTCTATAGGCGTTGCTTTAGTAGAGGAATTACGGGCGCATCTAAATGCGCGTCTAAAAGCTCGTCTATTTGCGCGTAAATTACCGCGTCTACGTGCGCGTCTAACCTGAGAAAATACGGGCCCGTCTAACATCGCGTTTATTAGTGCGTCTATTTGCGCATGTATTAGCGCGTTTATTTGCGCGTTTACACTAAGAATTAGACGCGCATTTAGACGCATAGATAGACGCAAACCAGAGAATACAGAAAGTGAGATTTTGGTGTACATCATTGCTTTCCAAACATTGCCCATGATTACCAAAGCACATAATTTTTTGCAAGCCCACATATACAAGAATTAAGTGAGATGAGGAGAATGAGACAATATGTAAAATATTTTTGCCAATATCAATTATGGGGCTACGGTTCAATCTCATCCTCAATGAGATAAACCCTTGCCAAACTGTCTACTTCAAAATCCAAACAAGTGTTTAGATCTACAAATACATTCAACCCACTACTACTTGTGCCACTCATGTGCTCATCCAAATCAGCATCTCGAATGGTAGGCTTGTCCTCACAGGTAATGGCCTCAATATCTATATCTCCTATCTCATGATCATCCTCCTCTCTCGTATCACGGTCATCATCACGTCCATGGCCATGATCATCCTCCATACGCTCCATACTAGTAAATGTACTATACATCACTTTGGAACGTGGCATAATAGGTATGACATGCCACCATCTATTATTATCCACCATTGTTTGATAGACAACCTAATTCAAACACAAATACAATCATGTTACTTTTCTTGCATCAAATATTTAAAAGCGAGTATTTTTATATGTGTGCACAGTACCTGTTCACATTGTTGCGGTAGTACTAGTGTGTCCTTCCTACTTTGCCAAAACTTTGTGGAGTCAATAGTTACAGAGCCACTTGCATGGCGTTTGATTGTTGCATTAGGGCCTCTTCCCACCACGTCCTTAAACCACTTTACATCCAAAACATACACAAAGAAGCGTCGAAAGTCAAGCATAATAATATCTTGGATTATGCCACAATAATCATCCATGGCTCCATTGGCTCCCTCAAAGCTAGCAATGACGCCGCAATCTTGTGTGTTTCTCTTATCATCAATCCGTTGTGTTCGAAAATGCTTGCCCTCACACCATATAGCATTGAACATAGTGCACTACACCAAGAAAAAATCAATTAAATAAGCAATCTAAATTATTGAAAGCTCCTAACTTCTGCATAACATTCTATATACTGACCTTGCTCATGCATCCCCTAGCATACTCCCATTCTTCCATTGTGATATGCATCCCCTCGTCTTTCTCTGCTTTCTCCATTTCATCAAGTAGCCAATCCACATGAATATCCTTTGGAAGTGCTCTTAGATACTGAGGGTATGGCACACGAGATCCGTGGTGTGTACGAAAGAGGGCCCTTTCTTCTTGTCTTCTTGCCTTTGCATCCTCGTATCTTGTCACCCATCTTTTCATCACATCACTATTAAGCACGCAAAAGAGGTTGATACTATTATGCAACTTCGTGTCTATTACTTTGTTGCATCCTTTCCCTTGAGGCACAATAGACGTCATCCTTAGGTCTTCATCATCTCTCCATAGTCGTGGTAGAGAGCTATCCACATCAACAAGAAACTCAAAAATATATACAAGTGACTCTTGTACCAACCAACCCTCGGCCATGCTACCTTCGGGTCTTGCATTTTGTCTCACGAAGCCCTTCAAGGTCTTCATGAAGCGCTCCAGGAAGAACAACCATTGTGCATGTATAGTACCACATATAGCAATCTCATCCACCAAATGCACTATGAGATGTAGTTGGCTTGTGAGAATAGAACGTGGAAATGTCTCCTCCACTAAACAAACTGCCTCCACTGACATAACTCGAGCATTCTCAAGCGTGGTGGGATCTATTTCCTTTGAGCTCACATACCGAGAAATGAAAAAGTACACAATATTAGCAATATGCATTCAAACTTGCACGAAGCATTGATACGCATCATATTTTGTATCATGTAAAGTACCTCACAAGCTCGCCCATCTTGTAAATACAATCTTTCATGTCCTTCGATGCACTATGTGAAATGCTAGTAGGTAGTATGAATTGAACCCGCGAGGAGGTGGTTGATTAGTTGCTTATAGGATGATCAGGTGGGAGAAATCGATGGTGATTCTCATAGATGACCTTATTCAATGCGTCTGCCCGTGAGGCAACTAGCGAAGGACCACAAACAGGACATGCATGGTAACCCGATGTAGTGAGACCTGAACAATAGATGCAATTATAAACACCCATAGGTATCTCAATCAACCTTAACTTACAAACCCTTACCCTGTTTACGGTCACATCCCATTCTCCATACTTTGAGATATGATTGAGTGTAATCCTGCGTACACGATACATGTTTCCTCGACATCGATCACACAGACATTTGATTTTTTGCTCCAACCACATTTCGCGATGGTGGATACGGAGGGATTCATCCTCACTGGAGCTACTTGTTGAAGATGAAGACATCCTACAAACAAACAACCCACCAAATTTTCTCTTCTTTAAATGTTTAATTTAAACTCTGTGGCGCGTTTAAAAGCGCATCTACAGTCGCGTCTAAACGCGCGTCTACACTGTGTATTTAGACGCACCTATAGACGTGCTATTAGACGCGAGCATAGACATGGCTTTTAAACCTGCTTTTTAGCACGCTCGCTTTGCTTTTCTTCACATTACTTATACTTCACGCGGCTTGCTTTCTTCCTTATTAGCAGATCCATAGTTTTGATGCTTAAGAGGAAGGCTCCCATACTTCCTTCCAAGCTTACACTTAAGAGGAAGGCACCCACACTTACTTCTAAGCTTAAAGGAGAGGAGGACGAACAAGGAGGAGAAGCAACTTTGAAAAAGAAAGAAGAACCTTCCATACTTTTATCCAAGTAAGTCTTATTGCAGTTGATCTTGTTTGGAAGTTTGCTCTCTTTAGATTTGTACTTTCTCGTATCCAAGAAGCGCATGATCTGGGTATTAGTGTCACGTTTGTGTGTCGGGCGCAATGTCCTTTTCTACTTTTTAGAAATCCCGTCTGTTGGAGCGCGTCTATAGGCGCGTCTCAGAGCACGTCTAAAAGCACGTGTACAGGCGCGTCTAAACGCGCATCTATCTATTTGCAGACACAGACAGACGCGTCGATAGACACTCTTTTAGAAGCTCTGGTAGACGCTCTGTTAAATGCTCTGTTAGATGCTCTGTTAGACGCTCATTTAGACGCTCTGTTAGACGCGTCTATAGACACGCTCCGACAGTGAGCCTCTCTCAGTAATAGATTTTTTTCCTTTTTTCTAGTTCAACATGTGGCCAGGAAGCGCTTCCAGCTGACCTGATCCCCCCCACCGCTCTCCCTGCTACTACGCCTGCTACCCTGTCGTGTCGAGCTCGTACGCTGGCCACTCGTAGCTGGAGACTGCAGGGACTACGCTGACCACTCGTAGCTGGAGAACTGAGCTTGACGACATAGGAGTACGTCGACGGCTCTATGAAACAGAAGGACCTCCTGACGGCATGGGGGAAGGGGCATAAGACGGGATGGCAGAAGGGACATAAGACGGCATGGGGGAAGGGGCATAAGACGGTATGGGGGAAGGGGCATAAGAAGGGACATAAGACGGCTGTGCTGACTCCGCTGGGGTGATCTCAGGCAGTGTGGGGTGGTTTGGAGTCTGTAGTGCCGACTCCTGGGGAGTGTTTAGAGTACCCGTCATATTCCCGTATAACTCCTCAGGACTAGGAGGATGCCCTAAAAGGTTATATAAGTCCTTCCAAATAGATTGGGCCATGTGGCGATGGGGAGGAGGATGATTCAGATGATTTAGACGTGCCTCCGGGTGATGGTACGATTTATTATGACATCACTCAGACAGGAGGCATCTTGATGGATGCGCGGGGGAAGGACATCATGGCCTTCATGCGCTCTCTGTAATTGCTAACAATTACAGAGATTGCTTTATCCACTACAAAGACCACCCAAAGAGGTTGGCTGATGAGACCCTCGCTGTTGTTCGCTCTAGGTATCCTAACCCCCCCAATCGCCAGTTCACAGATAAATGGACCAAGTCAAAGATTGTTACGATACTTGGCAATAAAAGATCTTCGCTTAAGAGGCAGGCACTAGCGGAGCTTGCCAGGCTTGAGGCAGGTCAACCACCAAGGGGCCCGCCCCACACCGCTCACAAGCGTGAGTGGAAGAAGGCAATGAAGTCAGCGAGGGAGGACCCCAGTCTGCAGCACGTGGAGGCACGGAGGATCCAGATGGAGGAATATGAAAGCGCGCATTTTGGAGCAGGGGGTGTTGAATCATGGGAGGCCCAATTTGTAAGTATTGATCTCAAATTATATTGCTTATGTAGTTTATTAGGAGGTTGTTTCTTTGTACTAATCCCTCCGCAAAGTGTGTCGTGATGTAGCTTGAGATCGTGGGCAGATACCCTACTCCTGTGGAGACAACCTACCACCGCCACCATCGCAGAGGAGATACATGGAGGCACTTCTATGATGACGGGTTGATTACTGAGGAGCAGTATACCCGAGCTACTCGAGCGGCCCCCGAGGTATTTGAAAGTAATTAAATAATGCCAAAATTATAAGTAAAGATTTGATTTTTCATACATTGATATATGTTGTCCCTTGTTTACAGGCCCGTGCACAAGACGATGAGGAAGAGGAGGAAGGAGGCGCAAAAGGGAGCGCAGAAGGGAGCGTGGAAGGGAGCGAGGACCTGGAGAACATAGATTAGTCGTACAAGTAGTGCTAGCTACTCTTTTTTGTACTTAAAGCCACTGGCTCGGCTTTGTACCTCTTGTATATACACTCCTCTTATTTTTGTACTTGAAGCCACATGACGTGGCTTAGCTTCTTGCTATATATGTACATACAAGCACTTTTTGAGCTTTCAATTTTATTGCGTTTTGGAGTTGTAATGTTTTATTTGGAATTGTTATTAAAATGCGGTTGGCTGTAAGAATTGAATTACACAATGTGGATATGGGATTCTTGTAACTATATAGCATACACAACATACACAGCATTCTATAAAAAAAAAAAAAAAGCGTGTCTATCAATGCGTTTAAAAATGCGTCTATATACGCGTCTGTCTGTTCGACTTGCGTCTATATTTGCGTCTATAAGCGCGTCTATTTATGCGTTTAACTGCACGTCTATACGCGCGTGTGTTTGATATATAGACGCGCAATTAGATGCGGGTCTCCAGACGCGCAATTAGATGCGGGTCTCCAGACGCGCAAATAGACACGCCCGTAAGTTTTTTATTTAGTTCAGTAAACGCATCTGTGCGTGCGTCTATGGGTGCTTTATCTTGTTGTGATTGTGTCAAAATACATCAAACGAGACAATAGGTGGGATGCGACATGCCTCGCAACATTTGCAAGTGCGTTCAACTACAAGAACGGACAGATAAAAGAAAGGAGGCGACCAAAAATAATATAGTTTAACAACTACAGCAAACACACTAACCCGAAGAGCCACTATTGGGAGCTTGGTCTTCTATACCTACCTTTTCGTCTTCAAGAGCATTCCCTCGATGGAGAAGGGTACAAGTACATGGAAAACAAGTAGAGCCTCCACATCAAATTCCACAAAGACATCCACCACTTCAACAGCAGCAGCATTCGACTTGCATGTAGAGATGCGCAGCCGAGGAAGAGCGCAAGCGCCGCCACAGAACTACCAGCACTTGCACAAGGTCATGCCAAACTCGATGTACTACAAGAACTTTCCTGAAACAAACAAAAGACAGTGTGCAATCGTGGATGATATCATGTTGAAAAAGCGTTTGGACCCAAGTCCAAAAATCCACCTCTTCCTATCCGGGAATGTGAGTTCTCTAAGAAAACTTTTACTACACTACTTGCAGTGCAGGCCCTACTACAACTATATACTCACACAATGAAACAAATGACAGCCAGCTAATGCGTGCACTCCTACTAGCATACACAGGAAAAGCCGCCCAAGGGATAGGGGGGAGCACAATACATGCCGCATTGCATTTCCCACTACTAGCTAGCACGTACACCTCCCTCTTCGCAAAAAAGCTACAGGTGCATTCAAACATTCCTTGACAACATCGGGTCCTAAGCTCGCGTCATTCTACTAGCAAAAACTGGCAATACAACACACAGAAGAAATGCAAACAGATGGCTGCGAGTGCCTACTGACATTACTTGGTACACCGCATAACAAAAAAATCGTGGTCATCAACATTTACAAGTCACCCCAATAGCTCGTACAAACACATTACTCAAAACATTGGATGAAATCATGGTCCAAATCCCGGACGACAGCCAAGTATACATTGTCAGTGACTTCAATATTGACTTGCAACAGAACAATGCGAACAAATCAAACATTGCTGAATTCATGAGAGTGAAAGGGATGGAACAGCGCATCAAAGGTCCCACAACAATACACAGAAGTACCCTAGACCATATATGGACAAACTCAAATCATCAAAAAACGAATCATGAAATTCATATATTGGTCAGACCACTCTTGCACGTACACTAAGTTAACAATAACCTAGACATGGAAAACATTGAAGAAAATGCTCACTTTGCCATAGAAGAGGCTACTCTACACCATGGGCAAGGAAGATGGCGAACATCATAATTCATGAGAATCTTCACATACTAGTGAGGGCCAATTCAAACAAAGTAATGCACCCCTTTAGAAGGCCAACACTTTTTTTTGCTTTGTTGATTTGAACCATCCTACGTTTCCCTCAAGTCGTATGAGCTTTGTACCTATAATTAATGCATAGGATGACCATTCTCGAACAACATTCAAGCGTAGCTCATGGCGCCACGCCAAGAAAACATAATAATTTGTGTATGTGCACATTCCACCATTGACATCGATAGTTTTGGCCAAGTCATTTAGAGTTTGTCGAATACTAATTCAATAGTAAAACATAGTGACTCATTACATTGACCTTAAGAAGAAAGGCGACCCACCCGTATCTAGTCTAGTGAAGTGATCATGAACTTGGCATAAGAAACTAGTCATACTTCTACAAGCTCTTAAATATTACTATGCTTTACATAAGTGATGATTAGTTGTTTCATACATCTCGCCTTTGCCTCTTCATATCTAAGTCTTCAAATCCATGGCCCTTCATGATATTCGAAGACGGCATCAAAATATGGTGACAATTCAATAGCCAACAATACAAGCGTATGTATGCTGAAAAGGTGGCAGCCAAATTAGCTTCAAATTACACACAACTTCGAACGAACCATTCACAATGTTTACTCCGAGGCAACGTGCAAAGGGCAATCAAACAGGTGTTGCTACATACCATACATACGCCAAATAATGCACCCCCCAAAAAAAAAAAAAACCATACAACAAAACAAACCATAAAGACCTTGAGGCAGGCAATTTGAACAAAGCTCAACCTTGGTTAAAGAATTAAAGGGATCACTAACCCGAATAAGTATAGTCCCATGCATCCGAGGCTTCTACCAAGATTAATCTTTGAACCAAGACAAAATTTGAATCACATACATACTACACATTTGTCTTCTCTCAGGGGCAGCTTTCGCCGTGTTACCAGTGACGGGCATCTTTCTCATTAGTACAGCAGCTATCAAGTCGTTCATATGTCTCCTTGTCGTACCAATGATGGGCAGCTTTCTCATTAGTAAAGCCGCTGTTTGACCATACGTGTAAAGTTTTTCAACAGTTTTGAGTCCAATTGCAACAGGGTTGTCTTTACTGATGATCCCCTGCATCGCTAAGTTGCATTCCTTCTCTATTGTGGTCCCGCTTATCATGCCATAGTTACTATGTACTTGCTAAAGATGCGCACCTCTAATTCGTACCGGAAAACGATGTTCCTCACGTAGTCCTCACGTCCACGTCTGTCTTTGGATGTCCACTGTTTAATTAAATGTGGTAATGACTGCCAATTAGGGACAAAGCACTTCGTTTCATAAGCACCTTGAAAGGTCTCATTAATGGTCAAATAACAACATTTGAATGAGCGTGGAAGCGCAAGGAATGTATAGAAACAAGATGGATGCATGAAGCTTAACAGAGAAGCCTTCACACAGGCCCAAAGCATCCAGCTATATCAAGGCCAGATCCCTTTTGAGATCCACCGAAAATTACATCCAGAACTGAATGCCATTTGGGGAAATCTTCCAAAGAGCTATAGCTATGCTCAGCCAAAAAATTTCATGCTTGCTTTTGAGGACAAACATAAGAAGCCAATACCAAGATCGATGCCTTGAACAGCCAGGAGATAAGTGGCCACTATGCTCACAGATAAGATTACACAGCCTCACCCCTGTGCATCCCCTCCAGAGTCTCATACATAGGGCGGTGAATAGTCTCGGGCAGCTTCAAGGCAAGTAAACCACCAAGACATGACGCTACCGAGAAAATGCCAAAGGGAAACGAAGTGTGAACCTTTCCCAAAACTACGACCATCGGAGCAACTATGGCACCAATCTGGCCTGCCTGGCTGGCTAAACCTAGCGCTGCATTGCGTAAGACTGTTGGGAAAAGCTCTGCAGTGTAGATGTAAAGCAAATTATAAGCACCAGCCATTCCAAAAATGGACAGAACCCCGCATGCAAGCCTTATTTTACTTCCCATGCTGGAATGCAGCCCTTGTGAGTTGTTCAGAGATGACAATATCCATGCTTGATCTGAAGGGTTTTGTGACAAATTATGCAAGCCGTCTGGCCGATGGTCAGGCACAAAAATTCCGATAAGGGAGCACAGTCCACCGAGAATCAATGTGAATGCAAGCACATAGCGCCTCCCAAAATTTTCCAAGAGAATAGCTGTGATGGCAAAAGCAGGGAGTTCAGCTACTGCGTTCAGGAAAACACTGAGATACAGATTGGTTCCCAGATTCGATACGTTCAGACTGACGCCATAGTAGACCAGAGCAACAACTAGCCAGACAAATATCATGATGATCATTCTTGCTCGGGTGGACGCGATCTTGAAGACATCGAGTACAGTGCCAGATGCTTGTTTGGGCGCAGTCGTATCTAGAGGTGAACTAGTTTCAAGTGCCACCTCGTGACTCCCCTCCAAATCGTCCCTCGCATCTTTCTGCTCAACCGCTATGCTAACACCGGCTGGTAGACTTCGACCATTCATTTTCGCTATAGACCTGAGTACTTCTATAGCGTCCTCATTTCTGCCTTGCACAAGATACCACCGAGGCGATTCTTTCAAAAAGGGCAAAATGAGAAGGCAGTATAGGACAGAGGGAATAGAGGTGATAACACAGAGGTATCTCCACGAGGGACAGAAACTAGCAAGGCCACATAGCACCATGATTCCTACAGAGAAGAAATAAAAAGTTGACATCCCAACGGCACCTCTCTTGGATGGACCGACAGGTTCGGTGGCGAGGACAAAGGAAGAGAGTCCGAGACCGCCAGAGCTGAACCCAGTAGCAGTCCGGAGGACAAGGTAAGCCCAATAGTTTGGAGAAAAAGCAGTTAGCAATCCGGAGAGGGCGTTCAAGCCGGAGACGAGAGCAAGAGCGCCCTTGCGGCCCAGAAAGGAATCGGAAAGGCTACCGAAAACTCCAGCACCTGCGCGAGAAACACAGATACGTTCCCATAATCGATCAAACAATCTCCTTTCGTCAAAGAAGCCGAATTCAACCTATCATTATAACAAGAGAACACTTGGCCAGCTTATCAAACCATCACATAACGGCAAAACAAACTCGCCATAGCATCTGAAACGTCCACTCCACAAGACCAAGGCAAGAAACCGTTGCCATGGCTGCTCAGTGCATCAACATATATTCACCATAGCCGACAAACCCTCAAAACACCGAAAAAAGTAACTAAATTCGCCATATCCTATCAACCAAGAAAGCAGGCAAGCAGTAGGGATAGAACAATCAACAGAATGCCAAAGTAGGAGCTACCCATGAAAGCAATATCAACGGAAGGCAAGAAACAGTGATAAATTAAAGCAGTCACCTAAGAGAGCTCCCACGAAGAAGGCCGACTGAACCAAGCCCACTTTGTAGTCGTTGCCGCAGATGAGATTCCATTGAGAGACGGTGGACTGGCCGTGGCCACCGATCCAGTGCCAAAGAGAAGGATCCATCGAGCAGATATTTGAGGAGGGGGTACAGATGGAGGTAAGGCTACGGGGTTTTTTAGAGCAAGCCCACAAAGGAGTTTTGTCGGTGAAGATCATGAGCATGGTTTGGAGGGCCTCGAGGGTCCAAGCGAGACTAGCGAACGTGAAGTGGAGCAACTGGGCGGGGCCAAACTCACCAGCCCAGGACGTAAGAATCTCATCGATAGTAGCGCTGTAGCCGTGAGGGAGCTTGGAGACGGGGAGAAGCAAGGGTTGCTGCATCTCAATGGTGTTGGCTAAGGCGAGATGGAGCTCGAGTGCAGACCGATTCCGTCCACTCTCGAGTACATGGCGCGTCGTGACTTCTTTAGGGCGAGCATATGTTTTAAAGCTACCCCGAACATCCGTCAACCCTCGAAGCGGCGGATCTCAAACGGAAACAAAACATGATTCATTCACTCCCGTCATGCTTTTTTGGTCCCCGCTTTTGGAGCCTCCCTGGGCTAGGGCTAATTGGAGGGCTTTGGGTTTTCTAGAAGCTAAACTCTATTCTAGGTGGTGACGATCACGTGGCACAACATTAGAGTTGGTTGAATGGCGGTTTGTTGGGACGCATGCGTTGATTTCGTTATGGACTCATTTTGTATGGAGCGTTCTTTAGTTGTTGTGCCCACGAGGAGGAGAGATTTGACGCAGGTGGCTTTGTATGGAGCGTTCTTTAGTAGCTTTGCCCACGAGGGGGCATTGTATGGAGCATTCTTTAGTTGCTTTGCCCACGAGGGGGGAGAGATTTGAGGCTTGTGATGTTAGATTTTCGTGGTGCAATATGGATATGGTTCTCGATGATGTGCTGCACGGGTGTGGATCAACGATTGGGGTGGTGTCCATCAAAGGCAAACATTCGGTGGTGGTGATTTGTATAAAGGTTTGCATGGCTACCTTGATAGGCGTAGTGTTGTCTTAGTTCATTGTGAGTCGCACATGCAGGTTTGATAATTTTCATCCATTCATTCGTTCCTTATTCATGGTTGTCTAATGTTCCGTGCTTTCGTTGTCTGATATGCTGTGTTTTTTTTTGCACGGTTTGGGAAGTTTCGATCGAAGAAGGCTGATGCATGAAACGATGACGCTATTTCCGGTTGCTTGATGTTTGGCTGATGATTTCTTTCTCTTATGTTGTTCTTGGATGATTCGGTTTGCGGATAGGAGAGTGTGTGCTAGTGCAGAATTCAAAAACATGGAGGGTGAGAAGCATGATGCCGTTGTTGACCATCAGAAGCACCTTGGACCGCATGACTGCAAGAAGAAAGGTAGAGGTATTTGTGGTGCGAGATGTTTGTAATTTAGATTGGGTTCTAGAGTGTGTATGTGCAGGTAGGTGTTTGCATATAGTCGTGCTCTCTTTCCTCGGCTGGGGATTGGATGGATGGTACCGGGTAACACGCCGTAAACACCAAAATCAGTTCATTTCCTCGAGCTTTCGGATGCCGTCCTCCGATCCCTTCTTGCTCCATCGCTAGCTGTTGAGTTCCCCTTCATCAACACGGAGTGTTCCATTGGTTTTGACTTCGATTAAAGGACTACAAAAAGAAGGAATGTCGATTAAGAACGCAGTGATGAAGAAGTCTTCAAAGCGATCACTAAAGAAAGCATTTCAAGCTATGCTGCAACAAGCATCTGTTGCATTCGTTGAGGATCAGTATGAGGATTGTCGTCAATTGTAGAGGGTATCGTTGTGTAGGTCATCTTGTGTTTTGTGTTTGTTGTAGATAGAAATGCGTATTGATGGACTGACGTTTTTTTCTTTGTACCTGCAGTTCACAAGACTTTGGAAGACAAGCATAGAGAGGGTAAGATCAGTGCAAGGACTGCAGTTTATGTAAAGTGACATTTGTAGAGTGTCTAGAGGCAGTTCCATGAGAATTTTGATTGGCTATTGTGTTGCGGGCTTGGTCATTGGTATAGTACTCCAATTGCCTTTGTTTCCCTTTCGTGGGTACTTAGATTTCTCTTGCAATCACAACAACACAATGCATCCGTAGATGCACTCAGTATATGCAAAAAATAGTGGGCGCATCTATAAGCACTGATATAATTAACAAAAATACGGGTGCATCTATTAGCACGGTTAGTCACTCATCTATTAGCGTGGGGAGGTGAAGGAGAGTAGAAGGTATGATGCAGACTGAGCTCTCAAGGGCTGAACCTTGGCTGTCTCTCAGGGTAGCAAGGTGTTGTGATCTGGACGGAAAGTCTACCGAAGCCTCAGGTGGAGCACGCGGACTCGAGTCTAGAGATAGCCAGCAGAAAGGAGAAGGACCTTGTGGTAAGATCAAAGGACCACATCATTGGTGGGACTTTGGATCTGTCTCTTTTGTATTGTGTCCATATTTGTGGACGGAAATATATATTTTGGTGGTTTCTCTATCTAGTTGGTTCATTGTCTATTGATGAGTCTGCACATCTATGTGATGCACATAAGTAAAGAAGTTTGTGATTCCACACCCATCGCACAGTGTGAGCTCCTGGGCATTACTATAAGTGGGGTTGTTGGTAAGCTGAAAGGAAAGCAAAGAGTGGACACAAACTTAGAATACTTGCATTACTTGCATTATGGAATGAAGAAGAGTGAGGTCCTTAAGTAGGCACCTCATACATGCTCACTGACATCACTGATGACTTCAGAGCTCCACAATCATCTCCTCAATCTACTCCTAGATTCTCTCAATCATCCTATGTGGCTCTTTCACCACCTAACTGTGCTTGTGGGCACCAAACTGTGCCTCTAGCACTCACACATAGAAATGAAAGGAAAGCAAAGAGTGGACACAAACTCAGAATACTTGCATTACTTGCATTATGAAATGAAGAAGAGTGAGGTCCTTAAGTAGGCACCTCATACATGCTCACTGACATCACTGATGACTTCAGAGCTCCACAATCATCTCCTCAATCTGCTCCTAGATTCTCTCAATCATCCTATGTGGCTCTTCCACCACCTAACTGTGCTTGTGGGCACCTAACTGTGCCTCTAGCACTCACACATAGAAACCAAGGTGTGCTTGAGGCATACACCTTGAGATATCCCATCAAACCCCCCCTCAAGGGAATGCCTCAGGCTATGTCAAGGATTCATCTAGTCTCATAGTTTCTCATGCCATCTCATGGTGGTCAATGATAAATCTATGGCTAGGTTCTCATGCTAGCAAGGGTTCCCATGGGTTTAAGGTAAACAAAAGGGATACAAAAAGACCTTCCAATGGTTATCTCCCCTGCATGTACATGCACACAATGTCTGCAGGAGGTACCATGGAGCAAAACACACACATGGCCTACATCATAAGGTGACCAGAGGTGTTTACAAAACACACAAAAACACAATAGTTTATTTCATTCATTTTGGAGGACTATCCAGGCTGAGTAACTTGACATAAAAAGAGAGATCTGGAGCATACATGGAGATGTTTTAAAATGCATAATCTTCATGGGATGCCTCATCTTGTGGAGGCAGAATATCCATGTCAAGGCAAGGTCTTACCACATGGGCAGTGTCTAGTGCCTTATAAGATGGTACTATGATAGAACAAGTGGATCTGGAAATCATATCCTTCAAGAGAACAATTATCTTGTCATCTCCATAGTTGTGTAGGGAAGCATATCTTAGGTATCTGACGTTCATCTTTTTCTTGTACTTGGAGTCAAATAAAAGTGCCATGAGAGGGTAGATCTCTGGCTTTGTAGTTGCTTCCTTTTTGGCAACCATTGTTTTGGCAATCTTCAACAAGGAAGTCAGGTTGACATTTTCATCCTTTGTAGCATAACAAGACATTGCTTTATGTTTTGGCTTTTCACATATTTTGCATAAGCAAGCCATGAGAGGGTCTAACCCAGGTATTGGGCAGTGTCTTCTCTCTTACAAGGCTTAGAATAACAACTGAAATGCTTCAAAATATAAGCATTTAATGTAGCAAAGTCTTGTGACCAAATTTCAAACAATGATGCTTCTTCTTATATGCTTCATAGAAGTGGCTAAAATGAATACTTTCCAATCAAAACCAGGTCTAGCAATTCAAAACAAAACTGAAGCCACACTTGTACTAAAGTTATTGAAAGTTTCAAAAAACCAGAAATGCTAGAGTAGCATTTTATGTAGCATCATCTTCAAAAACTTGTCCAAAACTGTCAAAACCAAAAGGCTGAACTTGGAGGGCTTGTAGTTCACTCTTCAAAGAAAGGAAAAGAGGGCTTTCTGAAGCAAAAGAAAGCTCATATACCAGAGAGGGTCCAGCACAGAGGTTGGACGAAATGGTGCGCACTTTTGCCCGTGAGAGTTGCTACAGGCTGAACCTGAGTTTTGACGATTTCTCCCTCATTACTGAACCAAATGAGCTGAAAAATGGCTCAAAATCTTCGTCTTGAGGTCGCCCATCTACTCCTAAGAGAGCTCAGGCAATGGCGGAGCAAGCAGGGAGTATTGAGCAATAGAAGAAATGGCGAAAAATGCGTTGTTTAGGGAATGGCAGCCAACACAGACGTTTTTTCTTCAATTGCTTGCAGGTGGAAGTTTGCCCATACTAGAGGAGTTTCTAGCTCAGAGGGTTTGGGCAATGGTCGTTTGTAGGTGGAGAACCAAGCTCTCAAAGATTTTGGGAAGAAAGAGGAAAATGGAGAAGAAGAAGATGAAGAAGAAGATGATGATGTGGCAGAAATGGGCTCAAGGGGGATCAAAGGGCTCTGATACCATGTTGGTAAGCTGAAAGGAAAGCAAAGAGTGGACACAAACTCAGAATACTTGCATTACTTGCATTATGGAATGAAGAAGAGTGAGGTCCTTAAGTAGACACCTCATACATGCTCACTGACATCACTGATGACTTCAAAGCTCCACAATCATCTCCTCAATCTGCTCCTAGATTCTCTCAATCATCCTATGTGGCTCTTCCACCACCTAACTGTGCTTGTGGGCACCTAACTGTGCCTCTAGCACTCACACATAGAAACCAAGGTGTGCCTGAGGCATACACCTTGAGATATCCCATCAGGGGTACCCTCTGCGTGTACCCTCTGTTGGGTCTTTTCTAACATGGTATCAGAGCCCAAGTAGGAGGCTCACAGGTGTGGGAGCCTGAAGGCAGGGACCTTGCTGAAGGACGACCCTGATTCAAAAGCTCTAGGGAATCAACTTCCACGACTGGAGGATTGTGCCCTTGCGAGAAGGAGGGTCAGTCAGGTGCGTTCAGAGTTCTGGTTTACTGAAATTGAGTTTGGTTGACTTTGCTGTGTGGTATATATAGCAGAGATGTTGACCTCTATAGCCTCTTCAGCCCCTGCTTTCCCTTCCTCCTCCCCCAATTTTCTCTCTTTTACTATCCCTAACTTTGGAGAGTCTGAGAACCTGGACAGGACTAATTACCCAATCTGGAAAGTAAAGATCTGGAGTCATTTAGTGGCTCAGAAGTTGTGGAAGCTGACCACGGGAGAGGAATCGAAGCCGGAGGACATGGTGGACAAGAGAGGGGAGGTACTCATGGCAGTAGACAAAGAGGAGCTTGAAGCTTGGGAAGACAGAGATGCCCATGCCCTGGCAATAATCATAGGGACTAGGGTGGATTCCGTTCTTCCGCATATCCAGCTAGCCGAGACATCAGTGGAGGCGTGGGCCACCCTGAAGGATCTGTACGAGATAGAAAATACCTCCCGGATTGTGCTTCTTCAGCATCAACTCTACAATCTTGATATGGAAGAAGGAGATACGGTACATAGCCATTTGACGAAGGTCAAGGTGGTGAGGGATCAGCTGGCAGTAATTGGTCAGAAGACAGACTCATGCCATCTGGCCTTGATGGTACTGAGGAGACTGCCTCGGAGTTTCAAGAGCTTTGTTATGGCTGTGACAGCAGGACAGAGGACCAAACCTCTAACATTTGAGGAGTTGTGTCCATTACTGCTACAGGAGGAAACTCGGGAGAAGCTCTACAACGAGGATAAATATGACAAGGTAATGCTGGTGAAGGATTCGATTGGCAAAGGAAAGGGCAAGCCTAACGGTGGCAAGTCCAAGCAAGATGACTCTGACGACGAGGGGACTTTGAAGAGGAAGCACAAGAAGAAGTGTTTCTATTGTGATACGCTCGGACATTTTGCAAAGGACTACAGAAATAAAAAAGGCGGATCTCAAAAACAAAAAGGAGTCTGACTGAGATTCAGAGGGAAAGGCCAAAGCAAATGTGGTAATCGAAGAGTTGTTCCTGGTGACATCACCGAGTGTTACCGAGGTCAGATATGTTGATCCAGAAATCACAGTAAGGATGTCTGACATAGAGATGTGGGTCGACGAGGAGTCAGATGCTTCTGTGAAGGTGAAGGACAGCATGGAGCGCTTGGTACCTTCCAGGTGTGTGGCTGTTGACACTGACACGAGGGTGGATTCCATGGAAGGCCCTGGGGTCTCATGGTCAGATGGATGCTGGAGTTCAGAAGGGGACAGTACAGGATTACACAAGCGCTTGGTGGGTGCCTCAATGAGAGTTTGCTTTCATAGCGAACATTCAGGCAGTACAACAGTCTGGTATGTATTTGATATTCTGCATTTGAGCCTTCATTTGAGACTGATCTTCTCTTCATTTGTCTCACGTGATAAGAGATTGGAAGGAATTGGCCTTCTTCGAAGGCAGAAGGGGAAGTATTGGTGCTTCTTCAAATCTTGGATCAGATTGCTAGAAGGTGATGGACAAAGAGTACTAAAGCCAGAAGAGTACCTGCTTGAGAGCTCAGCGAGAGTTCATGGTCCAGGTTATCTGGAAATATTCATTGGTTGCAAACCTTGGCAAAGGAAGGACGGGTTGAAACAGACCCTCAAAGCATGGTGCCTGGAAGACTCCAGGTTGTTCACTCATTATGAGGGGGACGACAGGAAGATCGTGACGGCGGGATTGCTCGAGTTCGAAGGCGGGAATGTGACTGAAGGAGGTGGTACCAGGAGGTGCTACCAAAGATGGACCTGTGTATAAGGATGGTGTGCGAAAGCGGAACCGGACCTGGTGGAGTAGGAGCCGCTTGATGAAAAGCTAGGAAAAGATTTCGACATCGAAGAGTTCTACAGGACTACGACCAGGGAGTTACTGGAGCATCATCATCGACGTGTTGGCATTAGGCCGAGATGTGTCGGTGAGAGGGGGTGTTGGAAAGGTCACCTCCCCATCTGTAAGCCCCCAAATGAGGAGTGCATGGGGGAGGGAGACCTAGGGCAGGATGTGCCCAAGAGAGAAGAAAGAGAGGGGGTTACCACATGGGCAGCACCTCACAGGATTGGAACCTGCAGAGAGCGTTAGCATGGCGAGGGTAGTGGGCAGGTGAAGGGCTTGCAACAGACCCTGATGATGGCGCAGTATAGGTGGGTTAGGACAGCAAGATGTACAGGAGTACGGTGCTGGACATGTGGCTGGGAAGTGGACCTGGCAAAGGCGCAGATATGGTAGGATGTGCAGGCCCAGATATGCAGCAGCAAATATGGCTGTCAGTGGGTAGAAGGCAGGCCTTATATAGGCTGGATCCTTGCCTTGAATGGAGGGCCAAAGGGCCCTGGAAGTTTGGGCCAAAAGCCCTAGGTTGTGTGCCCTTTTAGGGCTGGACCAGCCACAGTTTGGTCAGCCAGTCTGGTCGGCCAATCTGCTGCAGGCCTATAAAAGGAGAGGCCCTGGGCCTCATTTCACATCCAACAGTTCAACAGAACCAGCAGCAGACAGGAGCAGCCAAAAGACATTTTCTTGGGCCTCATCTTGGAGGTGAAGGAGAGTAGAAGGTGTGCTGCAGACTGAGCTCTCAAGGGCTGAAACTTGGCTGTATCTGAGGGCAACAAGGTGTTATGATCTGGACGGAAAGTCTATAGAAGCTTCAGGTGGAGCACGTGGACTCAAGTCTAGAGATAGCCAACAGATAGGAGAAGGACATTGTGGTAAGATCAGAGGACCACATCATTGGTGGGACTCTGGATCTGTCTCTTTTGTATTGTGTCCATATTTGTGGATGGAAATATATATTTTGGTGGTTTCTCTATCTGGTTGGTTCATTGTCTATTGATGAGTCTGCACATCTATGTGACGCACATAAGTAAAGAAGTTTGTGATTCCACACCCACCGCACACTGTGTGAGCTCCTAGGCATTACTATAAGTCTTCCGCTACGTGTACCCTCTGTTGGGTCTTTTCTAACAGTGCCACCACGTATTATTATCTACCATTGGTTGATAGACAACCTATTCAAACACAAATACAAAAATGTTAATTTCCTTGCGTTGAAGGCATCAAATATATATATGTGCGTGTTTTTATATATGTATAGAGTACCTGCTCAAATTATTGTGGTAGTACTAGTGTGTCCTTGCTTTGTCAATACTTTATGGAGTCAATAGCCCCTTGCATAGCGTTTGATTGTTGCATTAGGGTCTCTTTTCACCATGTCCTTAAACCACTTGACATCCAAAATATACACAACGAAGGTCCGAAATTCAAGGTTAATAATATCTTGAATTATGCCATAATAATCATCCATGGCTCCATTGACTCCCTCAAAGCTAGCAATGATGCTGCAATCTTGTGTGTTTCTCTCATCATCAATCTGTTGTGTCCAAAAGTTCTTGTCCTCACACCATATAGCATTGAACATAGTACACTACACCAAGACAAAATCAATTGAATAAGTAATCTAGATTGTTGAAAGCTACTAACTTATGCAAAAAATTCTATATGCTGACCTTTTGCATGCATCCTCTAGCATACTCCCATTCTCCATTGTGATAAGCATCGACTCATCTCTGTCTGCTCTCTTCAGTTCATCAAGTAGCCAATCGACATGAATATCCTTTGGAAGTGCTCTTAGATGCTCAGGGTATGGCACACGAGATCCATGGTGTGTATGAAAGAGGGCCCTTTCTCCTTGTCTTCTTGCCTTTGCATCCTCATATCTTGCCACCCATCTTTTCATCAGATCACTATTAAGCATGAAATAGAGGCTCAGATTATTGAGCAACTCTCGATCCATTACTTTGCTCCGTGCTTTCCCTTGAGACACAGTAGAGGTCATCCGTAGGTCTTGTTCATCTCCTCTTCATCTCTCCATAGTTGTAGGAGAGAGCTATTTACATGGACAAGAAACTCAAAAATATATACAAGTGACTCTTGTACCAACCAACCCTCGGCCATGCTACCTTTGGGCCTTACATTTTGCCTCATGAAACCCTTTAAGATCTTCATGAAGTGCTCGAGGAAGAACAACCTTCGTGCATGTACAATCACGCATATAGCAATCTCATCCACCAAATGCACTATGAGATGTAGTGGGCTTGTGAGAATAGAATGTGGAAAGGTCTCCTCCACTAAACAAACTACCTTCATTGACATAACTCAAGCATCCTCAAGCGTGGTGGGATCTATTTCCTTTGAGCTCACATATGTGCTTAGAAAAAAGTGCGCCATATTAGCAATATGAAAACCATGCATCAAGCACAAATACGCTTAACATTTTGTACAGTGTAAAGCTGTACCTCACAAGCTTGCCCATCTTGTAAATACAATCCTTCATGCCCTTCTATGCACAATGAGAAATGCTAGTAGGTAGTATGAACTGAACACATGAGCGATGGTTGATTAGTTTGTTCTAGACTCACAAATTTAGAACGAAAAAGAGATTATGCCAAGTCATACTTATATGTAGCATCTTGTTCCCCGATCATGAGATTTCAAGCCGTATAATTGTTCTACACCTCTTTTCGTACTCTTCATGAAGGCCCCATTCAAACACCTAATGGATCTAGTGGGAGTACGAATTATAGTCATAGCCCGCTTCACTGCCACCATCTCTTTCTTTGATAACTTCTATGGTGCATGGGGTAAAAAGACATGCCCATTTGGTCTCTCTTGTGGCCAAGATTTACGCATCCTCCCTGTGGTGCATACTTCCTCCCTTATGCTCAAGGAATCTTGTGTCCCAATCAAATGAGCCCCAATGATAGACGCCACATTCTTGAAGATATGCATGGGATCAAGCAGGTGATTGATCTTGAGGTGGGACCAATATGGTAGATGATAAAAGATGGAGTATTTAAACAAAATATGGCATTAGCTTGCAATCTTTATTTCCATTCAATATAGCACACAATAGTGATGAACCCTTAATGGCTCATGCCATATGGAGGAGGAGTTGTGGAAAGGTCCAAAATTTGCTTCCAATCTCCTGAAGTGAATGACTATGGAGGGAATTCATTCCAAGGGGAGACATATCTAGGATGATCAAGTGGGTAAAATTGATGGTGATTCTCGTAGATGACCTTCTTCAAGTCCTCTAGCTGTGAAGAAACTAGCGAAGGACTACAAACAGGACATGCATGGTAACCCGATGTAGTGAGACCTAAATACTAGACTCAATTGGGTAAGCAAGGTGGATTCTCAATGCTACATCAATTTCCTACTCATAATTAAAAGTTTAATGCTTACTTGAACACTCGCTATAGCCTGGGAAGTCATGCATCGTCCACATCAACACTGCCTTGCAAATGTAGTCTCGTGATGAGGGAGGCCTATTCACGTCATGCACCTCGATACGTATCTCTAGCTCATCAATCAAAGGCTCCAGATAAGCATCCTTGTCTTTAATATTATGTTTCCCTGGAATTAGAAGGGATAACATAACATGTCCTTTCTTAATTGCCATAGAGGGTGGAAGATTGTAATTCACCAATATCATCGACCATACACTGTAGGAGGTGCTGTTGAGACCAAATGGGTTCACACCATCCATACCCAATCTAAGTCTCAAGTTCTTGGGTCCTTCCTTGAAGCTTGGCCATGTGTCTTCAATATGCTTCCACGCAGAAGTGTTGCAGGAGTTCTCCACTTGCCATCAGTGGTTGATCGATGGGAGGAATGCCATGACATGAGCTCTGCAATGGATTTGCACTTGAACACATGTTGAATGCGAGGGGTTATGGGAAAATGTAACAGAACCTTATGAGGCACATCCAAAGTTTTGAGATCCACTCTATATCTTGCCTTGCCATAAGTAGGACACTCTCGAGCCACAAAATAGAATGCAATCATTGATGCATGCATGGATGCGGTTATAATACAATCCTCCAAGAGATATCACATAGTGCCTCGCCGTATCTCTTGAGGTCGGTAATTTATTCTCCCTTGGAAGCATGTTGGACAATAGCCTCCATGTGAAGACCAATTGATCCATTAGCATAATTCATCATGTGAAGGCCATAAATGAGAAAAAGTATTCCAGTTGATCCAGTAGCATAATTCACCATGTTTGCAAAACATAAAGCTTACTTGAGCAATGCATTCAAACTTGCATTGCTCCATCCATAAATGGTTTGAAAGTTTAGTAACTGAAGGGAGGAATGTAGAACAAAGAATGTGCACCCCTCTGTGTCACTGCTGTAGTAAAAAGATGGTCTTGTTCCATGCTATCATCTCTCCGTGAGGACTCATGGGTAAATAAATATCGCACCATATCATTGAACACCTCCTCCTCCACAACCTCATGAGCTAATGGTGGAGGGATATTATCACCATCACTCCATGCATCTATAAGGGTCCCACCTAAATATCCGACCTTGAATCGCCAACGCTTCGTATCCTCACAATGAGCATAGGGTAACATAGTGGGTGCATCCTATATTAAATAGAAAAGAATCAGATATCAAACACTTGAACATCCATAGGTATCTCAATCAACCTCAACGTTTTAACACTTACCATGGATATGGTCGCATCCCATTCTCCATACTTTGAGATGTGACTAAGTGTAATTCTATGTGCATGATACGTGTTCTGTTGGCATCGATCACACATACATTTGACTTTTTGCTCCACGACAAGACAAAGCACCCATAGACGCACACACAGACGTGTTTACTAAACTTTAAAAAAAACTTACAGGCACATCTATTTGCACGTCTATTTGCGTGTTTACAGACCCGCATCTAACAGCATGTCTATATAGCAGATAGATGTGCATATAGACGTGCATCTAGATACATAAATAAACGCTCTGCTAAAAAATTTAAAAACAGACATACGCATTGTTAAATGCGTGTATAGATACAATTATAAACGGTCTTATAAACACTTTTATAGATGCACAAACAGACACTCCCTGAACAGACAGATGCGTATATAGATGCATTTATAGACGCACTACAGAATGCTGTGTATGTTGTGTATTTTTTTAAATTTACAGAATGCTGTGTATGTTGTGTATGCTATATAGTTACAGGAATCCCATTTCCACATTGTGTAATTCAATTCTTACAGCCAACCGCATTTTAATTACAATTCCAAATAAAACATTACAACTCCAAAACGCAATAAAATTGAAAGCTCAAGAGGCATGAAGCCAAGCCAGTGGCTTTAAGTACAAAAAAGAGTAGCTAGTACTACTTCTACGACTAATCTATGTTCTCCACGTCCTCGCTCCCTTCCACACTTCCTTTTGCGCTCCCTTTTATGCTCCCTTCTCCGTCTCCTTCCTCGTCTTCTTGTGCAGGGACCTGTAAAAAAGGGACAACATATATCAATGTATGAAAAATCAAATCTTTACTTATAATATTGACATTATCTAATTACTTTCAAATACCTCGGGGGCTGCTCCAGTAGCTCGGATATATTACTCCTCAGCAATCAACTTGTCATGATAGAAGTGCTTCCATGTATCTCCTCTACCATGGTGGTAGTGGTAGGCTGTCTCGATAGGAGTAGGGTATCTGCCCACGATCTCAAGCTGCAAGATGACACAGAGGGGTTAGTACAAAGAAACAACCTCCTAATAAACTACATAAGCAATATAATTTGAGATCGATACTTACAAATTGGGCCTCCCATGATTCAACACCCCCTGCTCTAAAATGCACGCTTCCATATTGCTCCTTCTAGATCCTTCGTGCCTCCACGTGCTGCACACTGGGGTCCTCCCTCATTGACTTCATTGCTTTCTTCCACTCATGCTTGTGAGCGTTGTGGGGCGGGCCCCTTGGTGGTTGACCTCCCTCGAGCCTGGCAAGCTTGGCTAGTGCCTGCCTCTTAAGCGAAGATATTTTATTGCCAAGTATCGTAATAATCTTTAACTTGACCCATTTATCTGTGAGCTAACGATTGGGGGGGTTAGGATACCTAGAGCGAACAACAGTGAGGGTCTCATCAGCCAACCTCTTTGGATGGTCTTTGTAGTGGATAAAGCAATCTCTGTAACTGTTAGCAATTACAGAGCGCATGAAGGCCATGATGTCCTTCCCCCATGCATCCATTAAGATGCCTCCTGTCTGAGTGATGTCATAGAAGATCGTACCATCACCCAGAGGCACATCCAAATCATCTGAATCATCATCGTCCCCACCACCACCCCTCCCAAAGCACTGTGCCATGCATCCCCCACCGCTCTCCCTGCTACTACACGTGCTACCGTGTCGTGCTGAGCTAGTACGTTGGCCACTCATAGCTGGAGACTGCACGGGACTACGTGGACCACTCGTAGCTGGAGAACCGAGTCTCGACTGCACAGGAGTACACTGACGGCTCTACGAGACAGAAGGACCTCCTGACGGCATGGGGAAAGGGGCATAAGACGGCATGGGGGAAGGGGCATAAGACGGCATGGGGGAAGGGGCATAAGATGGCATGGGAGAAGGGCCTCGACTGTGTAGCCGGTTGGGATGTGCTGACTCTGCTGGGGTAATCTCAGCTAGTGTGGGGTTGGGGTGGTTTGGAGTTTGTAGTGCCGACTCTTGGGGGGTATTTAGAGTACCCATCATATACCCGTATAACTCCGTAGGACTGGGAGGGTGCCCTAAAAGGTTATTTAAGTCCCTAAAAATAGACTCTCGCAGATTAGGTGAGCCCGAAGAGCTTCTTGGCCACATGATGAACTAGAGAAAAGAAAAAAAGATGATTATTGATGAGCTGAGAAGAAAGGGGAAGGGAAGAAAAGATTACTGTCGGAGCACGTCTATAGACACGTTTGAGAAGCGTGTCTATTTTTCATATAACAGCGTGTCTATAGACGCAGCTGTCTATGTTTGCAAACAGGATAGACGCGCATCTAGACGCACCTATAGACGTAGTTTTAGATGCGCTCCGATAGACAGACTATTCTAAAAAGTAGAAAAGGACATGCGCCACAAAAACGTAACACATACCAAAATCATTCGTTTCTTAGATACAACAAAGGACAAATCCAAAGAGAGCAACTTCCAAAAAAGGTCAACCGTAAAGAGACTTACCTTGGATAGATGTATGGAAGCTTCTTCTCCTTCTTCAAAGTTGCTTCTCTTCCTTGTTCACCCTCTTCTCCTGTAAGCCTGGAAGTAAGTGTGGGTGCCTTTCTCTTAAGTGTAAGCTTGAAAGTAAGTGTGGGTGCCTTCCTCTTAAGCATCAAAACTGTGGATCTATCAATAGTAAAGCAAGCAAGCCACGTGAAGTATAAGTAATGTGAAGAAAAGCAAAGCGAGCACGCTAAAAGCAGATTTGAAAACCGCATCTATAAGTGCGTCTAATAACGCATCTAAATACGTGTGTAATTGTGCGTCTAGATACACAGAGCAGATGCGGTTTTAGATGCACCTATAGCCACGCACCACAAAACAAATAGATGCGGTTTTACATGCGCCACAAAGTTTTCAAATTAAATATTTGAAGAAAAGCAAAATTTTTTGGGTTGCTTGTTTATAGGATGTCTTCATGTTTAACAAGTACCTCTAGTGAGGATGAATCCCTCCGTATCCACCATCGCGAAATGTGGTTGGAGAAAAAAATCAAATGTATGTGTGATCGATGTCGAGAAAACATGTATTGTGCATGCAGGATTACACTCAATCACATCTCAAAGTATGGAGAATGGGATGCGACCGTAAACATGGTAAGTGTTAAAGAGTTAAGGTTGATTGAGATACCTATGGGTGTTCATATGTTTGAGTTATGATCCCGTTTTAATTTGATACAGGATGCAGTGCCACACCCGCATATGTTGCCCTATGCTCGCCGTGAGGAGACAATGCGTCAATGATATGAGGTGGGATCTTTAGGAGGGACCGTTACGGATGCATGGAGTGATGGTGATAGTAGCCCTCTGCCATTACCTCATGAAGCCGTGGAGGAGTAGGTGTTCGATGATATGGTGCGAGATTTATATGTCCATCAATCCGAAGGGAGGGATGATAGCATGGAGTAGGACGATCTTTTTACTGCAACATCGACTCCACTGTTTGAGGGGTGCACTTTCTCTATTCTACATGCCTCCCTTCAGTTACTAAACTTGCAAACCATCTATGGATGGAGCAATGCAAGTTTGAATGCATTACACAAGTAAGCTTTAAAGTCTATTTTTCAAACATGATCAATTATGCTAGTAGGTCAATTACTCGAATGCTTTTCCTCATTTATGGTCTTCATGTGCAGGCTATTGTGTAAAATTCTTCCGAGGGAGAATAAATTACCGACCTCAAGAGATATGGCAAGGCAACATGTGACCTCTCTTGGAGGATTAGATTACAAGCACATCCATGCATGCATGAATGATTGCGTTTTGTTTCATGGACTACATAAGGATGCAAGAGAGTGCCCTACTTGTGGAGAGGCAAGATATAGAGCAGATCTCTAAACTTTAAATGTGCCTCATTAGGTTTTGTGACATTTTCCCATAATCCCTCGCATCCAACATATGTTCAAGTGCAAATCTATTGCAGAGCTCATGTCATGGCATTCCTCCCATCGATCAACCAATGGCACATGGAGAACTCCCGTAGACTCTCATGCATGGAAGCATATTGAAGACATGGCCAAGCTTCAAGGAGAACCTAGGAGCTTGAGACTTGAATTGGGTATGGACGGTGTGAACCCATTTGGTCTCAAAAGCACAGTGTATGGCCATGTTATGCTGTCCATGTTATGCTGTCCCTTCTAATTCCAGGGAAACATAAAGTTAAAAATCCTGATGTTTATTTGGAGCCTTTGATTGACAAGCTAGAGATACTTTGGAGAGATATCAAAGTGCATGATGTGAGCAGGCCTCCCTTGTCATGAGACTTCAACTGCAAAGCAGTCTTGATGTGGACGATGCATGACTTCCCAGGCTATGGCGAGTGTTCAGGTAAGCATTGCACTTCTAATTATGAATAGGCAAAGGATGTGGCACCCTAAACCCACCTTCAACTCTTAATTGCATCTATTGTTCTGGTCTGACTACATTGGGCTACCATGCATGTCCTGTTTGTGGTCCTTCGCTAGTTGCCTCACAGGCAGATGCATTGAATAAGGTCATCTATGAGAATCACCATCGATTTCTCCCACTTGATCATCCTAGATATGTTGCCCCTTGGAATGAAGTCCTCCCACAATCACTCACTGCGGGAGATTGGATGAGAATTTGGGATGGTTCCATGACTCCTCCACCACTTGGCATGAGCCGGTAAGGGTTTGTAACTATTGTGTGCTATATTGGCTGGAAATAAAGATTGCCCGCTAACACTAGCTTTTGTTTAGATACTCCATCTTTTATCATTTACCATATTGGTCCCACCTGAAGATCAATCACCTGCTTGATCCCATGCATATCTTCAAGAATGTGGCATCTACCATTTGGGAGCATTTGAATGGGACATGAGATTCCGTAGGCATAAGCGAGGATCTATGTACCACAGGGAGGATGCGTGAAGCTTGGCCACAAGAGAGACCAAATGGGTGTGTTTTTTTACCTCATGCACCGTGGAGGTTATCAAAGCTAGAGATGGTGGCGATGAAGCACGCTATTACTACAATTCGTACTCCCATTGGATGCATGAGGTGTTTGAAGGGAGCCTTTACAAAGAGCAAGAAGAGAGGTGTAGAGCAATTAAAGTAAGTATTTTATGTAATATCTTTTTCCTTTCAAATTTGTGAGTGAATAATTATAAGCGACTAATCACCTCCTCAGGGGTTCAATTCATACTACCTACTAGCATTTCTCGTAGTGCATCGAAGGACGTGAAAGATTATATTTACAAGATGGGTGAGCTTGTGAGGTACTTTACATGATACAAAATATGATGCATATCAATGCTCCATGCAAGGTGTTCATATTGCTAATATGGTGTACTTTTTCATTTCTAGGTATGTGAGCTCAAAGGAAATAGATCCCACCACGCTTGAGAATGCTTGAGTTATGTCAGTGGAGGTGGTTTGTTTAGTGGAGGAGACATTTCCACATTCTATTCTCACAAGCCAACTACATCTTATAGTGCATTTAGTGGATGAGATTGCTATATGCGGTACTATACATGCATGATGGTTGTTCTTCCTCGAGCGCTTCATGAAGATCTTGAAGGGCTTCATGAGACAAAATGCAAGACCCGAATGTAGCATGGCCAAGGGTTGGTTGGTACAAGAGTCACTTGTATATATTTTTGAGTTTCTTGTTGATGTGGATAGCTCTCTCCCATGACTATGGAGAGATGATGAAGACCTAAGGATGACCTCTATAAGGGAAAGGCTGCAACAAAGTAATAGACACGGAGTTGCATAATAGTATCAACCTCTATTCTGTGCTTAATAGTAATGTGATGAAAAGATGGGTGACAAGATACGAGGATGCAAAGGCAAGAAGACAAGAAGAAAGGGCCCTCTTTTGTACACACCACGGATCTCGTGTGCCATACCCTCAATATCTAAGAGCACTTCCAAAGGATATTCATGTGGATTGGCTACTTAATGAAATGGAGAAAGCAGAGAAAGACGAGGGGGGCATATCACAATGGAAGAATGGGAGTATGCTAGGGGATGCATGAGCAAGGTCGGTATATAGAATGTTATGCATAAGTTTAAGCATTTTCAACCACAACGGATTGATGATAAGAGAAACACACAAGATTGCGGCGTCATTGCTAGCTTTGAGGGAGCCAATGGAGCCATGGATGATTATTGTGGCATAATCCAAGATATTATTAAGCTTGACTCTCGATGCTTCTTTGTGTATGTTTTGGATGTAAAGTGGTTTAAGGACATGGTGGAAAGAGGCCCTAATGCAACAATCAAACACCATGCAAGTGGCTTTGTAACTATTGACTCCACAAAGTTTTGGCAAAGTAGGAAGGGCACACTAGTACTACCACAACAATGTGAATAAGTACTGTGCACACATATAAAAATACTTGCTTTTAAATATTTGATACCTTCGATGCAAGGAAAATAGCATGATTGTATTTGTGTTTGAATTAGGTTGTCTATCAACCAATGGTGGCTAATAAAAGATGGTGGCATGTCATACCTATTATGCCACGTTGCAAAGTGATGTATAGTACATTTACTAATATGGAGCGTATGGAGGATGATCATGGCCATGGACGTGATGATGACCATGATACGAGAGAGGAGGATGATCATGAGATAGGAGACACAGATATTGAGGCCATTACCTGTGAGGACGAGCCTACCATTGGTGATGCTGATTTCAATGAGCACATGAGTAGCACAAGTAGTAGTGGGTTGAATGTATTTGTAGATCTAAACGCTTGTTTGGATTTTGAAGTAGATAGTTTGGCAAGGGTTGATCTCATTGAGGATAAGATTGAACCGTATCCCATCATTGATATTGGCAAAACTATTTTATATATTGTCTCATTCTCCTCACCTCACTTAATTCTTGTATATGTGGGCTTGCAAAAAAGCATTGATGTTTTTGTTAAAATGACATGCTTTGGTAATCATGGGCAATGTTTGGAAAGCAGTGATGTACACCAAAATCTCACTTTCTATATTCTTTGTTTTGCATCTAAATACGCATCTAATTCTCAGTGTAGACGCACAAATAGACGTGCTGATAAACGCAATGTTAGACGGGCCCATATTTTCTCAGTGTAGACACGCTAATAGACGTGTTAGTACATGCGCAAATAGATGAGCTATTAGATGCGCCCGTAATTTCTCTATTCAAGCAACGCCTATAGACGTGCCCGTTATTTTGCACGTCTATCAAGCACGTCTATGTTGCTTTCTGTTGTTGTGCTCTAACCACATTTCTCGATTGTGGAGACGGAGGGATTCATCATCATTGGAGGTGCTTGTTGAAGATGAAGACATCCTATAAATAATAACAACTCAAAATGTTAGTCCAAAATGTCAGTCAAGCCCGCCCTTTAAATTTTTGCCCAAACTATGTGTAACGTGTCTATTTGTGCGTCTGTGATGTGAAAATGCATCTATAGTGCACATCTATTACACAATACAGACACGCTAATAAACACATTTTCAAACACGCTACTTGATTTTAAACCTAGATTAAAAAAACCTTTTGCTCACTTTGCTGCACTTGCTTTCCTCTTAGCTTTTTTTCCCATCTCCAAGATTAGCTCATCTCCAAGCATGTACACCTCATCTCCAAGCATGCACATTCATCTCGAAGCATACAAGAGAAGAGGGTGAGGAAGGAGGTCACAAGAGAAGAAGAAGAAGAAGCTTTTGAGAAGAAGGAGAAGAAGCTTTTCATACCTCTATCCAAGGTAAGTCTCTTCTCAGTTGCTCTTCTCTCTCAATCTATGATGCTTCTTATACTTGTGGAAAGATGTTTTCTTCAGATTCGTCTTCTTTCGCATGCAAGAAAGAATGTTTTTGGGCACTTTTGTTTTATGTGGAGGTCATATGATCTGTCACTATTGAATTTTTGTTGAGATTTGGGTGGCGGAGCGCTCCTAACAAGACCTCAAATTGTTTCTAAATTGTGTACCCATGCCTATAGACATGCTGGTAGGTATGTGTATAGATGTGCTATGACAGTTTGATCTCCTTCTCCTTCCCATTCCATTTTCCCCTTTTCCTTCTCCTTCTCCTTCTCACTCTCATCCCCCTTCTCATTTCTTAATTTTTCCATACTTATTGTTTCTTCTTCTCCTTCTCCTTCTCCTTCTCCATCTCTTCTCTTTCTCGATCCTTTCCTTGCATGCATGTTTAAGTTCAATTTTGAATGCCCTAACCATTCACAACAAGTGCGATGTGGTAGGTTGTATGCATTGTTCTTTCCTTCTAGTTGATGGTCATGCATAAAGCTTCATGCATTTTAAAAATTTAAAGCAATAATATTTGATGCATATGTTTCATATGCATAACTCTTTTATGCATATGCATATGCTTAGCTCTTTAAAGATTTATGCACGCATATGCGTATGTATAGGGGTAGAGCATGCTTTTTTATTCTTGTGGAAAGAGGGCATGCATGATGGAAATAATGGATTGCATGAGTGAAATTGGGATAAACACTACAAGGCATAGGCCCTTTTTCGACGAAAATACCAACATTTTTTACATTAGAAATTTTTTTTTACAAGTGCGAATGTCGTTATCAAAGTCGTTAAAAGCATCGGAAAAGAATGGTCACTATAAAACGTCGCTATATAGTGATGCTATTAATTGTCACTATATAGCGACATTGAGAATTGTCGCTATATATTACTCTATAGATAAGTCTTGTTTCAATTTTCTGATGAAGCTATCCTTGCTTCTTGTCACAATTAGATCATCTACGTACAAAAGTGCAATAGTAATGTCTTCCCCTTGAACTTTGTAGTAGAGAGTATGATCTCCATTGGAATTCATGTATCCCAAATCAGCAAAATACTTGTCAATTCTATTGTACCAACTTTTGGGTGCTTGCTTTAAGCCGTAGAGACTTTTCTTGAAATGGCAAACCTTATTCTCCTTTCCTGGTTCAACATAACCAGCTGGTTGTTGCATGTAGACTTCCTCGTCTAGATAACCATTGAGAAATACATTCTTGACATCGAGCTGATACACATTCCATTTGTTGAGTGTTGCTAGTGATATCAAGAACCGTATGGAATCCATCTTTGCTACTGGAGCATAAGTCTCATCATAGTCTTGACCATATTGTTGTGCAAATACTTTTGCAACTAATCTGGCTTTATATCTCTGAATACTTCCATCTGGATTGTACTTCACTTTGTATACCCATTTGTTTGCTATGGCCTTCTTTCCTAGTGGAAGGTCATATAATTCCCAATTATTATTCTTATACAAAGCATCCATTTCTTCATTCATAGCATTTTGCCATTCTAGCTTGTCTACTGCATCTTCGAAGTACACTGGCTCTTTTGTAGCCATGATGGTAGTCATAAAAGCATAGTTGGTGGTTTCCACCTGAATTGCTTTGCCTTTCTGAGCATATGTCAATCTGGCTGGTGGTTTGCTTTCCCTAGTAGACCATCTAAGCTGTTGTGGCTCTGCTTGGGGTGTTGCTGGCAATTCTTGCTCTTCTTCATCAACCTGTTCTGTAGATGACTATGAAGTCGATGCTTCTATCTCTTGTGTAGGTGAGGTTTTTCATTCTGATTCATCATCAAAGATTACATCTCTGGAGATAATGACCTTACAGTTGATGGGATCATACAATTTGTATGCTTTGCTTTCTTTACTGTAGCCAACCATGATGCATTTACGTGACTTCGCTGATGAGAACAAAGAGCGGAAGCAAGAGGGAGAGGGAGAGTGGAAGGAGAGAGCACAAGTTTGTGGAAAGCAAAAAGTCTTTGTGTGACTTCCCTTATTGCCTTTTATATAAAGAATAGATAAGGTGATGACGTGGCATTATAAGTACCACTTATACAAGGGATAGCACATTAAGCCTTTATCCCCAACAATGTATTGATGGGAACAAAATGCGGAAGCAAGAGGGAGAGGGAGAGTGGAAGGAGAGAGCACAAGTTTGTGGGAAGCAAAAAGTCTTTGTGTGACTTCCCTTATTGCCTTTTATACAAAGAATAGATAAGGTGATGATGTGGCATTATAAGTACCACTTATACAAGGGATAGCACATTAAGCCTTTATCCCCAACAATCTCCCACTTAAAGGCAATGTGCCCAAAAAAGAGGAAGAAGTGTACATAAAAACATATACACAAAATACAAGAGAATCTCAACATGAGAAACTCAGCCAACACCCATCTGTACTCTACAATGTGCAAAGCGTTGCGGGTTAAGACTCTTGGTCAAAAGATCTGCAGGATTGTCATGAGTGTGCACTTTGACAAGCCGAATGCGCTTATCCTCAAGTACCTGTCTGATAAAATGATATTTCACCTCAATGTGTTTCGTTTTGGCATGAAACACAGGATTCCGTGCTAGCTGAATAGCACTCTGACTATCACAATGCAAAATAGGAACCTCTCCTGATAAGCCAATATCTCCCACTAGATGAGATAACCATATGGATTCTTTGCACGCCTCTGTGGCTGCAACATATTCTGCCTCTGTGGTAGATAAAGCAATGCATTTTTGCAGCCGAGAGATCCATGAAATAGCACCACCACCTAAGGTGAAAACATATCCTGTAGTAGACTTTCTTTGGTCTACACATCTGGCAAAATCTGAGTCTGTGAACCCATGAAGAACCAAGTCTTTCTTCCCAAAGCAAATGCACACATGCATTGTGCCTTTAAGATATCTCATGATACCTTTCACGGCTTCCCAATGCTTCTTGCCAGGTGTTGCCATGTATCTACTGACAACTCCCACTGCAAAGGCAATATCTGGACGTGTAGCCACCATTGCATACATGAGACTACCAACCGCGGATGCATAAGGAGTCTTGGCCATTTCAGCCCTCTCATCATCTGATTGTGGACTGTCTTTTTGACTGAGTTTCACATATGGAGGTAATGGAGTATTAAGAATCTTTCCTCCCTCCATATTGAAACGCTGCAAAACCTTGCCAATGTATTCCTTTTGAGACAAATAGAGAAATTTTTGATTTCTGTCCCGTATGATACGCATCCCTAAGATGTGATTTGCATCACCAAGATCCTTCATATCAAAGGTCTTATGCAATCCCATTTTCAGTGCATCAATCTCATACCAAGATTTGCCTGCAATAAGCATGTCATCAACATAAATGATGAGCAAAATAAGGCTATAGAGACAGTGATCAACATCACTTCTCCTAAACCCCTGAGATTGCATGAAAGTATGGAATTTGAAGTACCACTCCCTTGGAGCCTGCTTCAACCCATATAAGCTCTTTTTCAGCTTGCATACCAACTTTTCTTTGCCTTCACTGACAAACCCTTCTGGCTGTACCATAAAAATTTCCTCATGAAGATCACCATGAAGAAACGTAGTTTTGACATCCATCTGACACAAGTCCATGTCCTCATGTGCAACCAATGCCAAAACAACCCTCAATGTTGTCATTTTCACCACAGGGGAAAAGATTTCATCAAAGTCAATGCCCTTCTGTTGCTTGAACCCCTTGGCAACCAATCTTTCCTTGTATTTGTTCTCAGCATTAGGAGTGACCTTGATCTTATAGACCCATTTGCATGGTAAGGCATTCTTTCCAGTTGGTAGTTTCACCAAATCCCATGTCTTATTTTTGATAAGAGAATCCATTTCTGAATGCATGGCCTTCTCCCACTTTCTCTTATCATGCCTTCTCATTGCTTCCTGATAGCGTGAAGGCTCACCACAATCTGTCAACATGACAAAATCAGCCACATAGTTCTAACCTATCAGGAGGTTTGGATACTCTTGTGGATCTCCTTACCCAAACATCTTGATTGGCTGGCTGTTCAGCCTGCATATATCAACCATATTATGTGGTTGTACCACCTCTTCTGGCTGTGCTACATCACCAAGGTGTGGCTCTATCTGTGGCATATCAAAGGCAATTTGATTAGGCTGATTCTCAGCCTCTATTCCCTGTGCATTAGGGACAATTGCAACAGCACCTTGCTGCATATTATTGGGCATATTTTGCTGTCTATTCACAATGATTTCTTCAAAGACAACCTTCTTATTTTTTGATTTTTGTGAGGGCTGCCTGTGCATGCTTTCCTCATGAAAAATCACGTCATTGCTGCGTATAATCTTCCCTCCAACGGGATCCCACAATCTATATCCCATTTCACCACTATCACCATATCCAATAAAGATGCATCTATTTGACATTGGTTGGAGTTTGTTGCGCTGATCTTTTCGTACGTGCACATACGCATCACAGCCAAACACTCTCAA
This sequence comes from Dipteris shenzhenensis, assembly GCF_047967505.1. Classification (NCBI taxonomy): domain Eukaryota; kingdom Viridiplantae; phylum Streptophyta; class Polypodiopsida; order Gleicheniales; family Dipteridaceae; genus Dipteris; species Dipteris shenzhenensis. The sequence goes on from NC_141616.1 coordinate 29,870,470, forward strand.
GTGTTTATATGAGGGTGGCTTTCCATACCACTGCTCCTCAGGTACTTTACCATCCAACCGCTTATTTGGTGACCTATTGATGACATGAATGGCTGTTTGAACAGCCTCTGCCCAAAAACCATAGGGTAAGGCAGCATGAGACAGCATACTACGGACTCTATCTTGAATAGTCCGATTTGTTCGCTCTACAACTCCATTCTGTTGAGGATTATGAGGGCTTGTGAATTCCCTCTTTATCCCCTTTTTGTCACAAAATTCTTGAAATATTTTGGAGACATATTCTCCTCCATTATCAGAGCGTAAGCATTTCAACTTCTTTCCTGTCTGATTTTCAACCAAGGCAACAAACTTTTGAAATGCATTAAAAACTTCATCCTTCCTCTTGATGAAATAGACCCACACTTTCCTTGTGGCATCATCTATAAATGTAACAAAGTATTCATGACCACCCATAGACAACTGAGGCATTTGATATACATCACTATGTACCAAATCTAAGGGTGTCAATCTTTGTTGCAATGTCACTTTATGTGGTGACTGTGAATGCTTACCAAAAATGCAATGCTCACAATACTTAAATTCTGAAAATTTCAGAGACGGTAAATAACCCAATTGAGACAGTGCTTGCATTCCTTTAACACTCATGTGTCCTAACTGGCCATGCCACAATGAAACCTTTGGCACCTCAGTTACGGCAACCACATGATTCTTTACATCAGAAACATGCAAAGCATACAAAGTATCACACTTATACCCCTTTGCAATGACTCTAGCACACTTGGTTATCTTCCACCTACTATCACCAAACATAGTGTAGTAGCCTTAATCATCCAATTGACCAGTACTAACCAAGTTCTTTTTAAGCTTTGGCACATGCCTAACATCATGTAGCATAAAATGTGTGCCATCAGCAAATACAAGTTTCACATCTCCAATCCCTTCAATAGAGCATCCATAATTGTTTCCAAGACGCACAACACCCTGTGAACCACCATTATATGAGCAAAACCACTCCCTGTGTGGTGTCACATGGAAAGAAGCACCCGAATCAATGATCCAAGTGGTCATATCACTATCATCATCAGTGATCAAAGCCTGTGCATCACGTGATGAAACAAAAAGAATGTCATCCTCACTCTCATGAGTGACTGCATTTATCTCTTCAAACTTCACACCACTGTTACTGCTCTCTACATGTTGCTTGCCTTTATCATTTTTGGTATTATGATTGTTGTTGCTGCCCTTCTTTTGCTCCTTTTTCCACTTAAAGCAATCTTTCTTCATGTGCCCCTTCTTTCCACAATGAAAGCACTCAATGTCCTTCTTAGGACATGACTTACTGCGGGATTTGCTCCTTTGGCTGTCATTACCTCTATGCTGAGGTCTTCCCCTTGTGTTAAGGGCAGTGAAAGACTTACTTGAAGCATTATTCTTCCTATTCATCTCCTCCATGAGGAGTTGGCTCTCAACATCTGCATACACAAGAATGGATTTGAATTGCTCAAAGCTGTCCTGAAAATATCCCAACTCTCAGGAAGAGTACAAAGCAGGAAAGTTGCTTTAAACTCATCATCAATGTTGAATTTCTGATTTGCTAACTGCTTGATGATAGAGTTAAACTCATTTAGGTGCACAATCATAGTCATGCCCTCCTTCATCCTGAGATCCATGAGCTTCTTGAGCCAATAAACCTTGCTTGCTGCACTTTGTTAAGCATACAAATCTTCCAACCTTCTCCACATATCCCATGCAGTGTCCTCATTCTCAACATTGAACAAGAGCACATCTGAAATAGAAAGCATAATTGTGGAACGTGCCAATTCATCAACACTTTCCCAATCATCATCAGACATATTATTTGGCTTCACCCCCTTTTCCTTGATAGGACAAGCTTGGTGCTTTTGAAGAAGCACATTGTAGCACTGCTTTTGCCAAATGGCAAAGTTGTGTGCTCCTTCTAACTTCTTGATGTTAAGAAGTGAACCACCTTCACTCCCACTTGAAGCCATGTTTGAGCAAATAAAAACAGCAAAAGCCATATAAAATAGCAACCAAAATTTGTTCTCTACAAGAGAGAACTTGCAGCCAATATACCTTCCACCTTTGAATGCATAAATAGTCCCAAAACTGTAATAAATTTCCTGCACCACTATGACTCCAAAACTGAGTCAAATATGCCTGCAAGACTGAGTGCAACTCACTCAAAAATCTGTCCCAACTTGTGACAGAGATAGAGGCATCCAAAACTCAGAGAAACTGTCCCAAAATGACAATCAAAACAGTCATAAAACTGCAGCAAACAGTATTCTTGTTTTTCTCAACATAAAAGCATCCAAATTGACATCCAAGATACTATTCCAGTGTCACAAAGAGTTGCTGAGCACTTGTGCACCAAAAGCCCCAATTTTTGAGGTCAAAAGTAAAACTTTGACCACCACAAATGTGCACAATCCAAGCATAAAGCAAATCAGCACCACTTTTGCAACAATATCAATGCATCCAAGTGCTCCAAGCACTGTTTCACAAAGGCATAACCTCTGACATCGAGCTCAAGGAATATTCTTGGAATATTTTAAATTCTTTGAGATTCCCCCTTCCAATGTGTCCCAAACAGAAAATTTCTTGCTTCAATGTGCAAGAGCAAGCCTTCCAATGCATAAAATTGTAAAAGCCCCAAATTTCTCTGCCTTATCCACTGCCACGTGTCACTTTTTGACAGGCTGAACCCTAAAAGTGATGATATCTCAGCACCACGAAGGCGAAAGTCAACCAAACTTGGCAGACAGTGTCCCTTCAGGTAGGCAACCGCTTTTATGATGTCAAAACAGCAGTAAAATGTGCGAAATCCACAAATCTGCAACTTGCCCTGTGGCTGGAAACTGAGAATCAGCAAGAGCTTCACAACGGTCAAGCAGAATCCAACCAAACTTGGCAGGATTCCTCTCTAGGAGTAGGCGACCACTTTTAGTGAAAAAGATTGGAGAAAAAACCCCAAAAAAATAGGCAAAATTCAACTCCTGTGTGGCTGAAAGGTGTCGCCCTGCGTAAACTGCACCGGATCTAATGTAAAGTACTACAAATGAAGTCGCCCTGCTGTAGGAGGTGTAGCAATACCAAGAGCTCCAATTGGAAAGGACCTTATGCAGAAATAGAGAATGAGTTTCCGCATAAGCTTCTCTCATTCTCTATTTTCGCATAAGCTCATGCATAAGCATGAGCTCATGCTTATGCTTCTCTCATTCTCTATCTCCGCATAAGCTCAGCTTATGCGGAAATAGAGAATGAGAGAAGCTCATGCATAAGAGAAAGCTTGTGCGGAAATAGAGAAATAAAGAAGAGGGAAAGCTTATGCAAATGAGAGAAGGGGGAAAGAGATGAGGAGCAAATGAGAGAAGGGGGAAATAGAGTGGGAAATAGAGAAGGAGCTTATGCGGAAATAGAGAATGAGTTTCCGCATAAGCTTCTCTCATTCTCTATTTCCGCATAAGCTCATGCATAAGCATGAGCTTATGCGGAAACTTAAGCATAAGCTCATGCTCATGCATGAGCATAAGCTCATGCTTATGCTCATGTGGAAATAGAGAAGGAGCTTATGCGAAAATAGAGAATGAGTTTCCGCATAAGCTTCTCTCATTCTCTATTCCCGCATGAGCTCATGTGGAAATAGAGATGAGCTTATGCGGAAATAGAGAATGAGAGAAGCATAAGCATGAGCTGAGCATGAGCTTATGCTTCTCTCATTCTCTATTTCCGCATAAGCTCATGCATAAGCATAAGCTCATGCATAAATAAATAGAGAATGAGCTTATGCGAAAATAGAGAATAAGAGAAGCATAAGCTTCTCTCATTCTCTATTTCCGCATAAGCTTATGTTGAAATAGAGAAATAAAGAAGGGGGAAACTTAAGCATAAGCTCATGCTCATGCATGAGCATAAGCATGAGCTTATGCTTATGCTTAAGCATTAGCATAAGCATAAGCTCATGCTTATGCTCGTGCGTGAGCATGAGCTTATGCGAATGAGAGAAGCGGGAAATAGAGAAGGGGGAATGAGAGAAGCATAAGCATAAGAGAATATTATGCTTATGCTTATGCTTATGCTTAAGCATTAGCATAAGCATAAGCTCATGCATGAGCATGAGCTTATGCGAAATGAGAGAAGGGGGAATGAGAGAAGCATAAGCATAAGAGAACATTATGCTTATGCTTATGCTTAAGCATTAGCATAAGCATAAGCTCATGCTTATGCTCATGCATGAGCATGAGATTATGCGAATGAGAGAAGGGGAAAATAGAGAAGGGGGAAAGAGAGAAGGGGGAATGAGAGAAGCATAAGCATAAGAGAATAAGAGGGAAAGGAAAGAGAGAAGGGAAAAGAGATGAGGGGGAAATAGAGAAGGGGGAAAGAGAGAATAAGAGAAGAGGGAAAAAAGAGAAGGGGGAAAAAAGAGAATAAGAGAAGGGGGAAGAAGGAAAGAGTGGGAGGGGAAGAGAGGGTTCCTATGCCCATCACTGCAGCTAGCGCTTAAGGCGCTAGCTGCAGGCCAATGCAAATAACAAAAATAATAAATGGAAAAAAGAGGAGAAAACAACCCATTTTTTCAAATAAGATGTTAGTGAAAGGAGGAGATTACAAAAGAAACTTCTTGAAGGGAGGAGATTGAGGAGACAAGGAAAGGAGGAGATTGAGGAGACAAGCAAAAAGAGAAGGAAGAGAAATACATAAAAAAGAGGTGAGTTTTCTTTCTTTCTTGAGATCTCATTTTTTGTTTCAATCCTTTCAAAACAAGCATGAAAACTAGTTTATAGGTTTAGCAATACAAGAAGAAACACTCACAAAACTAAAGCTAACAAACAAACAACCTACATTGTTGAAACAAACTCACCTCTTGAAGAACTTTGTTTCAAGGAACCAAAGAGGGAAAAGGATAGAGAGGGAGTACAAGAGGTAGGAGAAGGGTGAGGAGTGGAAAATAGAGTGGGAGGTTGCTTGGAATAGGTGGGAGGTCGTCGAAAATAGGTGGGAGGTTGTCGAAAATAGGTGGGAGGAGATTTTGGGTTGCTTACTTGAGAGATTAGGGAATGGTATGAACAAAACACCGCGCGTTTAGCATTTCGGGTTTTAACCCACAGCGTCGCTATATAGCGACGCTAATCCGTCACTATATAGCGACGGAACAGAGGATACCGTCGTTATATAGCGACGCTTACTGTCATTTTTTTGATGTGGCATCAAGAGAAGCTCAAACATGCTTTTTTATAATTGTCAATATGTCCTCCTCATGCTTATGTTGTGGTTTTATAAGTGTAGATGGAAGGGACGAGTGGAAGCTCATCCGATGATGCGCCAACGCCCAGGAGCACGAAGTGGCTTACGGAAAGGTTATACTGTCATTGCACTCATTGCAAGCGAGAAGTACGACATCAACGTCGGATTATCATGCGCCACTTGCGGATGTATGGGGAGAAACCGGAACCAGTACCCCCCGTTGGTGTTGCACATGTTGATGGATCATCGGTAAGTCAAAGCTATTTAAGTTCACAATCTTATTGTATACCAGGAAATAGAAGATCTTATATTTACACGAAATCTTAAAACAGGATGAGGAGGGTGACGAGGGTACACATATACCTTCTCACTTTCAGCAAGACTATAGTCTCTCGGATGACGACGAGGGTATGGTCGACATGATGGATTCCATTTTTAGGGGCACTACATCCCACGTACACATGATGTCAAAGTCTGAGGTCAAAATGTGAGAGTTGCAATCAACACAATTGTACAAGGGTGCTAGGATGTCTAAACTACGTGCTTGTCTCTCAATCTTGAATCTACAAGTACAGTATGGGTGGTCAGATACAAGTGTCTCGGCCTTTATGAGGTTAGCCCTTGCATTAATTTGACTCATTATTTGTATATTGTTTGTTTTGAGAATCATCATTTGGATACTATCTTTGTCATAGGTTGCTCCAGAAGATGTTTCCTGCACCAAATACCATGCCCACATCAAGAGATGAAGCGAAAAAGATGCTAACAACGGTGGGTATGGATTATGATACCATCCATGCTTGCCGTAATGATTGTATTCTCTTTCGTCGTGAGCATGGAGATTTGGCTAGTTGTCCAAAGTGTGGGGAACAACGATATAGAGATGACTTGCAGGGTGAGCGGATACTGGTAAAGGTCTTGAGACACTTTCCCATCATTGCAAGAATACAACACATGTTTCGATGCAAATCCATAGCGGAGTTGATGACATGGCATGCATCTCATCGGTCCACTGATGACACATTGAGGATTCCCGCAGATTGTGCAGCTTGGAAGCACATAGATAATCAGTGGCCGGACTTTATGAGGGAGCCATGCAACTTACATCTTGGGCTAGCCATGGACGGCATGAATCCTTTCGGGTTACGCTCGACATCTTGGTCGACATGGCCCATAGTCATGGTTAATTACAATATCCCACCATGGCTAATAATAAAAAAGGGACACCTCATGCTTGCACTACTTGTGCCAGGAAAGTACAAGGCAAAAAACATGGACGTGTACATGGCACCTTTGATAGAGGAGTTACAGATATTATGGAGAGGAGTGCAGGTCTTTGATATTTCCAGAGCTCCTAGACATACCAATGATATTTTGGTCAGGGGTATCTTGATGTGGACCATGCATGACTACCCAGGATATGGAGAGTGCGCAGGTACGTGGTTGTGTCTTTACATGTATAATGAGGGATTATGCTTTTTTTACTCTCTTTTGCATGCATGTCTTGTACTAACACATTCATGCACGCGTGCAGGACTTGTTACAAGTGGGTACCATGCTTGTCCTATTTGTGGACCGGCTCTGAAATCGCTTGCACGCTACTCCAAACATATGAGGAAAAATGTTTATGAAGGTCATGCTCGATACCTTCCGCTCGACCATCTCGCACGTGGAGGTCAGCTTGATCCACCACCATCATATTTGAAGGCAAGTGATTGGATTCAAGCTTGGAGGGCGAATGGAGAGGAACCTCCTCCCGGTATGAAGAGGCTATTGATCTTTCACGAGCTTTCTTATTGGGGTCAGTTACAAATCAATCATCTCTTGGATCCCATGCATATCTTCAAAATGTGGGGGCTACTATTTGGGCACACTTGGTTGGTTCCAAGGACTCGAGAGGAGTACGAGAAGACTTGCGTGCTATGAATAGGATGTCTCGTTTGTGGCCCCAAGTGCATGCTTCGGGAAAAGTTGTCCTCCCGAAAGCAACGTGGATCCTCTCTACGAGGGAGGAGGCAGCAGTCAAGGCAGACATTGCCTCTTTTCAAACACCGACAAGGTACATGCGTTGCTTGAAAGGAGCATTTTCAAAGGACAATAAGCTTAGCGGCCTCAAGTCCCATGATTGGCACAAGGTCTTACAGGTATTCTAAGTAGAATTAGTGTACCGATAATCGTGATGCGTTAGCGTAATTATTATTATGTTATATTGTTGACATGACTTCATTGTTGCTTTGATAGTTCATCCTCCCAATTACAATAAAAGGGTGCTTACAAGAAGATGTTAGAAATGCTATATTCAAGATCTGTGATATTGTGAGGTATGCTTACTATCAAATCGCGTTATGTATTTTCTTCATGGACATGTGAAATAGGTGGATATCTCAAATATCTTACATATGCATGGACATGTGAAATAGGTGGATATCTCAAAAAGAGATCTCTATATCAAGCATCGAGAAGGCTAGGGTGGAATCCATCGAAGCCGTATGCTTGCTTGAGAAGCACTTTCCCTCGAGCATTATGACAACTCAAGTCCACTTGCTTGTGCACATAGTTGATGAGGTGGCTATAGCAGGTACCGTTCATAGTCGATGGATGTTTTTTCTCGAGCGGTTTATGAAAACTTTAAAGGGGTTTGTAAGACAAAGAGCAAGACCGGAAGCAAGCATGGCAGAGGGATGGCTTGTGCAAGAGTCATTAGTATATATCACAGAGTTTCTTGCATCCACGAATCCTGATATGCCGCAAGCTTGGCACAACAAGGATGATGATCACATCGTTGGCAAGGTTCCTCAAGGAAAAGGGATTGAAAGAAAGATGAGCGAAGAGCAAATGGAGATATTCAATAAGTTTTGTATCCTCAATAGCCCTGAGATGCAGAAGTGGATTGAGAGATATGAAGTAGCCAAAGCAGAAAGAATAAATGCAAGGACGAGATTCAGAGTAATGTACAGGCGATCACAACCATATCCATGAGATCTGGCTCTTCTCCCTACTCACATGTCACTTGATTGGCTACAACTGGCTCTATGTAAAGCCGAACGTGATGGAGAGACAATAAGCGAGCGCGAGCGAGAGTTATCATCTGGATGTATGGTGCATGTAAGTTTCTTATCTCTTGACGTAATTAAGTAATTATTTGTGGCAATATATGCTATAAAATAGGTGCATCTTCATTGTTTTAATGATGCTCTTTTACAATACAAAAACTACAGTGCATTATGGTCATATGGACGACATTTTTGCGTGGAACGCATCGATTCAAAGAGCGTCACATATGATTGTCGAGTCATGGCTAACTTCACACAAGATAGCCGAGCAAGTGCTTCGGATACCAATCTTCTCTCCTCACAGTTGGATTATTGTGGAACCATACACGACATCTATGAAATTGATTTCAAACGATTTACTATTTTCATTCTTGATGTAAAATGGTTTAGAACTACTTACAACGGTCCCCATGCGACAGTGAGAAAAGATAGTAGCGGTCTCTTTGCAATAGACTCCACCAAACATTGGACCAATGAAAGTGATACTTTTGTTCTTCCCGAGCACTGTGAGCAAGTGCATATACTAATGATTTAATTAGTCGAAGCTTTCGTTTTTAAAGTCTATTGATATATATATAATTGACGACATTTGGCACCCATCTTCAATATAGGTGGTTTTTCATCCGGATCGTTCTGATCCAAGATGGTGGTACGTGATCCAAGTTGCACCACGAAGTAAGCAAATTTTTGAAGATCGAGATGTGGATATGGAGATGCCACTACCAATGCCGGATCCAATTGATGAATCTAGCGAAGAAGATGTAGATCACCATATGAGCCAAGAGGAAGATGCGCATAATGACATCGCACGGGAGGAGGATGGAGATCACGATATTGACGAAGAAGACAACAATCATCAAGATCAATCACCACACTTAAGCTTTATTGAAGAAGATGATCAAATACCTTTAGGTGAACGTACGATGCTAGAGTACGATGATGATATAAAAGATTAACTCGGTATAGAGTTGGAGATAGACTTGCTTGGTGCCTTAGACTTGGCTCAAGATGAAACAGTTGATGTAAATGCTCTTATTTGATTTTTCTCATCTCAAATTTGGACATGAATATATGAGCTTCAAAGGCTTGATGTACATGCTCTCATTTTTTTATTCTCTATGAGTTCAAACATGTATGAAAATTTAAAAAAATTTGTCATTGGAAAAAACTAACTTTTAAGGCCTATTAAAAAAAAAAAAAAGGCTTGGTGTCATGCACAACCATGAAAAAACACGGTCCTAGGTGTGTTAATCAAACAAGTACTTATGCTCCACTTTGCACACAAGTCCGTTTCAACTACGTTGAGGTGTGTGCAAATTATTGTCACCACCGGATATGCTTTGCATGGTCGATCACGCATTATACACCGTTTTTTCCCTAGTGATATGCACATCTGCAAAAAAACACGCCCTTAGGTGTGTTATCTGACCAAGTACTTATCGGATGGGTGTGCCTCTTTGAGAATAGTTCAATACCACCTAGGTTGCAGTGTAGGAAAAGAATTGTTCCCATCGGATATCCTTTGCATGGTCGATCGAGCATTAAATACTATTTTTGCTCTAGTGTCATGCACATCCATAAAAAAACACGCTGCTAGGTATGTTATCCGATCAAGCACTTATGGGATGGGTGTGCCGCTTTGCATGTAAGTCAATTCCACCTAGTTGAAGGTGTGCAAAGTATTGTGCCCATCGGATATGCTTTTCATTGTCGATCAAGCATAAAACACCGTTTTTGCCTTAGTGTCATGCACAACCATGAAAAAACACGGTCCTAAGTGTGTTAATCAAACAAGTACTTATCGGATGGGGGCTCCAGTTTGCACGCAAGTCCGTTTCAACTAGGTTGAGATGGGTGCAAAGTATTATCACCATCAGATATGCTCTGCATGGTTGATTACGCATTATACAACGTTTCTCCCGTAGTGATGTGCAAATCCGCAAAAAAACATGCCCTTAGGTATGTTATTTGACCAATAACTTATCGAATGGGTGTGCCTCTTTGAGAACATTTCAATACCACCTAGATTAAGGTGTAGGAAAAGTATTGTGCCCATTGGATGTGCTTTGAACAGTCAATAAATACCATTTTTGCCTTAGCGTCATGCACATCTGTAAAAAAACACGCTGCTAGGTGTGTTATCCGATCAAGTACTTATGTGATGGTAATGCCACTTGTGCCCATCGGATATCCTTTGCATGGTCCACCGAGCATTAAATACTATTTTTGCTCTAGTGTCATGCACATCCGGAAAAAACACACGCTGCTAGGTATGTTATCCGATCAAGCACTTATGGGATGGGTGTGTCACTTTGCATGTAAGTCAATCCCACCTAGTTGAAGGTGTGTGCAAAATATTGTGCCCATCGGATATGCTTTGCATTGTCAATCAAGCATAAAACACCGTTTTTGGCTTAGTGTCATGCACAACCATGAAAAAACACGGTCCTAAGTGTGTTAATGAAACAAGTACTTATCCGATGGGGGCTCTAGTTTGCACACAAGTCCATTTCAACTATGTTGAGATGCGTGCAAAGTATTGTCACCATCGGATATGCTCTGCATGGTCGATTACGCATTATACAACGTTTTTCCCGTAGTGATATGCACATCCGCAAAAAAACATGCCCTTAGGTATGTTATCTGACCAAGTACTTATGGATGGGTGTGCCTCTTTGAGAACATTTCAATACCACCTACGTTAAGGCGTAGGAAAAGTATTGTGCCCATCGGGGATATGCTTTGCATGGTCGATCGAGCATTAAATACCATTTTTGCCTTAGTGTCATGCACATTCGTAAAAAAACACGCTGCTAGGTGTGTTATCCGATCAAGTACTTATGCGATGGGAATGCCACTTTGCATGTAAGTCAATTCCACCTATTTGAAGGGGTGTGCAAGGTATTGTGTCCATCGGATATGCTTTGCATTGTCGATCAAGCATAAAACACCGTTTTTGCCTTAATGTCATGCACAACTATATAAAAACACGGCCGCAGGTGTGTTATTCAAACAAGTACTTATCGGATGGGGGCTCCACTTTGCACAAAAGTTTGTTTCAACTACGTTGAGGTGCGTGCAAAGTAGTGTTACCATCAGATATGCTTTGCATGGTCGATCACGCATTATACACCATTTTTTCTCTAGTGATATGCACATCCGCAAAAAAACATGCCCTTAGGTGTGTTATCTGACCAAGTACTTATCGGATGGGTGTGCCTCTTTGAGAACATTTCAATACCACCTAGGTTGAGGCATACAAAAAGTTTTGTGCCCATCGGATATCCTTTGCATGGTCGATTGAGCATTAAATACTATTTTTGCTCTAGTGTCATGCACATCCGTAAAAAAACATGCTGCTAGGTATGTTATCTGATCAAGCACTTATGGGATGGGAGTGCCACTTTGCATGTAAGTCAATTCCACCTAGTTGAAGGTGTGTGCAAAGTATTGTGCCCATCGGATATGCTTTGCATTGTCGATCAAGCATAAAACACAGTTTTTGCCTTAGTGTCATGCACAACCATGAAAAAACACGGTCCTAGTTGTGTTAATCAAACAAGTACTTATCGGATGGGGGCTCTACTTTGCACGCAAGTCCGTTTCAACTATGTTGAGGTGCGTGCAAAGTATTGTTACCATCAGATATGCTTTGCATGGTCGATCACGCATTATACACCGTTTTTTCCCTAGTGATATGCACATCCGCAAAAAAACATGCCCTTAGGTGTGTTATCTAACCAAGTACTTATCGGATGGGTGTGCCTCTTTGAGAACATTTCAATACCACCTAGGTTGTGGTATAGGAAAAGTGTTGTACCCATCGGATATCCTTTGCATGGTCGATCGAGCATTAAATACTATTTTTGCTCTAGTGTCATGCACATCCATAAAAAAACACGCTGCTAGGTATTTTATCCGATCAAGCACTTATGGGATGGGCGTGCCACTTTGCATGTAAGTCAATTACACCTAGTTGAAGGTGTGTGCAAAGTATTGTGCCCATCGGATATGCTTTGCATTGTTGATCAAGCATAAAACACCGTTTTTGCGTTAGTGTCAAGCACATTTGTAAAAAAACACGGTCCTAGGTGTGATATCGGATCAAGTACTTATCTAACCGACACGCCACTTTTCATGCAACTCAATAACACCTAGGTTGAGGTGGGTGCAAAGTATTGTGCCCATCGGATGTACTTTGCATGATATATCATGTATTAAACTCCGTTTGTGCCTCAATGTCATGCACAATCATAAATAAACACATTTTTAGGTGTGTTATTCGACCAACTGCTTATTAGATGAGTGTACCACTTTGCATGCAATGCAATACCACAATTGTTGAGACTCATGCAAAGTATTGTGCCCATCGGATATGCTTTGCATTGTCGAACAAGCATTAAACATTGTTTTGGCCTTAGTGTCATGCACAATCGTCAAAAAACGCGGTCCGAGATGTGTTATTCGACTAAGTACTTATGGGATGGGCACGCCACTTTGCATGTAAGTTAATAATACCTAGGTTGAGATGTGTGCAAAGTATTGTGATGATCGCATATGCATTGCATTGTCGAGTAAGGATAAATCAGCATTTTTGCCTTAGTGTCATGGACAACAACCAATAAAAAACATGGTCCTAGGTGTGATATTCTAAAAAGTACTTGTCAGATGGGGGAGCCACTTTGCAAGAAAGTCAATTTCAACTAGGTTGATGTGCATGCACAGTATTATGTCTATCGGTTATGCTTTGCATGGGGGATCACACATTATACACCATTTTCCCCCTAGTGTTATGCACATCCGTCAAAGAACACACTTTTAATAGGTATATTATCATACCAAGTACTTATTGAATGGGCGTTCCACTTTGCATGGAATACCATACAACCGCTTTTGAGGCATGTCCAAAGTATTGTGCCCATTGGATATGCTTTACATGGTAGATTGAGTATTAAATACCGTTTTTGGCCTTGGTGTCATGTACAACCATCAAAAAACACGATCGTAGGTGTATTTTTCAAACAAGTACTTATCGGATGGGGATGCCACTTTGCACACAAGTCAATACTGCCTAGGTTGAGGAACGTGCAAAGTCTTGTGTCCACTAGATATGCTTTGCATAGTCGATCGCACATTATACACCATTTTGTTCCTAGTGTTATGCACAATCATCATAAAATACGTTTGGAGGTGTGTTATCTGAACAAGTACCCATCGGAGAAATGTAGATGCGATAATATTAGAAAATTCTCGGTATGTGTATATGTGTGTGTGTGTGGCAAACAATTTTGATACAACAAAGTAAACACCTAGTGCACAAATTATGCACTTCATACCTTGAGTAAATAAGCTTATTGATGAGGATAAATACGCCCTTGAATAAAAGCACAGTTGTTGTATGACCACAATAGGATCGCTTTGACACCTGTGATTTTACCCACATGTAAGTTTGCAAATAGTATAAAAAATCATATAATAATATATTAATAGTTTGCAAATGTGTATAGCAAGTGAGTAATGGGAAGTGGAAGTGGGAGTGAGGAGGGAGGAGTAGAATGGGAGAGGGAAGTAATAGGAGTGTATGATAACAAGTATAAAAAATAGTACAATAATATATTAATAGTTTTCAAATGGCAAGTGAGTAATGGGAAGTGGAAGTGAGAGTGGGGAGGGAAGAATGGAATGGGAGAGGGGAAGGTAATAGGGGAGTAGGATAATAAGGGAGTGAAATGAGTGAGGGGAGTTAATAGGGGATGAAAAAGAGGAGGGTGAGATGGAAAAATATGGGATTTTGGGAAATGGGAGGAGTATGGGACTTGGTGGAAATGTGGGATGGGAGTGGTGGCAATGGGGGAGGAAGAAGAAATGGATGGGGGGAGGGCTAATGGAAGATTGGGATGAGGGATGGGGGTCCAATGGGAGAGGGGGAGTAATGGGAGCCAATGGGAGAGGGGATAAATGAAAAGCCAATAGGAGAGAAGGGAGGAATGGAAAGCCAATAGGAGAGGAGGAGGAAAACCTAATTTTTCTTATATATAGTCTTCCTTCTTCATTCATTCTCCCCTCATTTCATTCATTGAAGCAAGCAAGCAAGGATGATCAAGAAAGCAAGGAAGGAAGAGCAAGAAAGCAAGAAAAAGCAAACTTACAAACTTTTTCTAGGTACTTGCAAATTTTTTTGATTAATTCTTTATCTAGATTTTTTTTTTAAATTTGAAGAGAGAGGAACTAGAGAGAGAGGTTCCTGACGACCGCCAGGAGGGGAGGAGAAGGAGAGAATGGAGGGGGGGGAGGGGAGGGAGGGGCGGGGGTGGGGTCGAGGCAGGGAGGGGGGGGAGGGGAGCCAGGTAGGGAGGGGGGGAGGAGGGGCCGGCGGGGTGAAGGCGGGGTCGAGGGAGGGAGGGAGGGGGGGTTCTGACGGGGTCAAGGGAGGTAGGGAGGAGGGGGGGAGGGAGGGGCGGGGGCGGGGGGGTTTTGGCAGCCGCGGCCACCAGGACCCCTGGAGGGGGGAGGGGAGGGAGGGGGTTGGGGGCGAGGGAGGGGGGGCCGTTCTGGCAGCCGCGGCCGCCAGGACCCCCTGGAGGGGGGAGGGGAGGGAGGGGGTGGAGCCAGGTGGGAGAGGGAGGGAGGGGGGGGTCTGGCAGCCACGGCCGCCAGGACCCTCTGGAGGGGGGAGGGGAGGGGGGGGAGGGGTCGAGGGAGGGAGGGGGGGGGGGGTCTAGCAGCGGAGGGGGGAGGGGAGGGAGGGAGTGTGGGGGGGGTTCTGGCGGCCGCGAGGGGGGAGGGGAGGGAGTGTGGGGGGGGGGTCTGGCAGCCGCGGCCGCCAGAACCCCCTAGAGGGGGGGGTCTGGCGGCCGCGAGGGGGAGGGGGGGGGTCTGGTAGTGGAGGGGGAGGGGAGGGAGGGAGGGAGGGGGGGGTCTGGCGGCCGCTGCTGCCAGAACCCTTGGAGGGGGGAGGGGAGGGAGAGGGGGGGGAGGGAGTGTGGGGGGGGGGGTCTGGTAGCCATGGCCGCTAGAATCCCTTGGAGGGGGAGGGGAGGGATGGTGGGGGGGGGTCTGGCGGCTGCCGTCGCAAGAACCCCTTGGAGGGGGGAGGGGAGGGAGGGGGGGTCTGGCGGGTGGGGAGGGAGGGAGGGGGGTCTAGCGGCCGTGGCCGCGAGGACCCCTTGGAGGGGGGAGGGGAGGAAGGGGGTGGGGGAGCGGGAGCGGAGGGCAGGGAGGGGGCGGGGGGGAGTGGTTGAGGGGTTGAGGGAGGGAGGGGGGAGGTCTGGAGGCCGCGCCGCTAGAACCCCCTGGGAGGGGGGGATGGGAGCCGGGTGGGGGAGGGAGGGAGGGGGTCTGGCAGTCGTGGCCACCAGGACCCCCTGGAGGGGGGAAGGGAGGGAGGGGGGGTGGGGGAGCAGGAGTGAGTGGAGGGAGGGGGGGAGGAGGGGAAGGGGGGAGGGGGGGAGGGGAGGGGGGGGAGGGGAGGGAGGGGGGGTCTGGCGACCGTGGCCGCTAGGACCCCCTGGAGGGGGGAGGGGAGGGAGGGGGTGGGGGAGCGGGGGGGGGGGTCTGGCGGCCGCGGCTGCCAGACCCCCTAGAGGGGGGAGGGGAGGGAGGGGGTGGGGAGCGAGAGCGGAGGGGAGGGAGGGGGGGCGGGGAGGGGAGGGGGGAGGGGTCGAGGGGTCGAGGGAGGGAGGGGGAGGTCTGGCGACCACGGCCGCCAGAACCCCCCGGCGGAGGGGGAGGGGAGGGAGGAAGGGGGGAGGGGAGCCGGGTGGGGGAGGGAGGGAGGGGAGGGTCTGGCGGCCATGGCCGCCAGGACCCTCCAGGGGGGAGGGGAGGGGAGGGGTGGGGGGCTAGGGGAGGGGGTGGGGTCGAGGGAGGGGAGGGGGGCGAGGGGAGGGCGGGGTCGGAGGGAGGGAGGAGGTGGGGAGGGGAGTGGAAGGAGAGGGAGGGGAGAGGAGGGAGGGAGATAGAGGGAGAGAGAGAGAGGGAGAGGAGAGGAGGGAGCGAAAGGAGAGAGAGGGGAGAGAGGGAGGGGAGGGAGAGAGAGAGTGAGGGGAGGGAGAGAGAAAGAGAGAGAGAGAGAGTGAGGGGGGAAGGTATGGGAGAGAGAGAGAGAGTGAGGGAGAGAGAAGCAAGGGAGTAGAGGGAGTAGAGGGAGAGAGGTCGAATTCTTACAAGAGCTACAAATAAGATTTGACTTAGGAAAAGAATGAAAGGGACTTACGAGAAGAAAGTATCAAGAAGAATGTTGAACACAAATTTGAATTCTTACAACTAAGAGTAGAACTATCACGAGCAAGAGCGACAAATAAGATTCTTGCTCAAATAAGATTCGACTTACTATCACGAGCAAGAGCGACAAATAAGATTCTTGCTCAAATAAGATTTGACTTACTATCACAAGCAAGAGTGACAAATAAGATTTGACTTACTATCACGAGCAAGAGCGACAAATAAGATTTGACTTACGAGAAGAAAGTATCAAGAAGAATGTTGAACACAAATTTGAATTCAAAAGGAATGTACGAGAAGAAAGTATAAGCAGAACACAAATTTGATTTCCCTCTTTTTTGAAAATTCAAATTTATGAGTGGGAGGAGTGGGCTAGTTTTTCTTATATATACTCTTCTTTCCATTCATTCATTCTCACTCTCTCTTCATTTCATTGAAGCAACCAAGAGCTCAAGAGAAAGGATAAGCGTAGCCTTACTTTTTTCACTTTTCCAGGTACTTGCATTCTTTTTCATTCGTCTTGTAATTCTTTTTCTTTACTTACCATTCTTTTTCAGTTAGTTTCTTGTTAAAGTTTTTGAGTTCTTTTTCTTAAAATTCGTCTTGTAATTCTTTTCCTTTACTTACAATTCTTTTTCAATTAGTTTATTGTTAAAGTTTTTGAGGAGGGGGGTTTTTTAGAAGGCATTACAATTCTTTTTAAATTAGTTTCTTATTTGAGTTTTTGAGTTCTATTTTAATTAGTTTCTTATTTATATTTGAGTTTAAGTAAATTTGAGAAATGAGAGAGAATAGGGAGGGAGAGAAAGAGAGAGGAGAGAGGGAAAGAGAGAAATTAAGAGAGAGAAGAGGGACTCTTGGCAGCCGTGGCCGCCAAAGGGAGAGAGAGAATAGAAATGAGAGAGAGAATGAGAAATGAGAGGAGTAGGGAGGGAGAGAAAGAGAGAGAGGAGAGAGGGAGAGAGAGAGAGAGATTCACAGAGAGAAGAGGGGCTCCTTAAATGAGAGAGAAGAGTAGGGAGGGAAAGAAAGAGAGAGGAGAGAGGGGGAGAGAGATAAAGAGAGAGAAGAGGGTCACCTAGCGGCCGTGGCTGCTTGAGGGAGGGAGAGAGTAGGGAGAGAGAGGGAGAGAGAGAGAAAGAGAGAGAGGGAGAGAGAGAGAAAGAGAGAGAGGGAGAGAGAGAGAAAGAGAGAGAGAGGGAAAGAGAGAGAGGGAGAGAGAGAGAAAGAGAGAGAGGGAGAGAGAGGGAGAGAGAGAGATGTTTAAGAGAATGAAACGTGGCGAGAGGAGAGAGGGAAAGAGAGAAATTAAGAGAGAGAAGAGGGGCTCTTCGGGGCTGTGGTCGCCAAAGGGAGAGAGAGAATGAGAAATGAGAGAGAATAGTAGGGTGGGAGAGAAAGAGAGAGAGGGAGAGAGACAAAAGATTAAGAGAGAGAAGAGGGGCTCCTTAAATGAGAGAGGAGTAGGGAGGGAAAGAAAGAGAGAGCTGAGACGTGGCCGCCAAAGGGAGAGAGAGAATGAGAAATGAGAGAGAGGAGTAGGGAGGGAGAGAAAGAGAGAGAGGAAGAGAGACAAGAGATTAAGAGAGAGAAGAGGGGCTCCTTAAATGAGAGAGAAGAGTAGGGAGGGAAAGAAAGAGAGAGATGAGAGAGGGAGAGAGAGAAGAGAGTCTCCTGGCGGCAATGAGAGAGAAGAGTAGGGAGAGAAAGAAAGAGAGGGAGGGAGAGGGAAAGAGAGAGAGAGAAGAGAAGAGGGAGACTTAGGGAGAGAGAAAGAGAGAGAGGGAGAGAGAGAGAGAGAGAGAGAGAAAGAGAGAGAGGGAGAGAGAGGGAATGAAACTTCTCTGCTAGAAGAGTAGGGAGGGAAAGAAAGAGAGGGAGGGAGAGGGAGAGAGAGAGAGAGAGAGAGAGAAGAGAAGAGGGAGACTTAGGGAGAGAGAAAGAGAGAGAAAGAGAGAGAGAGAGAGAGAAAGAGAGAGAGGGAGAGAGAGGGAGGAATGAAACTTCTGTGCTAAAGGGAGGGAGAGAGTAGGGAGGGAGAGGGAGAGAGAGAGAGAGAAGAGAGGAGGGAGACTTAGGGAGAGAGAAAGAGAGAGAGGAAGAGAGAGAGAGAGAGAGAGAGAGAGAGATGAGAGACAAGAGAGGAGGGAGACTTAGGGAGAGAGAGATAAAGAGAGAGGGAGAGAAAATGAAACTTCTAGCGGCTGTGGCCACCAAGAGAAGGAGGTAGAGAGAGAGAGAGAGAGAGAGAGACTTCTCGTGACCGTGGCCACCAAGGGAGGGAGGGAGGGAGGGAGGGAGGGAGAAAGGCTGAGAGAGATTAAGAGAGAGAATTTAGAGAGAGAGAGAGAGAGACATAGAGAGGGAAAAATGTTGAAAGTTGTGGTGCCATGAGCACTTGTAGAGCAAAGGTATGAGCAAAGGGCAAGCTGCCACATGGCATGGAGGACATATCCCACATGTGGGCAAGCAAATGGATGTAAGTACCCTCACCTATAAAAGGGAGGTTCATTTGAAGTAATATCAATCAAGCACTTTGCACTATCGCAAGATTCTCTTTATGAGTCCAAGCTAATCTATCTTGGAACCTAATTGACTTGAGGTACATGTCATGAGCACTCTCTTCATCATGTTTCCACACAGGTTCCATCCACCTTAGAGTGCTCCATAGATCCTGAGGCACACATGTTTTGTCATGGTTCAGAGCATAGGTTTAGCTCTCCTAGTTTAGCTCATTAGTAGTTCACTAGGATTGCTTCCATTCCTAGATTAGTTGTAGGCATCCTTAGGAGCTCATGTTTTTCTCCTAGGTTAGTTTTAGTTTTAGATTGAAAACAAATTTCTGTCCATATTTTTGTTGAGCTCTTTGAGAGAGAGAGATATAGATTGAGAGAGAATCTCTTGATTGGACCTCATGCTTGAGTCGTAAGGTTTACACAAATCTACATGACTTCTCCTTGCAAGCAAAGACTCAGGCATTAAGCTGCTATCAACCTCTTCATCAACGAAAGGTTAACTCGCATGCAACAGATCTACAAGCCGCCATCAATGCCTTAATAGCCTTCACAAGCTCCTGAATGCTCCTGCAGCCAGCCAACTCTCCTACTCAGCCCACGCTTCATATCCAGCAACGAATATAAGTGCTGCAACACCAAGCTCCAATGCAGTCCTGCAACACAGAGCTTGCACAAACAGCCCATCGACAAAGCCAAGCATTCGACGACTATTGCACACGATGCAATGCCAGCGGCCTTATCATCACGGACCTCTACGACTGTTCCAAAAGCCATTCAAGGCTCTAGCTCTCAGCAGCAACTAGAATGCTCACGGGCAACTAACGACCAGCTACGACCTCCATAGCTCCCAGCGACCCAGCGCAATGCTACGACATCAACAGCTGCAGATTCTTTGCAGATTGCGATCATTGCAGAGCAGCTTCGTTGCTTGCAGTGAGGCATACGCCCGAATCCCACGCCCCTGCATGGGTGACTCCACTGACTCTGCTATCATAGCACCTAGTTACCAGAGCTCTTAAGCTCGTGACGCATAGCAGCGCTCCAACAGACCAGCCCAAGCTTCCTCAGTAAACAGCAACGAAGCAAACGAGTGGAGCTCCAGTGCTCATAGCCACGGACAGCACCTCAAGCAGACGCACAGCCAACAGCGCAGGTCGTGCTCCAAGCTCTCGCAAGTCTCCGATTCCTCCTCCACGAGCCCGAATTTGCAGCAGCAGCGACTCTCTCTCCGTCGTCCTCGTCGAAAGTTCGTCGCAGAGAAGCTTCAAGCTTACTCTTCCTTCTCCAAGGCATTACCTTAGGCCACGTGGAAATGCCACGTGGCAGATAAGGTGGTAATTTCAACTGTGGTTAAGTTAACTGTTCAGGTCAGTGGAACCTTGGTACAGTTTAAGTAACTGTGGGTTTACTAAACTGGGGTAATAGGCCACCACAATGCCACCTAAGCACATAGCCCCTTGCTAAGCACAGCATGGAATTTAGCATCTGAATCCATGTGCCACATCATCAAGACCCCCTCTTCTTCATAGAAACTTCGACAAGCCATAACTTGCAATCTAGGAGGAATTAGCACACGCTCAAAAAAGGAAAAGTGATCGTCTTTTTGTGCTCTACACGTCTATCAAGTCAGAATCATTGTTAGCAATTAGACACTGCCATTGAAGCAAAATAAAGCTCATGGTAAGACCTTTGCAACAAATGAAAAAGCAACACATGAATGCAATAAGCATGCCAAAAGCACAAGTGCATGAGATGACCATAGCACAGAGCATGGCATCCACACACAAAGCATCAAGGAAGAACAAAGCATCATGCATGAAGCTATGTCAAGAAAAGAAGCAAACGACATCGTCATCAAGCCATGAGCCAAAAGGTGACATCAATGGAATGTATTGAGAAACAAAAACCTTGCCTATATTTTGTAAATCAAGCCTGACCACCTGAGAGTAGCCATGTAGGCACCCAGGGGAGGATTTGATCTTGTAACTCACATCTGACCACCTTGCAGTAGCCAAAGGATTATGGCACCAAGGGGAGGTGTTGAAAGTTGTGGTGCCATGAGCACTTGTAGAGCAAAGGTATGAGCAAAGGGCAAGCTGCCACATGGCATGGAGGGCATATCCCACATGTGAGCAAGCAAATGGATGTAAGTGCCCTCACCTATAAAAGGGAGGTTCATTTGAAGTAATATCAATCAAGCACTTTGCACTATCTCAAGATTCTCTTTATGAGTCCAAGCTAATCTATCTTGGAACCTAATTGACTTGAGGTACATGTCATGAGCACTCTCTTCATCATGTTTCCACACAGGTTCCATCCACCTTAGAGTGCTCCATAGATCCTGAGGCACACATGTTTTGTCAAAAGAATGACAAATCCTAGCGGCCAAGAGGATAGAGGTAGGGAGGTAGAGAGGCTAAGAGAGAGAGAGAGAGATAGAGAGAGAGAGAGAGAGAAGAGGAGAGAGAGAGAGAGGAGAGAGATGGAGAGAGAGAGAGAGAAATAATTACAAATCCTAGGAAGAGAGAGAGAGATAAAGAGAGAGATTGAAAAATCTTAGCCGCCATGGGAGGGAGAGAAAGAGAGACTTGAGATAAACTAAGAGAGAGAATGAGTGGGATGAGGACAGAGAGGGAAACACATAAGAGTTGTCAGAGAGAGAGAGAGAGAGATTAAGAGAGAGAATGAGGTGTCTTGACTATGGCTACGGAGAGATTTAGGAGTCGAGAGAGAGAGAGAGAGAAAGTAGAGAGAGTTTTATATATTTACATGTTTTATATTATACTTTTAAAAAATTATAAAAGAGTGAATTTATGGTTTGTTTTGAAGGTGAGATAATATTTTTATATATATTCATCTTTTAAATTGAAAAATGTTAACTTTTCTTTAGATACTTGTTCTTCATTTCTCTCACATGCAGGTTTAGCCTCTACATCAAAACCCCTTCTTTTGCATATTTAAGCCTCTGAAACCCCACATTATGGACCCTCCCACAAGGCAAATAGATGATAATGGCTCAGAGGAGTGTGACATTATGGACCCTCCCACAAGGCAAATAGATGATAATGGCTCAGAGGAGTGCGAAATGAATGCCGTCAAAGAGTCAAAGGGGATAGAAGACCTCAACTCTACAAACATGGCTTCATTGGAAGAATTGGGAAGCTCTTTTAATGTTAGGGTTATGATTCAACATAGACCTCAGTATCTTGAATTTGGAGGAGAGGAGATTTCAATCCTCTCTAGAGATTCAAATGAGGTCAATACAATGTTATGATGACCATTCTCAAGTTTGATACAAACTTTTTCTCTGCTTGATAATTCAATATTTTGATTAAATCTAATAAGCTAATATTCATTTATTTGTTGGTGTAGTATAGTTATCTCACGATTTGGTAGAGCCGTACAAAACCATGTGTATATGTTGGATTTCCTCCTTTCTCCTATACTTAGCGATAGCAGAAAGACGATAGCCGATGTTTGTAAATGGTTATAGCCGTTACATTTACATGGCGTGCGAGTCTTATTTATGGCATATCAGGAGATGTAAGTATCATGGCAACCTTTATTTTCATCTTATACTGGCAACATTGTGTTAAATAATAATGATTCTTAATTATTTGTGTAGGGAACATTGGAGTCTGGTGGTTTGGGACCTTGAGGACAACTATTGTTGGTTTGTTAACTCGATTGTAGGCTTCCATGGCTCAGTGCAAAGGTAAGTATTCTATTAATTTGTTGTTACTTCTATATTATGTACCTTATGTAATAGACACACTAATTTTTTTTAATATGTCATGATGAGTAGGTCGATTGAGAAGTTGGTATTTGCTATCAGAGAAACATGACAGTACAAAGACTCGGTAGACTTCCAAAAGCGTTTAGTAGTAGAGCAGGAAGATGGGCATAGTTGTGGGTGGAGAGCTCGTGGAGAGTTGCCTACAATTGCATGTTGATTTTCAAAGAAATTTTCTCACTTAAGCCACAGATCTCATCGGAAGACTCTTTGGAGCTCAAATATTTAGAGAAGGATATACAATTGTTTAGGGCTGAAATCATTCGAGACCTACTTGCTGCCATTAGAATACAACATGCAACTGAAGCAATATCAGAGCTTGCATTTAAGGAAGAGGAGACTGAGTCTACTGTGAAAGCACTGCACACTACAGAAGAAGTAGAGACTCAGTGTACACCTACAGCACCACAGCCTCCACTGGAAGCATCAGAAGAGTTGCCATAGCCTCCGCTTGCATTTAAGGAAGAGGATACTGAGTCTTCTCTGAAAGCACTACATACTATAGAAGAAGTAGAGACTGAGTGTACATCTAGAGCACCACAACCTCCATTGGAAGCATCAGAAGAGTTGCCACAGTCTCCACTAGAAGCATCAGAAGAGTTGTGATCCATGTATGATGTTGTGTTTGTAGTTTTTGTTGATTATACACCAATTTGTGACTTATTACTTAAGTGGCATTTAGTGATGATATTTATATAATTATTTCATGCACACAATTTTATGATATGAATGTGTGATGATGTGATTATTTGGAAATAAATCCTTGTGTAATGAGAATTTTGATATGAATATGTGATGATGTAATATTTGTAATATATTTCACTCGCAAGTATCAATTCCCAATGCTCCACTCACTTAAAGTACAGCATTCCCAATGCTCTGCAAAATTTTATTCAGTTGGACAGTCTCCACTCACTTAAAGTAGAGCATTCCCAATGCTTCTCTTACTTTATTCCAACCCTTATCCTTATCATAGCGAACACATCGTGCCTTAGTGCACTTGTATTCTTCCATCCTAGTCCTTCCACAAACGCTCTCTTATTTCTTACATCCTAGTCCTTCTAATTAACTTGTATTCGTCTTTCACTTTACATCTTCCCTCACTTTCTATCCCTTCAAGACACTCTCTTATTTCTTACATCCGAGTCCTTCTAATTAACTTGTATTCGTCTTTCACTTTACGTCTTTTCTCACTTTGTATCGCTCTCTCTCTCTCTTTGTAATATATTTCACTCGCAAGTATCAATTCCCAATGCTCCACTCACTTAAAGTACATCATTCCCAATGCTCTGCAAAATTTTATTCAGTTGGACAATCTCCACTCACTTAAAGTAGAGCATTACAAATGCTTCTCTCACTTTATTCCAACCCTTATCCTTATCATAGTGAACACATCGTGCCTTAGTGCACTTGTATTCTTCCATCCTAGTCCTTCCACAAACACTCTCTTATTTCTTACATCCTAGTCCTTCTCAATAACTTGTATTCTTCTATCCTAGTCCTTCCACAAACACTGTCTTCTTTCATCCATCCTAGTAACTTGTATTCTTCTATCCTAGTTCTTCTACAAACACTCTCTTCTTTCATCCATCCTAGTGCTTCTCATTAACTTGTATTCTTCCATCCTAGTCCTTCCATAAACACTTTCTTCTTTCTTCCATCGTAGTCCATCTCCCTTTCTTTATCATCTCCCCACCCATGGATGTCCTTGACATTGTCGAAGACGTTAACGGTCTCAAAGAATGGATTGCTGACCAAGGAGCACAGAGAGAGGCCAGAATTCGACAAGGTTCTCCTTTAACACACATGGAGAGAGAGGAATTTGATGCACAAAGGCACGCAGAGAGGAGGAGACTCTCAAGATAGCAGAGAGTGAAAGACTTTTAAGACGTATGATAAAAGCATGACAAGATCTCTTAGACTTCTTAAGTAACCTTTGTTATCGCAGCTCTCGTCATGGGCAATTTGATGCAGATGCCGACAGAACAATAAGAGCCTCACAGAGAAATTATAAAGAAACAATTTGTGATTGCTTAAATTTTTCTTTGCATGTAATTATGTTGAGGATACAGCTGTGGAGGCAGTGAAAGATTGGGTTATTGAGAAGATAAGAGAGACCAATGATGAGATCTTCTAGACTTTGGGTGATTAAGAAGATAAGAGAGACTGTATTTAAGAAGATAAGAGAGACTGTATTAAGGTGTTTTTTGACACCATATGGCTTTGAGTTATATGATCTACTTCTTATACAAATGTGATGTGCTCTTTTTGAAATGTACTCTAGTTTTAATAACATGTCACTCCATTTTTTCTAATTTGATTTTTTAAAATCTTACTTTTTGTCTCTTTTAACAATGTGATGTCCTCTATTTTTAATGTACTCTAGTTTTAATAACATCTCACGTCATTTTTTGTAATTTGATTTTTTAAAATCTTCTTTTTTGACTCAATGTTTTGTTTTATAAGAGCCTCTTTTTTTTAAATGTTTTATCCAAAATTATCTCACAAAATGAATTTGGACAGTGCACGAGTCCAAAATTAATGAAATAGGTGTTTGACTAAGAGAGCCACTTCCATTTAGTTTTCTTCCAAATAAAAGCTCTCAGCTCTTTCTCGATCAACAGCAGGTGTGTTTGAAAAAGGCACAAACTGATAGGATGTAGAATGACGCTGGAGCCAAAATGTGTTTCACTATCGTGCATCTACCAAGCATGGTCAGTGGCACCTTCGACAAAGCCTCTCTCTTGGCCTTAATCTTTGGCCATCACCACATGAATCTCTGACAAATAGTAATCCCGACCCTAATGGGAACTCCGAGATGCCTGATGACTTGTCCCTTGGGCACCCACTGCAGGCCCGTTGCCTTCGTCCACTCAACGGGCCCTTCCTATATAGCTTTCCACTCCGGGGGGCCCTTCCTCAACACGCATGATTCCATGTAAATAAAATAAAGAGTTTCTTCTTCTGATGTCACGCATGACTTCATGTAAATAATAGCCGTGCTAGCACGGCCGTTGTGCTGTTCTTCTTCTGATGTCACGCGTGACTTCAGCACGACGGCCGTGCTGAAGTCACGCGTGACATCAGAAGAAGAACAGCACAACGGCCGTGCTGATGTGAATTTTCACATCAGCACGGCTATTATTTACATGGAATCATGCGTGTCTTCCCGTTCATCATGGATAGCCGTCCTTTCTCATCTTGTCTCTCAGCTCGTTGGAGCTTGCAAGGGCGCACAGCACTGGTTACTGGTGGTACTCGAGGCATTGGGTAACCACACAGGCACTTTCTTTTCTGACTTCTTGTTTACGGTTATACGGTGCGTCAGGAAAAGAGCCTTGCTGTGTTGCAGCTCAGCTCATCCGTTGCATTGCCATCCCGCAGGAAGGCCATAGTGGAGGAGCTGGCCGGTCTGGGAGCATCAGTGTATACCTGTGCCCGCACAGCAGCTCATTTGGAAGAACGCCTAAAGCAATGGAAAGACGCTGGATTTGCTGTAGAGGGTTCAATTTGCGATGCAACTTCAGCCGAGTCACGCATCCAACTGGTACAAGAAGTTTCTGGGCATTTCGACGGGAAGTTGGATATCCTGGTAGGCTACCTCTTAGCGCTTGATCCTCACGCACAAGCTCTGTTTAATTTGGGAGCTCTCAAACATGCAATGTTCTTGTAAGTTTATGCTGTTCAATACTGACCGCAGGTTCACAACGTGGGCGGATCTACCAACTCAAAGCCAACCACAGATGTCCCGAAAGAAGATTATGATTTCGTCATGGCAACAAACTTGGAATCCGCTTTCCACTTATCGCAGCTCAGCCATCCTTTGCTAAAGGCTTCCGGGAGAGGACGAATGGTGTTCATCAGCTCCATCGGCAGTTTCATTACCACTGCAATCCCTGTTACAGTATATCAACTCGCAAAAGGTACTCCTCTCTCTCTTTCACTGGGATCCCGGTACTCGACGAATAATTGAATGAACTAAATGCCAGTGCATGATTTTGCAGCCGGGATGAATCAGTTGACCAGGGCGCTGGCAGTGGAGTGGGTCAAGGATGGCATCTTGGTGAATGCCGTGGCTCCGGGACTCATAGCAACGGAGCTCACGGCTGAGGTGATGCACGCACCATTAGTTTCGAAGGGTTTCTTTCTCCGTTTTCTCATTTCTTTTGACTATCAGGTTGCTGATGTGCTGAGTGCGGAGATGATGATCATGCAGGTGATAGCCGGGCAGTCGGAGAAGATTGTGAAAGACATTCCATTGGGGCGAACAGGAGAGCCCCAAGAGGTGGCTGCAGCTGTGGCGTTCTTGTGCATGCCTTGTTCATCCTTCGTCATGGGTTCCATGCTGGTGGTTGACGGTGGAACCGCAATCCGCCCTGCCTTTTCCTGATGGTTTTACGACATCGATTGCGACGTGTCTCAGCATTCAAGTTGAAAGCACTATTTATATTCAACATTTTGAAACGTTTGGTTAAAACAAAATGTCAAATACTTGAGTAGATTGAGTGTCTCAATAGATTGTCTCAGTGTGAGACCATCTTCCATTCTTGATAGCAGACTTCTTATAGCAGGTGAGACTTCTTGACAGCCTTGCTATAATTCACAACACCTACCGGAGATCGAAAAAGAAGACGAATTGAATGTGCAACATGGAAAAGGGAGCAGAAAGCTGAAAGAGAGAGAGAGAGAGAGAGAGAGAGGGAGAGAGGGAGAGAGAGAGAGAGGGAGAAAGAGAGAGAGAAGATTTGAAGGGAAGAAATTAGCAATGGGAGAGGGAGAAAGAGAGAGAGGATTTGAAGCATGGGTATGACTCCACTTGGAGGAAATCCCTCGTAAAACGAGCTTTTGAAATGGCCATTGGCTTTACTTTGGCGTCCATATATGGCAAGCCAAAAAGTGTGAGACGTCTTGACAACCCTGCTAGAATAAGTTTCTTAGTGTGATCAGACTTCTTGACAGCCTTGTTATAAGAAGTTTCTTGACATCAAACTTTCTCATTGTGAGACTTCTTGACAGCCTGCTATAAGATGTTTGAAACTTCATTGTTCCAAAAAAAAAATAAAGTTTGAAACTTCTCTCTCTCTCTCTCTCTCTCTCTCTCTCTGTGCATCTATGCAAATGCTTGCTTATGTGCATGGGCGTGTGCATGTGCGTGCATGCATGCACACACACACACACACAAGCACACATCCCCCATCCAGCCATTGTCCCCACCACAACCCCCTAACTCACACACACACACGCACATGAAGGACAATTAAGAAATAAGAAAGAGGATTTGTGTACTATAAAGTCCTCAAGGCATGGACCATCTTTGTACAATGCTAGCCTACTACACTTTGTCATCTGGATTTTCCACTTTTTTGTCGATATAAGAAAGCTCATTCGGCTTAATATGTCCCTTTAGAGAACTTAAAATCAAAATTCCTATTAGAAAGAAAGATCATATTATGTCCCCTTAGAGAACTAAAAATCAAAATTCCTATTATAAAGAAAGTGTAGGTTATACACAACAAACTGTTACAAAAAGCTTAGCTCACTTGGTGAGCTAGTGTTTTGTTGACACAAGAAAGATAAGCTCAGCTGGTGAGCTAGGTACCAAAAAATGCTTACTTGACACTACTTATCAGCTAATGAGCCACTGTTATGGATAAATTTAACCAAGGTAAAAGGCATAATATGTGTGTGTGATTATATGTGTGGCAATACTATAATAAAATATGGTGTGCATAGGGCCTAGGGTTGAGGTGGCATGGCATGACCATGTGCCACCCTTCCACGTAAGAGGACCCATAGGTGTGTTGTACATAATCCATGGTGGTAATATTATTAAATGTTGAGGTGGCATGGTTCTTTCATGTGCCACTCCTCCACCTAGGCGGCCCCATGCCTACATTTAGTGAGACATGGCCCAAGGATCATGGGAAAAGTAA
The DNA here is from genome assembly GCF_047967505.1 of Dipteris shenzhenensis. Classification (NCBI taxonomy): domain Eukaryota; kingdom Viridiplantae; phylum Streptophyta; class Polypodiopsida; order Gleicheniales; family Dipteridaceae; genus Dipteris; species Dipteris shenzhenensis. The sequence continues at coordinate 29,899,256 of NC_141616.1, forward strand.
TATAAAATAGGTGCAGATGGATATTATATTGGATTATTCCCTCCATGTAGGATAGGCCCATGTGGGGGGAGTGTAGATAGTCCAAGAATGCAAGTTAAATAATGAGGACTGTATGATGAGGTGGCAAGATTCCTTGTGCCAACCCTCCACTTGTCCTCCTAAATGTTTGAACATATTATAAAATTGAGAAGGGACCAAGAGAGTGTCTTAGACTTGGGATATGGTGTTTGATTTATGTGAAAAAATGAGGCAAAGCATTGTCACACACAATTGAGAGTGCGTACCCACCTAGTCCACATGGGAGATTCCTCCACACACACCATACATGTGGGAGGATGCATTTATTGGGAGAGACCCCCTCTCTTGGCTATAAAATGAGGGGGCTATTCCTTGATGTGACACGCTCATTCTTTTATAGCCACAATGCTAGTATTTTGATTTCCCCCATCCTTCCTTTCAAATAAAGCATGACTCTCTTCCCTTGATGTCTCTATCTTTACATTCCACCTCCCATCATGTGCATGCCCCTCTTTCCCCTCTCCCTTCCCCCTTGTGCCATAGTCTCCCACTTCATTCCCGCACCTCTTGATCTCTTTTCCCCACCCATGTTAACACTTCTCCCCTCACGTTTCCTTTCCCCCATGGCCCTCAAGCATCGCCATGCCCAGCATCTAGCCTCATGCCTTGATTTCTTTTCTAGTTAATACCACTCAAATTTTCTAAAAACGATCATCTCATTTCTATTGCATCTAATGTCGCAAAATCTCCTAAAAGATCATTTTCATGGCTTGGACAACCTAGCTGTGCAGCCCATATAGAATCCATAAATAAACATCATATGAGGCTATAGGACTCAAATGTAGTTCTAGAATGTGGACAGTCTGATGTAGAGAGATGCAGCATAGAGACTACACAAAGGAGGGCAAAACTACTCGTGTGTGACATGTGTCAAGCTCTATGGTATTTAGAACATCAAGTTTTGACAGAGTGTGTCTCATTAATATGCCACTAAGGCAATCATTACGCAAGGCCAAATCGTGTTTTTGTGCAAATCTCCCATTCCGAGCATTTTCGCCCTTTTTCGAGCCTCTGGGCATCAGTTTTTGATGTGTCCAAGGTTGATTTGGGGGTTTTGACTCACTCCGGACGCACTAGTGATGTGAGAATCACCAATTTCTGTGCAAAAAATCAAGGATCTTATATATGCATTTAATGTGAAGCTTGCATACTAGAATGACATTTTTGTAGGTAAGTATCCATATTTTATGGCATTTCTCATATTTTGAGTGCAACAAAAATAGGTAAATAGTGAATTTCTTAGAGGGCCCCAAAATGAGTTCCCTTATTTCCTAATGAGATTAGTATTCATCATGCTATATAATAACACAACGTTGCCTTCATGAGGTGGACTTAAAGTTTGAGGTTGCAGTTAAACTATCATTTCTAGAAAAAATTTTCAACTTTCATGCCATACGTACACTGTTATAAGCGTTGTCTCCTTTGGCTTGTTAGCTCAATTAGCCTCTCAAGAATGGTGGTATGCCCATAATGCAGTGAGTCACGAGCACATGAGCTCTCCTATGACGTGCCCTTCTGCAATGCCCAAGTGGGCTTCTTCCAACACCTTGATAAATTTGTACTCACCTTAAAGTCCGTGATCATCAACCTTTGGAATGTAGTATGAGCATTAGTGAGCCCAAAAATCATCACCCTAGAAGCATAGATTCCCCATTCCATGGCGAATGCCATTTTAATGCTGATCCACTATAGCTATGGATACCTGGTTATACCTAGACAATCCATCAAGAATGCTGTAAGGTTCATGATTCTGGAGGATACCTAGTCCATATGTTCATATCTTGTATATGAATCCTGCATCAATAAGCTTTTATATTGTGGGAGTTAAAGGTCACTGTGCCTTCACCTCGATTATGTACAATACTCAAACACATATATAAATGAATGAAAAAGAAAATTAGGGTGGTTCTGCACCCACCAAAACTTGTGTGGCTCTCTGTTTCTCTCTCTCCCTCTTCCGTTCTTGCTTCCGTTGAGAGCACTCTCAACTGGTATCAGAGCTCAGGTGATCTAGCTGAGCGTGCGTGAATGCTTGAAGCTCAGTAGCTCTGTGGGAGGAAGGAGAAGCTCTATGGGAAGCTTTGTGGGTGACTTTACTTGCATCTGAGTATATAGAGACCTTGGAGGAACCTTTGGAAAAGTCACTTTGGCTTTGCGAAGTAGTTTTGAGAGCGTGTTAAGTGTTTTCAAAGAAAAAGTAGTTTTTTGAGCTTTTCCCTGTTTCGTTCGATGATAGAGACTCCGTATTATGGACTTGTAGAGGCAACTATTGCTTGCTTTTGGTGTCCACTTCACTTCAGGAGCTTGGAAACACCTTCATTCTTGAAGCTGGGATCATTTCATTGGATTTCTGACTCACTGTGTCAGTTTATGCGTTTTTCTGCCCAGGTGTTGAAACTCAAGTTTAGAGCAACCATTTGTAGATCTGTTAGTTCCGGTGGACTCAGGAGGTCCTAAAACTTCTATGTTGCTCATCATTTGCACTCCGGTGGAGTTTACAAATAGCTCTGTTTCCAAAAACGTTTTTCAGTCTGTGTGTTGGACCCAGTGATTGAGACCACGGTTTCCAAAACCGTCTGTCCCATTGCGTTTTAGACGCCCAAAAACCCCTATCTGTTAGTTCTTACGTGATTCGGTGGAAGATTTTCAGAGTTATAGATCTCTGTGTATTCGATTTCGTCTCTCTATTATGCATTTTTCATTCTAAGGTTTTGAAACCTTAGATTTATGCCACATGGTAGTGGATAAGTGTTGACTCCCATTTCTCACTCATCGGTTGGGATTTTGGAGTTCCAGCAGAAGAGAGATATTTGCAGATTTTCTTGCTGAGTCCGATTATGCAATGGCGCCCATGTTTTGAGGCATCTTAGGTTCTATTTTTAGTAGCGGTCGTTACCGTGGGACTATGATTTCTTGAGCATACCTTATGCAGATCACTCTGGTTGCAGTTTGAGCAATGTGCGCTCATTCGTGGTGTGCATTGGGCTACAGTGGATGATTTATAGGCCATTTGGATGCATTGCGGTCCTTATTGGATGTGCTGATGGGCCCAAATTGCCTTGTGGGATGCTATTTTTATGGACGCTTTGCACATGGATGCTATTTTATGCTAAGGGACATCTTTGACACATTGCAGGTGATGCACTAATAGTGCTATGCTCTCTTGGATGAGATATTATTAATGCATATTCCAATGGACGGTGTTTATGCTTGAGTCATTTGGCACTTATTGGCATTTTGGATTGCCATTGCAGTTGGCATTTTCTTTTGGGCCAGATTTGCTCATATGGATGCATAGTATATGCACATGAGTCAAATGCTTTGAGACATGAGTTTTGGTGATATTTCACTCTATTGTCGCATACACATTTGGGTGCACCTAGTATTTGGTGTGATTCTCTCTTGTAGGCACTAGCATTTGGGATTTTTGCTTCATTTGCAGCATGGCATCCTCTTCCATGTCTGAAAAAGAGTTTTTTAGCATTAAAAAGTTTGATGGGACAAACTTTTCTTTTTGGAAAGAAGAAATAAGGGATGTGCTTATTCAAAAGAAGCAGATTAAACCCTTGGTAGGGATTGAAGCTAAGCGTGCAAATATGTCCGAGGATGATTGGAATGAGTTGGATGCATTAGCAAAATCTACTATAAGACTTCATCTTGCAGAGTCAATTTATTTCACAGTAGTAAATGAGTAGACTATGGAAGATTTATGGAAGAAATTGTGTGCCACTTATGAAAAGGAAACTGCCTCTATTAAAGTTTACCTCATGAAGAGGTTGTTTGAGCTGCAGATGAAGAAAGGGGTCTCCATTGCTTCTCACTTGAATGAATTCAATATTATTTTCAGCCAGCTTCAGGATTAGAAGGTGAATTTTGATGCGAAGACTAAGGCAATATTTCTCTTATGTTCATTGCCATCCTCATGGGATATCTTCCGTATAGCTGTTAGTAACTCTGCACCTGGTGGAGTATTGAAATTTGATGATGTTGTGGGTAGCTTGTTAGCTGAGGAGATTAGACAGAAGTCTATGGATGGCAACAAGCAGGATGTAGCCTTAAATGTGCAAAGGGGCAGATCACAATTCTGGGGGAAGTCCCAAGAAAGAGGGAAGTCTTGTAGCAAATCCAGGGCACAGAACATTGAGTGTTACCACTGTGGCAAGAAGGGCCATATGAAAAAGGATTGCTACAAGCTTGAAAAGAGAGCAAAAGGATAAGAAAAAAAATGCAAATTGGGGTGCAAATCAAAAGGAAGAGAGTCCAAGGGAGGACAAAGGAAAAGTGAAGATTGAGGAGAGCAATGCAGTCACACATGATAGTGACAATGACGTTCTCTTCATGTCTAGTTTATTTGCAGAGTTGCTTACCACTTCAGATGATGCATATTCCCAGGATTGGATTTTGGATTTTGGTGCTTCATTTCATGTTACTCCCCATAGGGAATGGTTCTCCACTTATGACAGTTGAAAAATAGGTTGTGTGCATCTTGGAAATGACTATGCATGTGACATAGTGGGAGTAGGTGACATAAAGTTTTCTTTTGCAAATGGGTCTACATTTATTTTGAAACATGTGAGACATTTGCCTAAGTTGACCAAGAGTCTTATTTCAGTGGGTTAGCTAGATTATGCTAGTTTTCACACCACTTTTGGCTTTCAGAGTGAAGGGCTCTATGCTTTTGGCCAGGGGTGCCAAGTGTGGGACTTTGTATCCCTTACATGTTGAATTAATGCCATGACGGAATCACTAACACTGCAATAACCGAGCAGCCAAGCACTTCTTTGTGGCATTGCAGGTTGGGGCACATGAGCCACAATGGAATGAAACTCTTATGCCGTTTGGATTATGTACCGCATTTGAGTTTCTCTAATTTTGAATTTTGTGAGCACTGTCTCTATGGGAAGCAAACTAAATCAGCCCATAAAAGAAGAGAAAAGAAAGAGTTTGAAAAGATTAATTTGGTGCATTCAGACGTATGTGGTCCCATGCCTACATGGTCATTAGGCAAGGCTGAATACTATGTGACATTCATTGATGATGCAACTAGGAAAGTGTGGGCTTATGCTATAGCTCGGAAGAGTGATGTGTTCCAGGTATTTCAGAAATGGCTGGCCTTGGTTGAGAATCAGTCAGGTAGAACGCTTAAATGCCTATGGACTGACAATGGTGGAGAGTATCTCTCTCATGACTTTCAGCATTTCTGTGAGACACGTGGGATTAAGAGGGAGCTCACATCCCCTCGTACTCCAGAGCAAAATCTAGTTGTAGAAAAGATGAACCGTACCATTCAAGAAAGGTTGCAATGCATTCTTTCCAATGCAAGTCTTTCTGGTGGTTTTTGGGCTGAGGCAATGAAGACTGTAGTGCATGTGATCAATAGATCACCTAGTAAGAGTTTGGATGGTGGTATTCCTGAAGAGGCATGGAGTGGCAAGAGCCCTCTTACTCTCATTTGCATATATCTGGGTGTGAGGCATATGCATATGTGCCAAAAGAGCTTCGAAAGAAGCTAGATCCTAAGTCTAGGAAATGCATCTTTATGGGTTATGGTGAAAGTGGAGAGATGGGCTATCATCTCTGGGATCTAGAAGTAAAGAATATCATACGCAGCCATGATGTAGTCTTCAATGAGAAGAAGATGCATAAGGCACCCATGAGGGATGTGGAAATGAGGAGAATCACTTTCCAGGATGTGAATCCACCTACATATGTTGATAGACAACAAGCTGTCCATGCACCAAATGTGCAAGAAATGGTACTACCAAGTACTCCCACAGGTATACAATCAAGGGTAGAGGATGGATCATCTATTGGTGGAAATGATGAGCCAAATGTGGCTGATATGTAGGTGGGATAGCAAGCTGAAATGCCCTTGAGAAGATCATCTAGAGTGTGTAGGCCACCTGATAGGTTTGTTCCAGGGGTAGACTATGTGATGCTTACTGATTGCAGGGAGCCTTCTTGCTACAGAGGCTATGATGCATGAGGATCAATGCAAGTGGGAGTATGCTATGCAATCAGAGATGAGTTCACTCATGAGGAATAAGACTTGGGACTTGGTTTCTTTGCCACATGGAAAGAAAGCATTGCCATGTAAATGGGTCTACAAGATGAAGGTCACAGGTGATGATGTGCCTAGGTACAAGGCCCGTTTGGTCGCTAAAGGGTTCAAGCAAGAGAAGGGTGGGGACTTTGATGAGATATTCTCTCCGGTTGTGAAGATGACTACATTAGATGCATGCTTGGACTAGTGGTAGCATAGGATATGGAGCTTATGCAGATGGATGTCAAGACAGCTTTCTTACATGGGGATTTGCATGAGGATATTTACATGGTGCAACCAGAAGGCTTTGAAGAAAAAGGCAAAGAGCATTTAGTTTGCAAGTTGAAGAAGAGTCTCTATGGTCTTAAGCAAGTGCCTAGAGAATGGTATCAAAAGTTTGATGCTTTCATTCGGTCCCAGGGTTTTAGAAGGAGTGAAATTGATCACTACCTCTATACTAAACGGGCTAAGGATAATAGCCTGATAATCTTGGCACTATATGTGGATGATATGCTATTGGCTAGCAAGAATACTTATGAGCTACATGCATTAAAGGCCAAGTTGCATGAGGCCTTTGATATGAAGGATTTGGGACTTGCCGGTCATATTCTTGGTATGCACATCACACGTGATTGGAGTAGGAAACTCCTTTGGCTTTCACAAAAAGAGTATGTTACACAAGTATTGCAACGTTTCAATATGGAGGGGGGAAGGCAGTGAGTACTCCATTGCCTCCATATGTGAAACTGAGTCATACAAATAGTCCCAAATCAGATGAGGAAAGGGCCATGATGGCCAAGGTTCCTTATGCATTAGCAGTTGGGAGTCTTATGTATGCTATGATAGCTACTAGACTAGACATTGCATTTGCAGTGGGAGTTGTTAGCCGGTATATGGCTAATCTAGGAAAAAGGCATTGGGAGGCAGTTAAATGCATCATGAGATACATGAAGGGTACCAAGGAGATGTGCATCTGCTTTGGTAAAGGAGACATGTGTGTACTTGGGTACACAGATTCAGACTATGCAGGGCATGTGGATAGTAGGAGATCCACTTCTGGTTATATGTTCACCTTTGCAGGTGGTGCAGTGTCATGGATGTCTTGCGCACAGAAGTGCATTGCTTTGTCTACCACAGAGGCTGAGTGTGTTACAGCCACAGAGGGCTGCAAGGAGGCTATATGGCTTGATCAGCTAGTGGGAGATTTGGGGATTCATATAGGTGTACCGACATTGCATGGTGATTCCATGAGTGCTATTCAGCTAGCACAAAATCTGGTCTTTCATGCAAAGACCAAACACATTGAGGTCAAGTACCATTTCATCAGGGAGGTACTTGAGGACAAGTGCATAGAGCTTGTCAAGGTTCATACAGATGATAACCTTGCATATATGCTTATGAAGAATCTACCTAGTTAGCAGTTTGAGTATTGTCGTGTAGTATTGATGGGCATTGGATAGTATGCTCACTGGTTGTTCTCCCTTAAAGGCACATTGTCATTTAAGTGGGAGGTTGTGGGGGTTAAAGGTGACTGTGCCTTTACCCCGGTTATGTACAATACTCAAACACATATATAAATGAATGAAAAAGAAGATTAGGGTGGTTCTGCACCCACCAAAACTTGTGTGGCTCTATGTTTCTCTCTCTTCCTCTTTCATTCTTGCTTTCGTTGAGAGCACTCTCATGTATTTCATCTCCCACAAGCGTATTTGGGATTCATGGGATAGGGCCTTTGCTTGACCAGTCTAATATCATCCATGGGATATTAGACCGGTCACCTCCCATAAGCGTATTTGGGATTCATGGGATAGGTTCTTTGCTTGACTAGTCTAATGTCATCCATCACAAGGATGGTATGTTGAATGGACCTCAAGAGACAAACCATATACTTCCAAGCATAGAAATCTTCACATTCATGGAGGAGGACAATCAAGGTTGCTTCCTGTCTGATTGTGAGGTCATCGAGGTATTTCTCCTCAGGTGCAAGGTCTACTTACTTACCTTACCTGAACCATTGTTGGATTTCTATCCTTTGTCATTCTCTTGTCTTATTCTAGAAGTATTGTGGCATTAGGCCATAAGGGAATTAATAAAGTGCTTAGATCAACTTCTTGTAAATATTTATCATCCTCAAAGGCTTTTGGTTTTGATCACTTCTCCTTAGGAAACACACTATTCAAAATTTTTGGACTTATGTAAAGTCTAATTTGAGAAATGGACTAAAAAACAGTCCAAAATTTTTGAATATACTAGTAATGTTGTTTTTTGAACTAGATTTGCCAACTCAAAACAAAAGATTTGATGATTAAGTACTAAGAACATCAATGCATAACCAAATCTCTTACAAAGGTGGTCTACATAAACATCTTCATAACTTCACAAAAATCTCTTACAAAGTGGTCTACATAAACATCTTCATAACTTCTTGTGAATTGAGCTACTATCACCTAAGAACATCAATAGGTGACCAATAATAGATCACCAATTCTCTTAGAAAGGTGGTGTAAACATAGAAAGGTAGTGTAGATAAATCCTTTTATGTGTAAGTGGTGTACATATACACCACACTTGGTATTAAAAAACACCCTTAACTATAAAAATACATTTGACATAAAGTTTAAAATACACCATTAAGTATAAAATGGACCTCATAAACAATCTTTATACACAATAATGAGAGTAAAGAAATAAAAAAAGTAGTAAACTTTTTATTAGATATTCGCTTTACATAGAAGTTCAAAACTTGAGATTACAAAGCCATCAGCCATCATGTTACTCAGTACTAATGTCCTCAATGCCAGGCCCTTGACTACCAGGGTCCTGACTAATAGGCTACTCTAAGACTGGAGTCTCAGTAGCAAGGTCCTCAGTAGTTTGCTCTTCAGTTCCAAGCACGTGACTAACAGGCTGCTCTAGAGTCTCATGACTAAGTTCTTGGTGAGTAGGGACCTAGCTACTAGGTTCCTAACTAGTAGGCTGCTCTGGAGTCTATAAGGTCATGGTTGAAGAACCATCTATGCCTACTAGTAACTCCTCTTGGTCATACTTTGCCTCATCCATACCTTCTTTGAGTAAGGCTTCCTTGCTTGATCCACTTGCCTGTCCTTCACCCAAGATTAAGGGTGCCTTCCTCACTTTTAATTTCAAGGGAAGTGCTTCCACCTCTTTAGCCTTACCTTCTCCTGTGACATGCTGTACTACTACTTCTTGCTACCACGAGCCTTCTCGTATGATGACTGGAACCTCCTTGACTCTAGTTGACAATTGATCACTCTTATTCTTTGTGCAGATTTCTTCTTGCCATAAGTCATCGGATGCAGAGCTTTCATCCTCATCATCACCTGAGCTAGAATCATCACCCTCAGACTCACTACCCTCTTCTTTGACATTTTCCTCTTCAAAGAAGGTAGTGCAACTGTAATATGTGTCAAAGAACTCAATTTGATGGGGGATATCAATGACATTTACATTTCTACCTTGGCATAGCAATTTCTCAACAGCAAAACCCATTCAATACAATGCTACTTCCCACCCATCATTCAGTAAATTCTTTGTCATCTCTAGTATCACCTCAGGATCCATCTGCTTTCTGTAATCCACCATTGCTACATCAAGCTTAACCTTATTGTCCTCAAAGTAATGAAGCTTGAGAGTCCTTAAAGGAATTTGGATTAGATTGCCACCACCCCTGGATAAGAAGCACATCAAGAAAGGCTGCAAGACTTGAATGGCAGTGCCTTCCAAGACAGTCATATGATTATGTAGGACTATACCATGGTATACTTTTGAAAGTAAATACCCAAACGCAGATGTCAAACTCGCATACAAGGCATCCCTTTGTGATTCTGTCATGAACAGGACCAATGTTGATCTTTTCTTATCTACCATAGGACCTTCTATGATAAACCGCACAAGTTCAACTATCCGCACAAGTTCAACTATCCATGACACTGCAAGGTCTTGCAATTCATCTAGGAAAATAATGCATGGCTTCTCCCAAGCATGACCGCTCATTGTTATGAAATGCTTTGTATCAATGCCATTGATGTGTGCAAATTTTGTATCATTCTCTGAGCAGGATATCATAGGAGAAGCTTAATGGAGAACCATCATCTAAACCACCAATTGCTCTACCTTGGGTAGTGGACTGCAAGGCCTTTTTCTTGATGCCCATATATTCTGTCTCAACAACCTTTGGCATTTTAGCTCTTAGATCCTTTGTTGGTGTGGCCTCTGCATCCATTGAAGCTAACCACTTTCTAGCCCATGTCTTATCAAGGAGTTGACCTAGGCTAAGTGCTTTCTTCTTATCCACATCAATTGACTTGCCAGCTAACTCATCATCAGATTTCAATAAAAATAATAGTGCTGAGAGAGCAGCCTCACTTTGAATCATTCGGGTGACCACTTCATCCAAGTTGCTATGCTTGCCCTTCTTTCCAAAGAAGCAGTCACCACTTAGGATCTTCTTGCATACTTCTTCTGTTATTGCATCTGGAACAAACCTTAATGCTCTCCACTAAACAATAGACATCAGTTTCTTTATTTCTTTCCTTTGAGTTGCAATGTGCTCTGGTGCCTCAAAGGATATCTTCCCTATTTCATATGCTTGGCAAACATCCACGATGCTCTGAAACACTAAGTCCTCGCGGAAGACAATGCAAGTAACATCCCTGTATCTTGCAACGATGGTGTTCAAATCCTTTGCCTCAACCTTATTACTTTTTATGCCTTGCGTATTGCTTACAACACCTTTCAAGCATCTATAGAACCGAGTCCTCTTGGCCATGTACTCAGATGTAAGTCTCCTGCCCTTCACTGTTTGTGGCTTTCCACAGCCCATCCATAACTCCCTTGCCTTTATCAAGATCTCAGAAAGAGAAGAGCTTTTTTTCAACCTACATGGAGCAGAATTCAGCCTTTCTGATTCTAGAATGTACTTCGAGTCATTGTTAAATATGCATATATGACAAATGACCTGTTGAAACTTTTCCATCCACTCAATCTGTGGCAAGTTTTCTTTTCTTCCCTCATGAAGGGCGATCCTGCAAGCTTCACAAAAGTGTTGCCCATCAATGGGCTCAAACCTGCATCTTTCCAAGAATCTATTCTTTGCCAGCATGTATCTCTTCTTGATGTCAATCCCATATCGGCTTTGGTACAAAGCCTCTCCACAAACAAAGTCACTCCTTCTAAAGTTCTCAAAAGCATCAAGAAAGTCCACGTGCTTTTGAAATGTGACATCAAGCAATGTAGGATCATCTTCTTGAAGTCTCTTAAATGCCATAGGGTGAAGAGTGATATTAGTGGCAACTGGAGTTCTTGTTTTCCTCGTATCTTCATACAATTTGCGTGCAAATGTCTTATCTAGCTTTCTTTGATTTGTGAACAATGAAGCTCGATCAATAAGCATTGTGGCCACGCTGAATTGTGAAAATCCCCAAATGTATCCCTCATCCTCTAGAGGATGTAAGTCTGCCACACTTATAGAAAAGTCTTCGAGACTTGTATCTTCTTTTTGCGGATCCTCCTCTTCATCGCTATGCAATTTTTCGCCTGGTTTTAAATAACCTGCACTTGAACGATCTGCACGTGGAGTAGGAGTTATTTTTGCTCTCTTTCTGGGAATAGCTGTAGAACTTGAATCTACTCCACGATCACTCCTTCTTGTTCTTGTAGTTGCAGCAGTCGATGGTGTAGGTACAGTTGGAGATACTGTAGTTACTCTTGCCGTAGTTACCATAGTTATCGCCACAGATATTGGCGGTACTTGAGGGTTATATGTTATAGATGGTGTACTTACTGCTGCACCTACTGCTACTGAAGGTACAACACCACCACTTGGAAATGCATCCCACATTTTCTTCAATGCTTCTAAGGCACTAAGTAATTCTTGGGATCCCTCAATTGAATCTAGTAAGGGCTTCAAGAAGTGCTTGTGAGTTACTCGTAACTTGTAAACCACCTCGTCATTCTTTCCTTTGCACACAACTTCTATTAAATTGTTTTCTTTAATGTTGATGTTTGAGACCATGCCACCATTTCTTACTGCCTCTGTAGCATATTTTATGCTTGATACATTCTCTACAGTGATCACCAAAAAATACTTTGATTTGCGCTCCACAAAATACCAAGCATGTTCAAGGTATTTGAAAGACACCTTGGAACCAAAACTGGAAGCCATAGTTTTTTGAAAAACAATCAAAAATAAAAAATGAGAATTATAATGATTTTCAAACTCAAAATATTAAATAAATTTCTAATTAAATATTATTTTAAGTTTTATTTATTTTTAATTTTTAAAATAAAATAAAATAATTTATTTTTTTCTTTTTTAATTATTTTATTTTAATTAATTAATTTATTTTTATATTTAAAATTTAATTTAAAATTTTAAAAATTTTTTAAGTTTTATTTATTTTAACTTTTTTATTTTTTTAAAATAAATTAAGTTAATTAATTTTTTTCATCCACCTCCCCCTTCTCGCCTCCCCGCCCTCGTCCCTTCCCTGCACCCCTCCCCTTCCCCTCCCCCTCCCTCGCCCCCCCTTCCCCCTGTTGCATGCGCAACAGGTGGGGGGTTAACCCCCCCTCCCCTCCGTCGTCCTCGCCCCTTCCCCTGCCCCTCCCCTTCCCCTCCACCCCACCCACCTGTTGGGGGGGTTAACCCCCCTCCCCACCTCCCCTCCCCCTCCCCCACCCCCACCCCTTCCCCATGCCCCTCCCCTTTCCCTCCCGCTCCTGTGCCGCCCCTCCCCCCTGTTGCGTGCGCAACAGGTCGGGGGGGGATTTCCCCCTTAACCCCCCCTCCCCTCCCTTCCCCCTCTCGTGCCCCCTGCCCCTTCCCCGCCCCTTCCCCTCCCGTGCCCCCTCCCCCCTGTTGCATGCGCAACAGGTGGGGGGGTTAATCCCCCCTCCCCGCCCCGGCGGCCGCTCCCCCTCCCCTGCCCCTTTCCCTCCCCCTCCCCCATGCCCTTGCCCCCCCTCCCCGCGCCCCCCTCCCTTCCACCTCCCCCGTGCCCCTTGCCCTCCCCCCCTCCCCCCTGTTGCATGCGTAACAGGTGGGCATGTAATAGGGGGGGCCCCCTCCTTGCCTCCCTCCCCCTCTCCCTCCGCTGCCCCTCCCCCCCTCCCCCGTGCCCCTCCCCTCCCCCCCCTCCCTATCAGCTCCCCCTCCCCCACACCCCTCGCCCTCCCCTCCCTCCCCCCTGTTGCGTGCGCAACAGGTGGGGGGGGTGCGCAATAAGGGGGGCCCCCTCCCCCTCCCCCTCCTTGCCCCGCTCCCTCCCCCGCCCCGCCCCACCCCCTCCCGCTCCCCGTGCCCTCCCCCTCCCCCTCCCCTTCCCTCCCCCTCCCCCGTGCCCCTCCCCTCCCCCCTCCCCCGCGCCCCTCGCCCTCCCCTCCCTCCCCCCTGTTGTGTGTGCAACAGGGCCCCCCCTCCCCCTCCCCTCGCCTACCCCACCCCGCCCCCTCCCCCTCCCCGTGCCCCTCGCCCCCACTCCTACCCCCGCCCCGCCCTCACCCCCTCCCCTTCACCTGCCCCTGCCCCTCCCCGTGCCCCTCCCCCCCCCCTCCCCGTTGGCTCAACGGGGAGGGGGGGGGAGGGGAGGGGCGCAGGGGAGGGGAAGGGGGCGAGGGAGGGGGAGGGGGGGCACGAGGGAGGGGAAAGGGGCGGGGCGGGGCGGGGTGGGGGAGGGGGAGGGGGGCATGGGGGAGGGGAAGGGGGTGGGGCGGCGGAGGTGGAGGGGGGGCACGGGGGAGGGGAAGGGGGCGAGGCAAGGGCGGGGGAGGGGGGCAAAGGGAGGGACGGTGGGGAAGGGGAGCGAGGGACGATGGGGAGGGAGGGGCCTACGGGGAGGGGGAGAACACCATATTAGAGAATTTGGGAAAATCCTGATAATTTGGGAATTTTTGAGGGGTTGTAATTATGTAACATTCAATGTTTTTCATTCATTTTTCCCATAGATTTGGCAGTCCATCCAAATCTCACAAATGTGCATGGTTTGCATCAACATAAATAAAATGTCAAATGTTGAGGTTTCAACCAATGCATGGTAGTTTTTGAGGGGTTGCAATTACAATGCATTGAGTGCACTCCATTGACTTTCTCATTGGATTTGGCCGTGTATATGAAGCTCACAGTTTGGAGTGTGAATGTTCTGCATTAGCCGAGAAAAAAACATCATATGTTTGAGTTCACCGAAGCATTGTTTGTCTCTTCTCGAAAAAAGGTGGTGTTCAAAAACACCATTTTAGTTTAGTTGGAGAAAAAGTAAGAATGCAACACTAGTCCTTGATATTTTGTCAAGTGTGCAGAACTTGCAACCACAAAGCAATGGTCTACAAACAAAAAAGATAAAGAAAAAAGATCAATGTCATACCTTCCAAATATTTGTCAGTATTCAATTAAATTATCGTTGTGCAAGGAAAAAAAAGTCAAGCTTTTCAAGTACCCTTCACTCCATTGTGGAGTCAACATCAGAGTTGGAATCTGTACTATGAGACAAACTAGATAAAGCTCGCTTGCATGCAATGGTTGGTATCTTCACCTTGATGGGGAGGTTGCTACTCTTTGAGGAAACCTTCTTTGAGAGGTTACCTTTTGGAACCCATGACCATACAATAGCATCAACAGATTCCCAACGTGGAGGATCACCTTTATTGCACATCCAAATCTTGTTCCAACAATCTGCATACACCTCCTCAATTTGTGCATTGCGTCTTTTGCATATAGGTGCCCAATATTGTATGAAAACCTTCTTGAAATTTTTAGATTTATTATCCTTTTGTACATCAGTTTGAGCAATGCCTAGCCAAATTGGGTAAATTTTTTCTGCTGGTCGGACCAAAAGAAAGTGTCCTTTTTGTACATCAATCATTGGATCAAATGATTGTTTTGGCTTTTTCCTTTGAGGTCCACAATAGTGATCATTCAACTCTTCAATTCCTTGAAACTCATCGTTTTCATTATCAACTACTTGCACACAATCAATATGTTGCGTCTTTGGCCAAAATCTCTCGTACATGCCCTCTACACTATTGTTTGGTTTATGAAGCTCATCAATCATGTTCTTCCAGTACTTCACTACCGGCTTGTAAAACTTTGTGAAAGATGCTTCTGGACCTTGTAGGTGTGCCCATTTTTCCCAAAAGTGTACATACTCCTTGATACCAACTATCACATGTGAGTGATCCTTCACATACTCGAACATGGGTACACAAGGTGGCTCTCCACTTGGTAGCATTGGATGACCATCCGGATGTCTCTTCCACAACTCAATGCCACCTTCACTTGGTTGCCAATCTAATGATCGTGGATGCACTTTATATTGCATGATAGGAACTTCATTTCGCATAAAGAACCGAAATTGGAGAGGCTTTGAGTGTCCCACTAAAGCATCTTGCCCATCGCATAGGCATCCATCAACATAGCTCTTGAAATCAGGGACTTCCGTTACCAAAAATGGCGTTGGAGAAGACTCCTCACATTGTCTAAAAGTATCCATGAGATGTGCAAATGTCAATGTTTGGCTAGTTCTTAACCTCTCTGAAAACCTGCTGAACATTGCATCAATATCCTCATGTGTATGCCCAACCATCAAGAATCCCAATTGAATTGACTTGAAAATCCCTCGAGCAACAAGTAATGATAGGTAAGCAAACAAGTACCTATTCTTGTTTTCAGAACCACAATTATCCAACTGCAACAATAGGTGTTCGGGTAGCTTCTTATAAGGATTTTCTTGATGGGAACTTCCAAGTCCAAGGTCTTTGAATGTTCCACCCACTGCTCCAAGATGAAGTTGTTGCTTTTCATTAGAAACATAGTGAGAATCCAATGCTTCTCTCGAGGTTAGTGCATTTAGCAGAGCATTATCAGACCTTGGCATCCCATCATGTACCAAATCTCCAAGTGCATGGTTATCAAATCTTTCAAGATTTCTCAAACACAAAGCCAATGAACCGATTGTGAAGTTAGGATCCGATGGCCACAAGGATAAAGAAAAGTGACCATAACGTCCTTGACCATGTCCATGTGTTATCATGCCAGTCAAAGCCACTGGGAGCTGAAAGGATTTGTCTGTGTCCTTTGAACGATTGCGTAATCTAGGGATGGCTGTCTTCTTTTGGTCCATCTTATCATGGATAATGCACAAGTATGTCTGAGGATACATTTCAGAAAATCTGCGCCAAGTGTAGTACACATTTCTACAACTTTTTTGTTGTAACATGTGCTTTCTTCTATCTTCCATCAACTTATTACGTTCATTTTGGCATTTTGTCGCTGCAAGCTGAGCCTTGATTGCACTACATAAACCACACTTAGAGAATTCACTTGTTTTTGACAAAGTTACATGCTTGAATTCAGAGTTCCATATACGGTTGAATGTGGAAGCTGACATCTCCTTACAACCCAAACTATGCTTTAATTGCATGTTAACCTCATAGAGAATATCAACCTGCTTGTATACATCCGGTATCACCAGCTGTGTTTCCCTTGATCCATCCTGAAGTGTTCTACTTTTGTGTGGCATACGCTCAGAATTGTTATCCACAAAATCTTGGATTATGGCTCTACCCAGTTCTGTGTGGTCCCAACCTCTCCGCACGATTCCTTTATTACCATGCATGCACCTTCGTATACCAATTTCAAATTGCTCCCTGTATCGATAAAATGTTGTTTTTGGAATACCATGCATTTCATACCATGCTCTACAACAAACTTGAATACCATTCAATGAAAAGACATATTTGAACTGCCCATTGTCATCTTTTCGACAAGCAACCCCAAGAGTGTCATATACATAATTGGTGCGAGCCTCCAAACTTTGGCCCCAATACTCTATGCGTAATTTGGATATCATTTGACGATCGGCAAATTGACAACAATTTTTTTTACAACAATCAATCATAGATACTTTTGTGACTGCATCCCTAGTGAGTCTAGATGATGCTAATGGCATGCCATGTTTTTTAGCTTTCCTCTTTATCATGCAGTAACGCCTCTTTTTTGTGGATTTTTCATTTGGGTCCTCATCTTCCATGTGCTTTTGCCTAGAACCACTTGGAAAATTCATGGTGTCATCGATTCTTAATGAAGTTCCATCTAAAAAGGTTATTTGTGCAATGGGCCATTTTATTAAGTGGATGGTATCGATGCCTGATACATCACTATGATACTTTTCAATTCCCACACCCAGATTACCTTCACCAAGCATCTCAAAGTTTATAGGTTCAAATGGGTAGACATACAAAACAACACCCTCAGCAATGCTCTTGGTTTTCTGCTCATCCCATATTAAAACTTTCTTGTCCTTCCATGATTCTCGAATGGAAAACTCATCATATTCACATAGAGGTTCAACATCAATGGTATCTGATGTTATATCATTCATTGGTAAAATAGCTCCATTGACATTGTCCACACAACTCATTGATCGTGCTTTCCAATGAACAACACTACCCAAAGCCTCATAGACTAAGAATGCATCCATTGTAGGAAATGGAAGAAGTGCACTTTCATCCATACAAATATCGATCGCCACTGATACATTGTTTTCTCCCAAGGGCACACCTTGGCACATGTCATCATGTGATGTAGAGAATATTGTCCCAATGGCAACAATCTTTCCACTGATAAGCAAGTTGACTTTAACCCCCACTTTCAATGTGGCACCTGCATACATAACATTTGTTATAGTTCAATATTGATATCTGATGGTGTGACTTAGGATGAAAATGCTTTACAAGATTTCACTACACGACCAAATCTTCCTAAACCTTGGTGCTTTGAATTTTAGCCAGCAAAATCTGGCTACATGGCCAAATCTTCACAGACCATGGTGCTTTGAAAGGGAGATAGCAAGATTTGTCGACACAACCAAATCTCTCGAGACACTGGTGCTTTCAAGAAACCATCAAGATTTATCCACACAACCAAATCTACTTAGACCTTGGTGGTTTGAAAGAAGCCAAATCTCCACATACCTTGGTGCTTTCAAAGAAGCCCACAAGATTCGGCCACATGGTCAAATCTCCCCATACCCTGGTGCTTTGAAAGGAGCCAACAAGAGTTGGCCACATGGCCAAATCTCTAAGACACTAGTGCTTTGAAAGAAGCAATAAGATTTGGCCACATGGCCAAATCTACTTAGGCCTTGGTGCTTTCAAAGAAGCTGGCAAGATTTGGATGCATGGTGAAATCATTCCAGACTTGGTGACTTCTTTCAAAGCACTGAGAAGATTTGGTTGTGGCATTCTTTCAAACTTGGGGAGATTTGGTCATGTGGCCAAATCTTGTAGGCTTCTTTCAAAGCACTAGGGTATGGGGAATTTTGGCCACGCAACCAAATCTTGCATGCTTCTTTCAAATCACCAGGTTCTGGGAGATTTGGCCGTGTGGCCGAATCTTTCAAAGCACCAGGGTTTGGGAAAATTTTGGCATGCTGCCAAATGTTGCTAGCTTCTTTCAAACCAGTAGGAAGATTTGGCCACATGGCCAAATCTTCAAACATTCAAAAGTTAAATTTAATTTTAAAATTTAAAATTTAAAGTTCAAAATTCAAAATTTAAATTTTAAATTTTAAAATTCAAAGTTCAAATTTTAAAATTCAAATTTTAAATTTTAAAATTCAAATTTGAAATTTGAAAATTCAAATTTCAAGTTTCAAGTTTCAAATTTTGAAATTAGTATCTAGAGATCCTACTTTCAAAAACATCGTACATGCTTTTCATGATTCACGCTATTACACTTTAAAATCGTACTTTTACTTTAAAAGCAATCCTAAAAATCTAAAACTATTAAAAAAACCAAAACTTTAAAAGGCAAAGCTAAACAAACCTTTTAAACCAAGCATAAAAAGTAAAACTATGAGAAGGAATTGAATTCATCTCTTCATGGGGATGAAGTGCTAGGCTCACCTTGTTCTCTCCCTTCCTAGATCTCAAATGTGTAACTAGGGTGGTGCACATTGTTAGGACAATGTCTTAGATGGGGTAGTTCTTGGAAAACACTCCTCCACCCTTGGTTAGCTAATTGCAAGCAAAAAACTTCAAAACTATGTCAAAATGAGAGGTCCCGGGAGGTTCCCCATCCCAGATTTGTCCTAACAATGTGCACTTAACTATGTAGATTTTAAAATTCCAATACCAAGTAAACATTCCATAGGTTCCACACTCAATAGTTGGATTAGAAAGAGGTCTTTTTTTTTCTTTTTTTTTTTTTTTTGCTCTACATGCTATTTGGGGGGTGCATGCTTTTTTGGGGGATCCCTCCTTCCCTCCCGCCCCTTCCTTTTCTCTCATCCTCATCCTCGCGTTTGCTCTCCTTCTCACCGTCGTCGTCTTCTCCTCCTCATCCTCATCCTCGCGTTTGCGTCTCCTTCTCGCCAAGATTTTAAAATTTCACCGTCGTCTCCTTCTCCTCCTCATCGTCGTCCGCTGCTGCGCTCCCCTCGCTCCCCCTGCTGCTGCGTCCTTGCCTTCGGCTGCAGCGCCTCCTCTTCGTCGTCCCCTTTTGCACACTCCTCGTCGTCGTCGCCTTCTCCACACGGCGCTCCACACGGCTCCTGCGCTCCCCTCCTTGCCTTCGACTACAGCGCCTCCTCCTCGTCGTCTCCTTCTCCACGCTCCTCCTCCTCGTCGTCTCCTTCTCCACACGGCTCCACACGGCTCCTGCGCTCCCCTCCCTCCCTTCCACTACTGCGTCCTTCCCTTCGGCTGCAGCGCCTCCTCCTCATCGTCTCCTTCTCCACACTCCTCCTCGTCGTCGTCTCCTTCTCCACACGGCTGCTGCGCTCCCCTCCCTCCCTTGAGAAGCTATTCTTCTAAGTTCACGGATTGTGGGTTTTCTTCTCCTTCCATCACTGGCATCTCTACTTCCACGAGCGGATCTTGGCCACCCTACTAGCGGATGAAACTTTTTCTTTAAGTTTCTGGAACTACGACCATCCAAACGGAAGCACAATCTCGTGGCTTTTCACGGAAGCACAATCCCGTGCCTGCTTGAAATCCAAAGAGCCAAGCTCACGAACAACAATGGCTACTCAATCATCCAAGTAAGAAAACGAAAGAAATAGAAAGTGTACCTGATTCTTGCATGTTCTCCATCTTTTCCATTTCAAAACACCACGATTTGAAAGCAAGAGTTGTAAAAGTACGAATCTCAAAGTGTGATTTGAAAGTAGGGTCTTTAGTGTATGATTTGACTTTCAGATCTTGAAATTTGAAATTTGAATTTTGTATCTAAGATTCAAAATTTCAATTTTGAATTTTAAATTTTGAATCTAAGATTTTGAATTTTGAATTTTGAATTTTCAGATTCAAAATTTGAATCTTAAGATTTGAATTTTGAATTTTAAATGGGGAGATTTGGCCGCATGGCCAAATCTTCCTAGCTTCTTTCAAAACATACAAGATTTGGCTGCACGGTGAAATCTCCCTAGACCTTGGTGATTTGAAAGAAGCTAGGAAGATTTGGCACCATAGCTAAATCTCCCTAAACCTTGCTGCTTTAAAAAGATTTGGCCACACGGCCAAATCTCCCTAGACACTCGTGATTAGAAACAAGCTAGGAAGATTTGGCACCACAACTAAATGTCCCTAAACCTTGCTGCTTTAAAAAGATTTGGTCACACGGCCAAATCTCCCTAGACCTTCGTGATTTGAAAGAAGCTAGGAAGATTTAGCACCACAGCTAATTCTCCCTAAATCTTGCTACTTTAAAAAGATTTGGCCACACGGCCAAATCTCCCTAGACCTTGGTGATTTGAAAGAAGCTAGGAAGATTTGGCACCACAGCTAAATCTCCCTAAACCTTGCTGCTTTAAAAAGATTTGGCCACACAGCCAAATCTCCCTAGACCTTGGTGACTTGAAAGAAGCTAGGAAGATTTGGGACCACAGCTAAATCTCCCTAAACCTTGCTGCTTTAAAAAGATTTGGCCACACGGCCAAATCTCCCTAGACACTCGTGATTAGAAACAAGCTAGGAAGATTTGGCACCACAACTAAATGTCCCTAAACCTTGTTGCTTTAAAAAGATTTGGCCACACGGCCAAATCTCCCTAGACCTTCGTGATTTGAAAGAAGCTAGGAAGATTTAGCACCACAGCTAATTCTCCCTAAACCTTGCTACTTTAAAAATATTTGGCCACACGGCCAAATCTCCCTAGACCTTGGTGATTTGAAAGAAGATAGGAAGATTTGGCACCATAGCTAAATCTCCCTAAACCTTACTGCTTTAAAAAGATTTGGCCACACGGCCAAATCTCCTTAGACCTTGGTGATTTGAAAGATGCTAGGAAGATTTGGCACCACAGCTAAATATCCCTAAACCTTGCTGCTTTAAAAAGATTTGGCCACACGACCAAATCTCCCACAGCCAAATCTTCCCAAACCCTGCTGCTTTGAAAAGATTTGGCCGCACGGCCAAATCTCCATAAACCCTCGTGATTAAAAGAAGCTAGCAACAATTGCCCACATGACCAAATCTCCTTAGACCCAGGTGATTTAAAAGAAGCTAGAAAGATTTAACCGATTTGAAAGAAGCTAGCAAGATTTGGCCACACGGCCAAATCTTCTTAGATCCAGTGATTTAAAAGAAGCTAGAAAGATTTGACCGATTTGAAAGAAGCTAGCAAGATTTGGCTGCACGACCAAATCTCTCCAGATCTAGTGCTTTGAAAGAAGCCCACAAGATCTGGCCACAAGGCTAATCTCCCCAAACTTTGGTGCTTTGAAAGAAGCCCTTAAGATTTTGTCACATGTCCAAACCTCCCTTTCCAGTGCTCTAAAAGAAGCCCATAAGAAATCTTCCTAGACCTTGGTGCTTTCTCAAATCTACCACTATGTTTGCTGTTAATTCTTGATTCTATTTCAGATATGTTTATTAATAATGTGTTTTGTCTAACATTAAAGATTATAAAGATGATAGTTTGTATATTGCTTGGATTTTTTACAGGAAAGACACAAATGTGAAGAAGGTTGAGAAAGTTGTAAGTGGATTTGGAGAAAAAAGCATACCATGGTACTTTGACATATACAGTATTGAGGGAGCACAGTTGACACGAGTTCACTTATTTGTTTTGTTACCTAACAAAAGTACATACACTTGTGTTGGATCGGTACATCAAATCACAGAAGATGTGGTTGGAAAAGAGGGAGATATTGGATTGTTAATCATTATAAATCAAAATAAGAAATTTCTCTTGGATCCTAGTGATTATGAAGCATCTCGTATGAAGTCTGATGTAGATGACAACATGCACTCAAGAGGCTGGATAAGTGTGGAATCAATTGATGAAAATGAAATTAACACAGTGACAACAATCATTGAATCATATTGCAAAGTTTCAGCAACATTAAAGAAGCGCAAGAGTGGGGAAGATAGTGGGGAAGGAACAAGGAAAGGAAAGTTGACTATGGTTCAAGCACCAGGTGGTAGTGGAGAAGGGGCAAAGAAAGGAAAGCTCACTATAATTGATGTACCAGAGGAAGGAACACCTCCAGAGGGTATGCTAGCAATTGTGGAAAGAAGCAGTGGTAGTGAATTGGAGCCAAGTGGAAAGGTCATAGGAAAAAAAGGGCAAAAGAAACCATCAGGCTTGGTGGAATATGAAAAATACTACCCATTCGGGTTGCATGCAACATTTCCAATTCCAGTTGCAAGATGTCAAAAAGCTCCTCCAAGCTATGTATATAGAGGGTTGAACAAAGAGCATGTGGAGAAGCTTGCTGCAGACTTCGGTTATAACTCTAGGCCTCCTGCTGCTGTAGCAGATTTAATGCCTTTCAATCCTGAAACAAAGCAACCCCTAGAAAGGGTAGATAAAAAGGATTTAACCAAGTGCCACTATTGGATACTATCTGGACAACATTCAATATATGCTGCTAAAATATTCACATCTAATGATGATAACAGCACGGCCCAAAGAAAGAACTACTACCGCACCCGTCAGGCGAGGATTGTAGTGAATTGTCCCGCACGCTTTTGTGTGGAGATATCAAAGATGGCAAACCTAGAGTCTCAAAATATCTTGAGACAATCTGCATACATTGATATACTTAAGCAGGTGAGGGGACAATGGATTCTCTTTAACAAACCCAAGAAAGCACAACAAGGGCTTGCAAAAGGACATCCAGATCGTGAGAATTGGGATGTAAGTACATATTTTAATTATGAATCATTTTTTACAAGAATGTTTTCTTAATTATTGCATTCTAATGGATTCATATATCTTGTAGGCTTTCATTGACACTGGCAAGGTAACATTGGGCAATAGCTTTGCCACGAAGGATGTACATATGATAATTACAAGCGATGCCATTTATGATGGTTGGATCTCCATCCTTGAGGATTACATTGCAGGCAAATATTCACAAGATGGAAAATGCCGTAGGCAACCCACAGTCTCAATGTTTAGATGCTTGCGTGGATTGAGTGATGATCAAATTGGTCAAATTCAAAATGACATTAAGGAAGGTAGAGTAGTCATAACTAAAACAAAGACTGATGCCATGATTCTTGATATTGAAGGACGAGCTATGCAGATCAAGAGAGATGCTGCACTACAAGAAGAACTTTATATGTTTATATCGGCAGAACGGCCTTCTTTAATGTTAAAAAATTGGGATGAGTGCAGATTACATTTTAAAATTACTCCAGAATTGTATCATCGGATTCGTGGTTGCTCTGATTCATGGTTAAAACTGAAGCTTCAACAGGGCAAGGAAACTCCACCATTGCCTGATGCTGCAAAGGGGTATCTAAGGTGGATTATGGAACAAAGTGAAGGTTCAAGTCATGGACCGAATTCCACCCGGCCTTGGAGGTTCTACACAGTCGGTTCAAACATGGAGGGAATGGAATTTATACATAATGTGTACCAAGAGCCAATGGCAATAGGGGTTGCTTTTTTGGACGTAATGTATGGACCAAGCAGAAGTAGAAATTGGAACGAGGATCGCTTTGAGTGTTTGTTGAAAAGCTTGATGACAATCGCTTCTCCCCCAGTGCAATTCCTTCTTGTAGTGTTCTTGACCATGGATCATGTATCATGTTTGAAGAATGCATTAAATAAGACATGCGGACAATATAAAATACACTTTGGTTGCCTTAATTTTGAAACTGCAGATATATTTGTCACTGGATCTATGGATGGCTTAATTGCCTGTGTACTGGTAAGCAAGGAAAAGCATTTCAACGATATTGAGCGCTATACCAATGCACAATGTAAGCCATCAATATATGTTGCAGATGAAAAATATGAAAAATCAAGTGGTGGAGAAGAATCAGGTGATGAGGATGATGATGATGAGGATGATGATGATGAATTTGACATTGAATTGTCCTTGAAAAGAAAACGTTCAAGTATCATGAAAGACATGATCATGGGTTTCTGCCGAGAAGATGAGTATGTATTGGACTTGTTCTCTGAGGGGCTTGCTGCAATAGAGTCTCTTTCTTGTAAGAGGCGTGTTGTTTTAGTTGTTGAGACTTATGAGGAGTTAGCAAAGGTGGAAAGTATTTGTTGCACGTATGCTTACAGTAATCATGAAATTCGACAATGGGCTGGCTTGCAAGAACCAATATTGGCAATAGAGGGGGTACCAAAAGAAGATGATATAACTGAAGGTGGAGGGGATAAAGAAATTGATACCATACCAGGACAAAAAGAGCTTCAACCCTTCAATGAAGAGCAGCGTGAGCATTTACAAAAACACGCTTCAAAGTTTTGGGAAACAGAAGAGGAAGCAACAGGTCCTTGAAATTGTCCTTTTATATGGTGTTCATGTTTTCCATATGTTATCTTGCTATATTCTCCATATGATGTATTAATTTTGTTCCAAGGATCTTTTAATATTACTTGGAAATTTCTTCTATCTCATTGCCATAATTCAAACATGAACATATGTATTCTTGAATATGTTTCGTGATGAATGAATTAGTGTAAATTGTTGTTTCTATCCTTATTCACTTCATATGAATGCTCAATTATGTTTTGGCCGCTTGGCCAAATCTTTTCTTAGTGGGAACACTTGGGCAATGCTAGACAATGTTGGACTCCACTCTATCTATTATGCAAAGGTTTTTGGCATTGTAAGGATATGTAGTTTTGGGGATTAAAATAACTTGAAAGGGTATAGATTCAATAACTTTAGGGGTATACTATGCATATGCTTTCTTTTTTTTAGTAATCCAATTTTGTTTTGAAAAAGAAAAACATGATTGCTTTCACTCAAACAAATTTCATTGAGAGCACACAACCTAAAGTTTGACAATTTGGTTTTCCAACTCAATCTTCAGTTTGTTTCTACTTATGAATTTCATTTCCTTGTTTATCAACAGATCTTGGCCATCTCAATTTCACATCGCTAGAAGCATTGCCTGTATATGTGACACCTGATCCAATGATTCATTATGTGCCTAATTTGAACATTAGCATGCAAGTTCCAAGCTCAACATGGTTGATTGAAAATGTTGAGGATGCAATGTCTGGAGTTAATGTTCCATTGACAAATGTGGATGCAAGCTTAGAAGGTAAAGGAGAAGATGCAATGTCATTGTATGAAGCCAAGGTACAAGAAGAAATCTTAGAAGATAAAGGAGAAGACATAATGTCACCCTCAGAAATAATGTCAAAAGAGGTGATAACAAAAATAAGACTAGCAGTGGTAATAGATTTGAAAGGGTTATTGCTCGAGCGTTGTTTTTCGAAGTCAAACAAACATGTGAGCTTGCACAATGGGAAGCATTGGCTTGTTCTCCGTCCTGGGTGTTTAGAGTTTCTACAATGGTTGCTCGATCACTGCCATGTTGGCATTTGGTCCACTGGAGGAGAAAAGGGCATGGTGCAACACATGCTGGACACTTTGGAGCATCATGTTAATAGAAAGTTACATTTCTTCATGGTTTGGGGTGCGATGGCATGCCACAAGCATACAAAGAGTAGAATCATTCGACCAGATAGGATGAATGTGGAAGCGGAGTTTAAACCATTAATGAGAGTGTGGTGTTGTTTCAAAGAGGAATGCAAACCAGCAAGAACAGTGTTCATTGACGTTTCGCCTTACACGGGTTGTGTTAATCCAGCAGAAAATTGCATTTTCCCTACAAAATTTGATATAGATTGTGGTGATTCTATTTTGCTTCATGAGTTATTGCCGTACCTACAGATGCTAGATGATGCAGTAGATGTGCGCAGTGCCATCTCTTCTAACAGATTTGGTCAAGCTCCGATTATCGAAGGGCATGATATGTTCTATTATTTTCAACCAGTGATCCTTGAATTCAAAGAAAAAAACAAAGAAGTGCTCGAAAGGATGAATGTCGAATCTCATATGTCTACTCGTAGTTCAAAAAAAGACACAGAGAAAGGTGTTGCTTCACCTATAACCAAAACTAGAGTGAGAGGGACTTGTCCTACTACAAGAAGTATGGTGCATGCTCAACATGTTACATTGAATGAAGAGGAAGAATGCATGCTAGGAAAAATTGCCAAAATGGGGCCGTTGAAAGATAGTGAGGCAAAATGCTTTGCTATGGTTCTTGGATGCAAGGAAAGGGGAATCACTGCTGATGCTGCAAGGGCATTCTTAGCCAACTTGATTCAATTTTATTGCATAGATAGCCCTTAGTGAATCTGGGTGATCTTGTTAATTAGAGTTACAGACACAAATGCTCAACTAAAACATTTGTACCTACATTTTGATTTATATTTGGACACTATTTGGTTAGATTCGATTTGCAAAACATTATGTTTCAATTTGTTTTGTGAAAGAATTAATAGACATTGAGTTAGTACCTTGTGGCAAAAATGCTTTGTGCTTTGTGATGTGAGTTTGTATTCCTCCACTAAAAGAATGATTCTTTGATTTTAAACATATGATAGGTGTTGCAGATTGTCCTAAAAAGTTGAAGAGCTATCTTATTACAAATTTTGATCCTGCATCCAATGGTTTATGGAAACATGAATTGCCCATACCCATTGAGCACGTGTTTGAAATGAATGGCATCCATTATGAAGTAAAGAAATCAACAATACCTAGGGCAGGATATGGTCTTTTTGTACATACGAGCATCAAGAAGAAACAAGATTTGATGGTATATAATGGTCCAAAGTATGATTATGATACTTGGAGATCTCTCCTCAAGTTTTTCCCAAGGATGAAGACTTATGGAATGTTTGAAGATCCATTCATTGAGCCATTGACAGATGTGAAATGTATTGTGGGAGATGTATTGTATGGAAACATTGCTGGATATATAAATAGCTCAATGTATTATAAAGAAAGAACAAATGTTATATTTGTATACATCCCTAAGCTACCACCTTGGGCTCAAAAGTCACAAGGAGATTTGAGTGCCCATGGCTACATTACTGTGCAAACCATAAAGAATATCTCCTTCGGAGATGAGCTACTTTGTGAGTATGAATACTAGTATGGAATTGTTAATGATTATGTTAAACGATGTGATGCAAAATTTAGTTGCAAATTTGGCTATGTGTCAATGGCTTTGATTATATTTAGCACGAGAAAGAAATTTAAAAAAAAAATTTTATCAAGACCATGTCTCTGAGTTTCATGAGCTCTATTGTGATGGAACGGTGTTTTTGAACACCACATTTATATGATGGATGTCAAAGCTCTACCATAATCCTATTGCATATGTCAATAGTGCAATTTATCAACATATAAACTGACAGTTGTTGCAAGTTTAATTTTGTTTTTGAACACACATTTATATGATGGATGTCAAAGCTCTATAACAATCCTATTGCATATATCAATACTGCAATTTAATTTACTCCAATAAATCTTCCTAATGCAACATCTATAAATTGGCTTTTGTTTGTGGTTTTGATGTATATGAAACAACAAACATCTTTCTTTCACTAGCAAATCAACAAATGTTTTGGCCATGGGACCATGTTCACATCTATTAAGGCCTTTTGCCATAGCAACATACGGAAGCTTGTTGCTTGGGCTCTAGGAATTGGGAAAGTATTGTGCATGGTCTAGTCTCCCCCAACATAACTGAAAATTTTTTGCATTAAATCTTTTTTCCCACAAATTTTTCTCTTTACCTCAAACTCTCACAACCTATTTTCAAAAATTTCTCTCCTAACCTATTCTACTACAAATTTCTCTCTCAACCTCAAAACCACTCAAACCTCCCTACCTATTGCGTACGCAACAACTTCAAAACAAAATTTAATCATAAAGCTCTCCAAAAAACTCCTCAACAAAAAAAAAAACAATCTATTACAAATTTCTCTCTCAAGCTCAAAACCACTCAAACCCTACCTATTGCATATGCAAGAACTTCAAAACAAAATTTAATCATAAATCTCTCCCAAAAACTCATCAACAAAAAAAAACAATCTATTACAAATTTCTCTCTCAACCTCAAAACCACTCAAACCTCCCTACCTATTGCGTATGTAACAACTTCAAAAAAAAATTTAATCATAAATCTCTCCAAAAAACTCCTTTTAAAAAAAAACAATCTATTACACATTTCTCTCTCAACCTCAAAACCACTCAAACCTCCCTACCTATTGCATACACAACAACTTCAAAATAAAAATTAATCATAAATCTCTCCAAAAAACTCTTCTCACGATACTTTATTACAAATTTCTCTCTCAACCTCAAAACCACTCAAACGTCCCTACCTATTGCATATGCAACGACTTCAAAACAAAATTTAATCATAAGTCTTTCCAAAAAACTCTTCTCAAGACACTTTATTAATATAAGAAATCTATTTATAATATTTTTACTCCATAATATAATAAATTTTTATTAACTAATGTTAAAATATAATTTTGCTAAAAATATACATTATTAATCTATAAATTAATATAAATAAATATATAAATACATTAATTAAAAAAATATAACTTGAAAGGGAGGTCTTCTAGCATATGTGCTTTATATAATAGTTATTATTAAAACAATGAAGAATTAGTGAATATATTGCTATTCTATACATTATTAACTTAAAAACTAATATAAATATAAATTAATTATTATATAAATTTAAATAAATATATAAATAATTAATATTATACATTAATAACATTTAAAATTATGTAGATTATATACTAATAACCTTTCAATTTTAAAAAGTAGTCAATAAAAGAATTGAATTAATTTAAAAAATAAGAAAATATTAAATTTTACACACTTACTTTTAGCATGTATGCTTTTATTCCATGTGTATAATACTTGTTAGTTACTTGAAGAATGAAAAATTAGATAATGTATTTGTAAGGTAGGTATTTAAAACCATAGAATCTAGAAGAGGTTTAGCATACCTACTTATCTTTATTACTATGTGTAATACTTTGCAAAAACCTTAAACAAAGTTTAAGGCTTTGCACAAATCTACAATATCATTGCATCCATATCATTTTTTTACTTTAGCAACCACCAGATATCCATGGTATCCATGATATGGAATACATATTTCTTCTGAATATTTCTTATCACATACTTTTTCATTTCTTCTGATATACCATGCAGCATGAATGTAAGAAAATATGAATCGGTGTGCTTTTAGCCTATGTACTTGTCCCTAATCAGTAGGATACTTTGATTAGGTAGACTTATAACTACTTAAAGTAAAGCCTTTGCAAAGGATCGTACCTTCTGATACACCATGCAGCATGAATGTAAGAAAATATGAATCGGTGTGCTTTTAGCCTATATGCTTGTCCCTAATTAGTAGGATACTTTGACTAGGTAGACTTATACTTACTTAAAGTAAAGCCTTTGCAAAGGATTGTACCTATAAACAAAACACTTTGGAAAGCATATAACATATAGTCTATAAACTAAATACTTTAGAATGCATATTTTATATAGTCTATATATCTTAAATCTTACACCCTAAATCTTAAATCCTAAAGTTCTCTAAATCTTAGGTTATATAATCTAAGCTCTTAAACTTATATAACAGTTATAATCCCTAAACCTTAAACCCTAACCCCTATAACTTAAATTCTAAAACCTAATTTTCAATTCTAAACCCTAGATTCTAGACTCTAAGCTCATGATCTTATATACTTAACCCTAAAACCTAAAACCTAAATCCTAAATCCTAAACCCTAAAATAATAATGATAAACCCTAAATGCTAAATCCTAAACCCTAGATTTTAAACCCTAAACCCTAAACCCTAAATCCTAAATCCTAAACCCTAAAAACATAATCATAACACGAAACCCTAAACACTAAATCTTAAATCCTAAGCCCTAAATCCTTAACCCTAAATACTAAACCCTAAGATACAATCAAAATTTTATGATTTTTTCAATTTGTGCAATAGGTTTGATATATCCTCCAAACTGTTGCAAGTCGAATAGGTTAATGGTGCACTCAACCTATTGCAAATATCAAGGAATTTTCTTGATTTGTGGAACAGGTTGGATATACCCCCCAACCTTTTGCTTGAGCAACAGGTTGGGAGGTATATCTAACCTGTTGCACAACTCGAGAATTTTCTTGATTTGTGCAACAGATTGGATATACCCCCCAACCTGTTGCTCAAGCAACATGTTGGGAGATATATCCAACAACAGACCTCGGTTGGGGTGACCCCAACCTGTTGCTCAAGCTTGAGCAACAGGTTGGGGGGTACCCCCAACCTGTTGCACAAATCAAGAAAATTCTTGATTTGTGCAACAGGTTAGATATATCTCCCAACCTGTTGCTCGAGCAATAGATTGGGGGTATATCCAACCTTGCACAAATCAAGAAAATTCTTGAGTTGTAGGTTGGATATATTCCCCAACTGTATATCAAATTGTTGCACAAATAAGAAAAATTCTTGATTTGTGCAACAGGTTGGATATATCCCCCAACCTGTTGCTTGATATATCCAACCTGTTGCACAAATTTAAAAAATTCATTAAATTTTGGTTGTATTTTAGGGTTAAGGTTTAGGGTTTAGGATTTAGAGTTTAGGGTTTAAGGTTTAGGATTTATTGTTTAGGAGTTTAGGATTTAGGATTTAGGATTTAGGATTTAGGAATTAAATGTTTAAAATTTAGGATTTACGGTGGTTAAGATGTTTTGGTATTAATTATTTAAAGTTAAGGATGTAGGGTTTAGGTTTAATGCCTTCTCTGCTAGTTTTGACATAGAAGTTATTAAGTAATAATAAGCTCAATGATTATTTATTATGTTCATTTTATCTATTTTTGTACATAAAATAGGTATTCACCCTAATAGAGGGTATGGATGTGGTGTTATATAAGAAGAATTAAGTGGTGGCTTTTGGATGAATTCATAGTCTTAATCCTATGAATGTGTGTCATTTCCAATGTTGTGGTGAGAGAAGATGTGTAGTGATAATCACCAACATTGTAAATCCTGAAGTACATTTAAAATATCCACATGGAGACTTTGAAACATTGGGAGATATCTTACAATGTGACATATTTGATATGCAAGCACATAGAACACTCTGGGACCAAGACGAAATTGTTCCAAAGACATACTTTCAAGATATCAAGAAAACTTATTTTGAAGGGAAAAAAGTAGAGATGTTATCTTGCTTCGGAGAAGTTTTAGCAATTGGCAACTTTAAGGGCTATGCTCAGAGTTTTCTCTGTATAGTGGAGATAATTAAGTTGACTAGTGCAGGTGTCATTCAAAATGCAATGGATGGTACTTCACATTTAGACGTCCATAATACTACGTCTCAACTACAAGTTCATAGTACTTGTAAATGGGGGTTAGCTTTCTTGAAATCAAGTTTGCCCAAGACAATTTCCTTCAATGTCATGGAAGACACAATAGAATATTATCAAAAGAAAAAGACTATAACACAAATGGGATCCAAATTGATAAGAAGCTATAGTAGTAATCCAGAGTATCATAGTGGCATGCTCACAGGTATTGAGGACATTATAGTAATAGATGTTGATGTAGAAAAGGTTTCTTGTGTTGCAAGTGACTCAAATATACTCATTGGTATAGAAGACTTGTCTTGTGTTGCAAGTGACTCGAACAGGCTCATTGGTATAGAAGACTTGTCATGTGTTGCAAGTGACTCGAACAGGCTCACTGGTATAGAAGACTTGTCCTGTGTTGCAAGTGACTCGGACAGGCTCACTGGTATAGAAGACTTGTCTTTTGCTGCAAGTGACTCAAACATGCTTATTGATATAGAAGACTTGTCTTGTGTTGAGAATAATAAGATGGGACCACAAAGAAAAATACATGCAAAGATCGATGGGATAAGTGATGCAATAATAGGAATTGATGATATTAGTGACAATGATCATGATGTTACCACTCGAACACAAGGCAAAAGGGGTAGAGAATCTGAGACTTATCATGTTGTTCGTAATATTGTTGCTAGCATGCCAGAGAATATAGATGGCAGAATCTTGAGTTACGAAGGAGAAACAATTCAACCACAAAATTCAAGAGGCATTGGCAACAAATTGACATCAATGAACATGTCTACTAGATTGCCATTTCCAAGATATTATAAGGTATCAAATAATTCTCAAGCCCACATAGCATTTGATTATAAAGATGAAGATTCAAGGGAAATGGATTCGAGGTTTGATGGTCTTACAACTAGAAAACGCAAGACACTATTTACAAAAAGAAAGTATGTGAGTGTGAAGAGGCGAAGAATCATGGCATCAATTCCAGAACCAAAGAGACATGTGATGCTCTCCGAGGAGAATATGGAAAAGATGCTTATGTGAGTTTGTTTCAAGAGACTTTGCATTAGAAAAGTTGGGAAAGATGATTGTGCAGCCATACTCCTTGGTATTTGGAGTAAGATAGCACCTAATAGACATAACTATCTTCTTCAAGAGTTTTCATGCTTTCTTCATCAAGGCACTAATCAAGATTTGAGCACAAGACATTGTAAACCTAGATTGAAACCCATGGTTAATGGGAGACCCATTTGCAATCGAGGATATCAATGGTTAACTGGACTATCACATGGCATATACTGGACCATCTGGGCAGAGGTGAAAGAAAAAGTTATTCATACAATTCATGGAAATACCTACAAGCTTAAATGCCATGGAAGCAGTATAAATGCGACCGCAACATTAAAGCAAGTTCTCGAGGACCATGCATTACCGCAGCCTCATCTTCAACAAACAATGCTAGATGGACGTGTCAAATGCCAACAACATCTTTCTTTGGGAATGACAACGAAGGTCATCCTAGAAACTGTCAATAAAACTTTACAAGACAGAGATGAGAGCATGATTTCATGATCAACCTTGTACAAAATTTGGCGTCTCAGGGGGGTCATTATGTATAAACCCTCTATATCACGTGCGTTCAAGGCCTATATTTAAAACCCCTTATCTATAAATTTTTTCATTAATAAAATGTACCCCTTTTCTATACAGACCTGTAAATTTTTTCCAAAACTATTTTAAATAGTCCCTTATGTATATTTATTTCTGTAAATTTTAGAAATAAAAAATATCCTTCTGTTGAACTCACGTGATAGGGTTACATATGATGAGTGACCCCCCCCCCCCCCCGAGTTTGGCGTAGAGATTTTTGCCATGTCAAGACACCATCAAAGCAAATGATGTCAAAATGTAAGACATGCAATGAATTAAAAAATGCCATTGAACAGAGTAAATGTGAGCAGCAATGAGGAAGATATATTAAATGGCGATCAATCCATTTATGTCATGTGCAGGATGCTCGAAAGTTGTATGCTTCTTGGAGAGAGAGCTATTTCACATGTCGATAAGTCCATGTGCATCACCATTGATGGCATGGACTAGAATACAACCACTTTGCCATGATATAGACGTATCCCATCGACATTGGAGGGCAAATGTGGACTAAAAACACACTTGTATGGAGTATTAGTACATGGATACCGAATCTTTTGTGATGTATGGATTGATAGTTTGCATGACCATGATAGTAACTAGGTTGTTACATCAATCATGAAAGTAATAAGAAACGTCAGAGATGCTCACAGA
The DNA here is from genome assembly GCF_047967505.1 of Dipteris shenzhenensis. Taxonomy (NCBI): domain Eukaryota; kingdom Viridiplantae; phylum Streptophyta; class Polypodiopsida; order Gleicheniales; family Dipteridaceae; genus Dipteris; species Dipteris shenzhenensis. Next base: position 29,933,370 of record NC_141616.1, read on the forward strand.
TGTTTGCCTAACACATATTGCGAATACAAGCTAATAATTGTTGGAGAGAGAACAAGAATAAATATATATTTGCTTTATGCTCTATGCTGGTCGGTTTGAAAATATTTGAAGAAGTGGAAGTTGGCTTTCTTCTTGTCGGCCATACACATGAACACATAGATCAAATCTTCAGTGTTAACATCTCTAGTGAGTTGAAGGCAATGGATGTTTTGACAATGGAGGATATGCTATTTTGAATTGGGAAAAAAATTGGAGGTTCTCACAAGGAAGAATCAGAAGTGGCTATCTTAGAGAGGATGGTAGATTGGAGAGCATTCATAGAGCCACATTTACAAACAGGACATGATGCCCTAATAGGACACACAAATCCACACTACTTTTGGTTTCACATGCATAACAATATTCCAGTGATGCAATGGAAGCACTACTTAGTAGATGGAGATTATTTATGGAGTGAGTCATATGCTTTATTACAACGAATAATTCCATTGGAGGAAACTAGATTTGTTCTTGCAAAAAACAAATCACTTGACATAGATGAAATGAAAGGCTTGAAAGCCTTCATTAAACATCTTCAAAGTATGATGCAGAAATATCTTGAGCAATCAACTAAGAATTTGGAGACAATTAAATCAACTCAAGCACTTATCCAATCTTTAGAAAGACAAGAAAACTTAATGAGCATTGAATACTGTGAATCCTTTTGGCCGGAACAAGCTAGGTCACCAAGTTTTCCTTTGGATATAAATATGTTAGTAGATATGGAGGAAGCAGAGGAATGCCTTTTACCTCGAAAATATTGTGGCAGGAAGGGAGACAAACCCTTACTAGAGTTTATACCATCTAATGAGATTGAAGAGGGTCTATTTGTTGCACTTTGGGCATCTGATCCAGGTTCAAACTTGGATGACGAAGGTGGCCCAATTTGGGTTGCAAAGGTTGCTAAGATAGAAAGGGATGACAAGGGAACTCCTATAACATTTACAGCTTTATGGTATGAACCAAAGCCATTGAAAAATCTCCCGAGAAGATATACAATAAAACAACTCTATGAGGGATGCTTGCAAAAGAAACGTGAATGGGTTCCAAATAATGAGGGATTAACAGAGGTGGAAGTCAGTAGCATTATTCATTGCTAGAAATCGAGGACACGAAGTTTTAAAAAGAAGCATGGATACAATGTTGAAAAATGTATCACAATCCCTGCTGCTGATCCAAGTCGTGTCCATATCAAACATCATTTGGCAAGACTTGACCCATCAAGCGCAAATACATTACATGAATCTGATGACTCTGAACGAGATTTAGATGCATAAGATAATTTTTTGTATGCTTTTTTCCATACAAATGGTGTATCTATACACCACCAATAAGATAATTTATTGTATTGTTTGTTTTTCAAAAAAAGGGTGTATCTATATGCCACTTATATATTGAATTCAACAAACTCATTTTTTTCAAAAAAATGGTGTATCTATACACCACTTATATGTTGAATTCAACAAACTCTTTTCATATGGTGTCATATTTTCACTTCATGGTGTTAAAATTGAACTTGAGTTAGAAGACTACTATTATTATTATTATAGTTATTGGATGGGGGCACCATGCACGAGTTTGGGAATTATAGCTTCACTGAGCCATTTTTTTTAAAATTAGAGGTCACCTTTTGACACTTTAGCTTAATAAGGCCATATTTGTATATAAGTGACCCATTTAGTGCTCTAAAAAACCCAATTTTTAGCTCACTAAGTGAAGTTTAGTGGAGAGGATATGCTCCAAAAAAAAGTCCAAACCAAGAGAGAAAGTCAAAAATTTTTGAATAGTGTGTTAGGAGAAATTTTTTTTTTTTGGCCCTAGGGACCTTGTCCTTGAGTGGGGACTTAGGTTTTGATTAGGCCTTTTCCTTTTGTGGAGGCACCTCTAATGCCTTCAAAGACCCTAATGGGGCCTTATTCTTGTCTAAATTGGCTCACTAGTTGGAGGAGAACTCATGGTGCACTGTAATAATGCCGACATACTACAACAAGTGGAGGTCAATGTGAACCTTCCTTACCCTCTTCCTTCCTCAAGCTACATTAATATATTCATAAAATTCAAGGGGACTCTAGGGCCCCTCAAACCTTATATTCATATGCCTCCATTTGTGTTCCTCTTTTCTTGAGGGAGTCTCATTTTCAACCTTGGCCATAAAGTGTTTGAAATGCATAAACACATCTGATTTTTTCTTCAAGCCATAGACCCAAGTGTAATTTGTGTAGTCATCTATAAATGTGACATAATACAAATAACCACCCAAAGCAAGCATCCTCATGGGACCACAGACATCACTATGTATGAGCTGTAATTTTCGGACAGCTGGTCTATCTCTCCATCTACCAGCTTGACCACAAGATTGATACTCTCTATCATCTTGGGCCATCCCCACTTGGACCAACAAGATTTAGTTACTATGCTCACCCCTTTGCCTCCATCTAGGATTGCCATGGCACCCTTGGTCTGGTAGTTCAAATTTGGCTCTCGACTTATCAAATTTGGCTCTCTGAAGTCCTAAATATACATTTGTCCTATTTTGTACCCTGATGCCATGTGGGGTACTCGTTAAACATTTTATGCCTAGGAGAGAATGTCCCATTGAGGAGAGAATTGATCCTTCCTCTTCCACCTTTTCTAGTAGGGTAGAGGCTTTAGGGACTCCATTAAGGTCTTGATAGTTTGGATGGACCATATTCATGCCCTTGATTCTCTTAAGCTATAGTGCTCAAATTTCTTTGATAATGACATACAAGCTATTGTTCCTCAATAGGGTGTTGTTTTTAAATAACGAGGTCATGGTATTCACCTTGAAACTTGGGGGGGTTTATTAATATTGGGGAGCAACATAAAAATATGACTACATTGCAGCATGTATGAAATCTTATCTTTATATTTCTATGCTTGTTTAAGCCTTTATTTGGAATGTGTACATCTCATAACTTTTTTATATTTTTATAGCAGAAGAAGGATGTAGAAGACATAGCAAGTGAAGAAGAATACGATGTAGACTACTCTCTCAATAAGATGAGTCATGAAAATATGACTCTATTGTAGCAGATTGGAGTTCATTCACCGCTATGTTGTTAATTTGACAACAACCTCAAAGAGGTTAATGTCAAAGTCATTACAACCATCCTCAGGTTTGATGCAGCCTTTTCCTTGGCTTTATACTTGCATATTTTGATTAAACCCAAGAAGCTAATACTTTTTTTAAAAAATATAGTAATGTTATAGCAGATTTTCTCAAAATATACAAAGAGTTTCATATATGCTCGAACCTCTTATTTCTGAAGTGCTTAGCAACAAAAAAGAAACCATAGAGGATGTTTGCAAGTGGTTGAAGCATGTTCCTATGAATGAGGCACGAGTTATCTTTCAGCATATTATGAGAAGTAAGCATCAAACCCTACTTGTTTTTTCTATTGCGTTGCTAGAATTGTCTCAAACACAGTAATTATTCTTTATTGATAATGCAACTCACATTGGAGTTTGGTGGTCATGGACATCTTTGCTAAGAAGTGCTTCTTTGCCAACTCAATGACATCCATCCATGGCACTGTGTTAGAGTAAGTATAGACTACACTTGTTGTCACTTCTTGACATGTAGATTGATATGCAATGCACATATTCACTATTGTTATATGTTTTGATGTGCAGATCGGCTCAAAAGTTGGTAGGTACTATCGACAGAGTAATGCGGCAATGTGACTTGGCACAACAAATAGAGTATATAACATGTCAGGTATCACATCAAGAGGATAGCCACATCTACAATTGTGGATGGAGGGTGGGCTACAATTGCTTTTTGGTACTTGGTCAAATTTTTGAGATACAAAATGACACCACACTATCAACATATATGGACTTGCATCTCTATGCATTTAGAACATGTACCATTCTCGAGGAGCATTCGAGCAATCATTAAGAGCAACACTATGGACCCTCCCACAAGTCAAATAGATAATGGCTCAGAGGAGTGCGAAATGAATGCCGTCAAAGAGTCAAAGGGGATAGAAGACCTCAACTCTACAAACATGGCTTCATTGGAAGAATTGGGAAGCTCTTTTAATGTTAGGGTTATGATTCAACATAGACCTCAGTATCTTGAATTTGGTGGAGAGGAGATTTCAATCCTCTCTAGAGCTTCAAATGAGGTCAATAACAACATTATGATGGCCATTCTCAGGTTTGATACAAAATTTTTCTCTGCTTGATAATTCAATATTTTGATTAAATCTAATAAGCTTATATTCATTTATTTATTGGTGCAGTATAGTTATCTCATGATTTTGTAGAGCCGTACAAAACTGTGTGTATATGTTGGATTCCCTCCTTTCTCCTATACTTAGCAATAGCAGAAAGACGATAGCCAATGCTTGGAAATGGTTACAACCTTTACATTTACATGGCGTGCGAGTCCTATTTATGGCATATCATGAGATGTAAGTATCATGGCAACCTTTATTTTCATCTTATAATGGCAACACTGTGTTAAATAATAATGGTTCTTAATTATTCGTGTAGGGAACATTGGAGTCTGGTGGTTTAGGACCTTGAAGACAACTATTGTTGGTTTGTCAACTTGATTGCAGGCTTTCATGGCTCAGTGCAAATGTAAGTATTCTATTAATGTGTTGTTACTTCTATATTATGTACCTTATGTAATAGACACACTAAGTTTTTTTAATATGTCATGATGAGCAGGTCGGTTGAGAAGTTGGTATCTGCTATCAGAGAAATAGGATAGTACAAAGACTCGCTAGACTTCCAAAAGCGTTTAGTAGTAGAGCAGGAAGATGGGCATAGTTGTGGGTGGAGAGTTGCCTATAACTGCATGTTGATTTTCAAAGAAATTTTCTCGCTTAAGCCACAGGTCTCATCGGAAGACTCTTTGGAGCTCAAATATTCAGAGGAGGATATACAATTGTTTAGGGCTAAAATCATTTGAGACCTAATTGCTACCATTAGAATACAATGTGCAACTGAAGCAATATCAGAGCTTGCATTTAAGGAAGAAGAGATTGAGTCTACTGTGAAAGCACTACACACTACAGAGGAACTTGTAGAGACTCAGTGTACACCTACAGCACCACAGCCTCCACTAGAAGTATCAGAAGAGTTGCCACAGCCTCCGCTTGCATTTAAGGAAGAGGATACTGAGTCTACTCCGAAAGCACTACATACTACAGAAGAAGTAGAGAAAAGAAGTAGAGACTGAGTGTACGTCTAGAGCACCACAGCTTCCATTAGAAGCATCAGAAGAGTTGCCACAATCTCCACTAGAAGCATCAGAAGAGTTGTGATGCATGTATGATGTTGTGTTTGTATATTTGCATGATGAGCATATTCTCATGATGTTGTTTATTCCATGAATATTATGATTGACATTTATTTGTTGCAATGTATGAATCATGATGTTGTTTTTGTTGATTATACACCAATTTGTGACTTATTACTTAAGTGGCATTTAGTTATGATATTTATATATTTATTTCATGCACACAATTTTATGATATGAATGTGTGATGATGTGATTATTTGGAAATATAACCTTGTGTGATGAGAATTTTGATATGAATATGTGATGATGTAATATTTGTAATATATTTCACTCCAAAGTATCAATTCCCAATGCTCCACTCACTTAAAGTACAGCATTCCCAATGCTCTACAAAAGTAGAGCATTCCCAATGCTTCACTCACTTTATTCCAACCCTTATCCTTATCATAGCGAACACATCATGCCTTAGTGCACTTGTATTCTTCCATCCTAGTCCTTCCACAAACACTCTCTTATTTCTTACATCCTATTCCTTCTGATTAACTTACATTCATCTTTCACTTTACGTCTTCCCTCAATTTCTATCACTCTTAAAGAAGGGGCAGCAGCTCACTATGCATCCCCTACTATCGCTCCCTCACTCTCCTTCTCCCACTTTCCCTCTAAGACAATGACTACTTACTACATGACTTCATTTACTAAACTCAAATTCTGTCTTAGATCCCTTTTGTATGGACCAATGAAGGGAAAATCATTCGAGGAGGATATGTTACACACATGGTTGCTTGATTTGAACTCAGCAAAAGAGGTGAATATCCCTAGCTTTCTTTTTCGCTTCTTTTAATCACGTACTTCTTATGCTAATGAGTTAAATTTTTGTACAGGATATGGCGGTGGCTAGAAGCTGTATTGAAAAAAATGGTGAAGATGAGGAAAGCCAAGGGAGAAAAGAAGAGTTGTTGAATGCTTACAAGTCAGCAGAAGATTCGAAATAGGTTACGAGGAGAGTCTGTGAGGAGATTTGCGATGCCAACCCTGGTTACGCTCGAGGTTTAATGTCTGCTTGTTTTCATGAAGCCAATGCCATAGTAGGCACTTTTGAGGACATATGCTCTCTCTAATGACTTAATAGTCAAGTGATGGAAATTTAATTCCATAGAGACTTATGTGTTTTCTAAAGTAACTGTAATAGACAAGAAATGAAACTACAGTTCCACAAAGACTTTTTAGTTCTCTAATGTAAAGTTGTAATAGACAAGAGAGACAAAGATGAGATCTTCTAGGCTGAGCTAATGGAAGGTGTTTTTTGACACCATATGGCTTTGAGTTATATGATCTACTTCTTGTACAAATGTGTCATGCTTTTTTTTAAATGTACTCTAGTTTTAATAACATGTCACACCATTTTTTCTAATTTGATTTTTTAAAATATTACTTTTTGTCTTTTTTAACAATGTGATGTCCTCTTTTTTTAATGTACTCTAGTTTTAATAACATGTCACGTCATTTGATTTTTTAAAATCTTACATTTTGACTCAAAGTTTTGTTTTATAAGAGCCTCTTTTTTTTAAATGCTTTATCCAAAATTATCTCCCAAAATGAATTTGGACATTGCACCAGTCCAAAATTAATGAAATAGGTGTTATATGGACAGTTTATTGAAAGGGGATAAGTGCCCCATCAAAAGATGCTCAAGACTCTTAAAATATTGAGAAAGTCAAGAGTCTCCCCACATGGAGCCCATAGGGACCCTCTCTTTTCCGTATGTCCACATCGTTCTTATTCCACATAGGAATTATAGAAGGATTCCTCTTGACTCCACACTCCTCCACATGCATTCCACACGCTTGGCATGTGATCTTTGTTATAAATTTATTCGAACACATGGACATGAGCACACCTCTTTATATGACTCACTCTTCCTATTTTCTAAAAACCCCATAATTTCCCATACATAAATAACTCTCACCCCATACCAAGGTATTTATAATTCATACCTATGGTATTTACAATGATCGATTCCACTCATCCTTTCAATACCATACAATATCTTAGAAAATAAAAATAAGTGAGAGCGACTAGGCTATCACTTGATACTCAAACTCTTATCAAACATAGAAGATGTTATGCAAGAATTTTCATACCATGTCAAGGTCCAGGGATGGCTTAAGATGACCATCACCGTACGATAAAAGACACTTCTATTGTAAAAGTAGCATTACCAATGCCAAATAAAAAATATCAATTTTTGGATTCACAATACTTGGATCCATCAGTATGAAGATATAAATCAATATCCCAATTAGGAGATATAAGGATGAGTGCTATAATTAGGCACCACTTTAAGAGCTCAAAGGCTTGGTCGCACTCTTCTGTCCATAAGAATTCCACTAATAATTTGCACAGTGGTCTAGTTATAATGGCATACCACAATATAAATCTTTTATAATAGCTAGCATGTCCCATAAAGACCTGTACACCTTTGGAATTTGTAGGAGGCGGCAATTCCATGATGATTTTGATTTTGTCCATGTCAGTTGCAATCCCATGTTGAGAAACGATGTGTCCCAAGACAACTTTGTGGGTTGTAAGAGTAATCATTGCTATGGCTGCATCAAAGGGATGGTCTTTACATTAGATGGATGTAAAGAATGCTTTCTTGCATGGTGATTTGCAAGAAGAGGTCTATATGGAGTAGCCACTAGGTTATGTCCATGCTGTTCATCGTGAGTTTGTTTGTAGGTTGAAGAAAGCCTTGTATGGATTGAAGCAAGTACCCAGAGCATGGTTTGATAAGATATAACAGTATCTTGTCACTATTGGCTTTCAAATTTCCAAGGCAAATTTCTCACTTTATGTGAGAAAAACAGAGAAAGGCATTATGCTACTTGTCATTTATGTTGATGATTTAATCATCACAGGTGATAGTGATGAAGATATCCTTCATGTGAAAATGCTATTGAAGTAGAAGTTTGAGATGAAGGATTTGGGAGAGCTGCGTTACTTCTTGGGCATTGAGGTGATTAGATCCACAAGTGGGATATGGCTCTTGCAGAGGCAGTATGGATTGGACATGCTGTTCCAAATTGGAATGATAGGTTGTAAGCCTATTTCAAATCCTTTGGAGCAGAATGTGAAGTTGAGCACAGATGCAGGTGAGCTTCTGGAAGACCCTACTATGTACAGACGCATAGTAGGAAGTTTGATTTATATGACTATTACCAGGCCAGATTTGAGCTATGCTGTTGGGTTGGTAAGTCAGTTTATGCAGGCTCCAAGGAAACTGCATTTGGATGCGGCTAGACGCTGAGAGTGCTCTCAACGGAAGCAAGAACGGAAGAAGGAGAGAGAGAGACAGAGAGCCACACAAGTTTGGTGGGTGCAGAACCACCCTAATCTTCTTTTTCATTCATTTATATATGTGTTTGAGTATTGTACATAACCGGGGTTAAGGCACAGTGACCTTTAACCCCCACAACCTCCCACTTAAAGGACAATGTGCCTTTAAGGGAGAACAACCAGTGAGCATACTATCCAATGCCCATCAATACACGACAATACTCAAACTGCTGACTAGGTAGACTCTTCGTCAGCATATCTACAGGGTTATCATCTGTATGAACCTTGACAAGCTCTATGCGCTTGTCCTCAAGTACCTCCCTGATGAAATGGTACCTGACCTCAATGTGTTTGGTCTTTGCATGAAAGACTGGATTCCGTGCTAGCTGAATACTCATGGAATCACTATGCAATGTCGGTACACCTGTACGAATCCCCAAATCTCCCACTAGCCGATCAAGCCATATAGCCTCCTTGGAACCCTCTGTGGCTGCAACATACTCAGCCTCTGTGGTAGACAAAGCCACGCACTTCTGTGCACGAGACATCCACGACACTGCACCACCTGCAAAGGTGAACACATAACCAGAAGTGGATCTCCTACTATCCACATGCCCTGCATAGTCTGAATCTGTGTACCCAAGTACACGCATGTCTCCTTTACCAAAGCAGATGCACATCTCCTTGGTACCCTTCATGTACCTCATGATGCACTTAACTGCCTCCCAATGCCTCTTTCCTGGATTAGCCATATACCGGCTAACAACTCCCACTGCAAATGCAATGTCTGGTCTAGTAGCTATCATAGCATACATAAGACTCCTAACTGCTGATGCATAAGGAACCTTCGCCATCATGGCCCTTTCCTCATCTGATTTGGGACTATCTGTATGACTCAGTTTCACATATGGAGGCAATGGAGTACTCACTGCCTTCCCCCCCTCCATATTGAAACGCTGTAATACTTTTGTAACATACTCTTTTTGTGAAAGCCAAAAGGAGTTTCCTACTCCGATCACGCGTGATGCGCATACCAAGAATATGACCTGCAAGTCCCAAATCCTTCATATCAAAGGCCTCATGCAACTTGGCCTTTAATGCATCTAGCTCATAAGTATTCTTGCTAGCCAATAGCATATCATCCACATATAGTGCCAGGATTATCAGGCTATTATCCTTAGCCCTTTTAGTGTAGAGGCAGTGATCAATTTCACTCCTTCTAAAACCCTGGAACCGAATGAAAGCATCAAACTTCTGATACCATTCTCTAGGTGCTTGCTTAAGACCATAGAGACTCTTCTTCAGCTTGCAAACTAAATGCTCTTTGCCCTTTTCTTCAAAGCCTTCCGGCTGCACCATGTAAATTTCCTCATGCAAATCCCCATGCAAGAAAGCTGTCTTGACATCCATTTGCATAAGCTCCATATCCTCTGATGCCACTAGTCCAAGCATGCATCTAAGTGTGGTCATCTTCACAACTGGAGAGAATATTTCATCAAAGTCCACACCCTTCTCTTGCTTGAACCCTTTAGCAACCAAACGGGCCTTGTACCTAGGCACATCATCACCTGTGACCTTCATTTTGTAGACCCATTTACATGGCAATGCTTTCTTTCCATGTGGCAAAGAAACCAAGTCCCAAGTCTTATTCTTCATAAGTGAACTCATCTCTGATTGCATAGCATACTCCCACTTGCGTTGATCCTCACGCATCATAGCCTCTTTGTAGCAAGAAGGCTCCCCGCAATCAGTAAGCATCACATAGTCTACCCCTGGAACAAACCTATCAGGCGGTCTAGACACTCTAGATGATCTTCTCAATGGCATTTCAGCTTGCTGTCCCATTTGCATATCAGCCACATTTGGCTCATCATTTCCACCAATAGATGATGCATCATCTACCCTTGATTGTATACCTGTGGGAGTACTTGGTGGCACCATTTCTTGCACATTTGGTGCATGGACAGCTTGCTGTCTATCAACATATGCAGGTGGATTTACATCCTGGAAAGTGATTCTCCTCATTTCCACATCCCTCATGGGTGCCTTATGCATCTTCTTCTCATTGAAGACCACATCATGGCTGCGTATGATCTTCTTTGCTTCTGGATCCCAAAGACGATAGCCCATCTCTCCACTTTCACCATAACCCAGAAAAATGCATTTCCTAGACTTAGGATCTAGCTTCTTTCGAAGCTCTTTTGGCACATGTGCATATGCCTCACACCCAAATATACACAAATGAGAGTAAGAGGGCTTCTTGCCACTCCATGCCTCTTCAGGAATACCACCATCCAAACTCTTACTAGGTGATCTATTGATCACACGCACTGCAGTCTTCATTGCCTTAGCCCAAAAACCACCAGAAAGGCTTGCATTGGAAAGCATGCATTGCAACCTTTCTTGAATGGTACGGTTCATCTTTTCTGCAACTGGATTTTGCTCTGGAGTACGAGGGGATGTGAGCTCCCTCTTAATCCCACGTGTATCACAGAAATGCTGAAAGTCATGAGAGAGATACTCTCCACCATTGTCAGTTCGTAGGCATTTAAGCGTTCTACGTGACTGATTCTCAACCAAGGCTAGCCATTTCTGAAATACCTGGAACACATCACTCTTCCGAGCTATAGCATAAGCCCACACTTTCCTAGTTGCATCATCAATGAATGTCACATAGTATTCAGCCCCGCCTAATGACCGTGTAGGCATGGGACCACATACGTCTGAATGCACCAAATCAAGCATTTCAAACTCTTTCTTTCCCCTTCTTTTATGGGCTGATTTAGTCTGCTTCCCATAGAGACAATGCTCACAAAATTCAAAATCAGAGAAACTCAAATGCGGTACATAACCCAAACGACATAAGAGTTTCATTCCATTCTGGCTCATGTGCCCCAACCTGCAATGCCACAAAGAAGTGCTTGGCTGCTCGGTTATTGCAACAACATGATCAAATACCCCTGATACATGTAAGGGATACAAAGTCCCACACTTGGCACCCCTGGCCAAAAGCATAGAGCCCTTCTGAATTTTCCAACTCTGAAAGCCAAAAGTGGTGTGAAAACCAGCATCATCTAGCTGACCCACTGAAATCAGACTCTTGGTCAGCTTAGGCACATGTCTCACATGTTTCAAAACAAATGCAGACCCATTTGCAAAAGAAAACTTTATGTCACCTGCTCCCACTATGTCACATGCATAGTCATTTCCAAGATGCACACAACCTGTCTTTCCACTGTCATAAGTGGAGAACCATTCCCTATGGGGAGTAACATGGAATGAAGCACCAGAATCCAAAATCCAATCTTGGGAATATGCATCATCTGAAGTGGTAAGCAACTCTGCAGATAAACTAGACATGAAGAGAACATCATTGTCACTATCACGTGTGACTGCATTGATCTCCTCGATCTTCACTTTTCCTTTGTCCTCCCTTGGACTCTCTTCCTTTTGATTTGCACCCCAATTTGCATTCTTTTTCTTATCCTTTTGCTCTCTTTTCAGCTTGTAGCAATCCTTTTTCATATGGCCCTTCTTGCCACAATGGTAACACTCAATGTTCCGTGCCCTGGATTTGCTACGTGACTTCACTCTTCCTTGGTACTTCCCCCTGAACTGTGATCTGCCTCTTTGCACATTTAAGGCTGCATCCTGCTTGTTGCCATCCATAGACTTCCGTCTAATCTCCTCGGCCAACAAGCTACCCACAACATCATCAAATTTCAGTACTCCACCAGGTGCAGAGTTACTGACAGCTGTACGGAAGATATCCCATGAGGATGGCAATGAACATAAGAGAAATATTGCCTTAGTCTCCACATCAAAATTCATTTTCTGAGCCTGAAGCTGGCTGAAAATAATACTGAATTCATTCAAGTGAGAAGCAATGGAGACCCCTTCCTTCATTTGCAACTCAAACAACCTCTTCATGAGGTAAACTTTATTAGAGGCAGTTTCCTTCTCATAAGTGGCACACAGTTTCTTCCACAAATCTTCCATAGTCTGCTCATTTACTACTGTGAAATAAACTGACTCTGCAAGATGAAGTCTAATAGTAGACTTTGCTAATGCATCCAACTCATTCCAATCATCCTCAGACATATTTGCAGGCTTAGCTTCAATCCCTGCCAAGGGTTTAAGCTGCTTCTTTTGAATAAGCACATCCCTTATCTGTTCTTTCCACAAAGAAAAGTTTGTCCCATCAAACTTTTTAATGCTGAAAAACTCCTTTTCAGGCATGGAAGAGGATGCCATGATGCAAATAAAGCAAAATCCCAAATGCTAGTGCCTGCAAGAGAGAATCACACCAAATACCAAGTGCACCCAAATGTGTATGCCACAAAATAGAGTGAAATATCACCAAAACTCAAAGCTCAAAGCATCAAAAGATGCATTTGACTCATGTGCATATACTATGCATCCATATGAGCAAATCTAGCCCAAAAGGAAATGCCAATAAGTGCCAAATGACTCAAGCATAAACACCGTCCACTGGCATATGCATCAATAATATCTCATCCAAGAGAGCATAGCACTATCAGTGCATCACTTGCAATGTGTCAAAGCTGTCCCTCAGCATAAAATAGCATCCATATGCAAAGCGTCCATAAAAAAATAGCATCCCACAAGGCAATTTGGGCCTATCAACGCATCCAATAAGGACCGCAATGCATCCAAATGGCCTATAAATCATCCACTGCAACCCAATGCACACCACGAATGAGCGCACACTACTCAAACTGCAACCAGAGTGATCTGCATAAGGTATGCTCAAGAAATCATAGTCCCACGGTAATGAGCGCTACTGAACATAGAACCTGAGATGCCTCAAAACATGGGCGCCATTGCATAATCGGAATCAGCAAGAAAATCTGCAAATATCTCTCTTCTGCCAGAACTCCAAAATCCCAACCGATGAGTGAGAAATGGGAGTCAACACTTATCCACTGCCATGTGACATAAATCTAAGGTTTCAAAACCTTAGTATGAAAAATGCATAATAGAGAGACGAAATCGAATACACAGAGATTTATAACTCTGAAAATCCTCCACTGAATCGTGCAAGAACTGACAGGTAGGGGTTTTTGGGCGTCCAGAACGCAATGGGACAGATGGTTTTGGAAACCGTGGTCTCAATCACTAGGTCCAACACACGGACTGAAAAATAGAGAGGAAACCTTGCAAAGGTGGTATGTTTCTTGTATATTATGTTTTAGCAAAGAGTACATCAACTCAACAACTCTCTCCATCAGAGAAGCTGATACAAGGTTTACAGTCCGACTGTAAGTCCGACTGTAAGGCAACAGTAAGTTTCAAAATGTAACAATCATAGTCCAAAACATTATGTGGTGGAGCAGGCCACTAAGGAGTGCTGTTAGGGACAGTTACAACTATCCCTACAGTTACAAAATGATCCCACTACTTTGTTCTAGTAACTCCATCTTACTAGAGGTGTATTTATCCTATCCCATGGTAAGTGTCCACGTGGGTGGAGGCTATGCCTTCAACACCTGGCACTTTTGGTGGAGAGGCTTTTTTACAAAAAGTCGGGGACAGAAACCCCTTTCTACTGGAAATACTCCTTCAAGAGTACCTTGAAGGTATGTGAAGCATTGAGGTCAATCATTGTTTCCTGGGTAACAACTGGATATGTAGTGTTGGTTTCCTCTTTCTTTCCTTGAGTCTCTTCTGTTGCTGCATCTGATTCTGGCTCCTCATTTGTTTTGCTGGGGCTTGCACACATGGAATGGCTGGGGGTAGTCTTGACTTTAGTGCTGGCATCTTCTTCAGGTAGTAATGTTGTATGTTGAGCATCCTGTGTCATGAATTCTATAGGCATATTGAAATTTGCAAGACTCTTTGCTTTTCTTGTTTCAAAGAGTGTCATCCAATGGCATCTGCTTCCTCTAGGCATCCTTTGTTTTTGCCCTCAGAGTCTTTAGCTCATAGGTCATGGCCTCATAGGTGTATGCAGCTGATGCGAAAGAATCATATGGTCGCTTGGCAATAGTAAAGAGTCTTCCTTTCAAGTTATTCCACATCTCTTGGGATGTCCTGTCTAGTTGATTATTCAAGTCAGTAAATTCATACTTACTAAGGAATATGCTATCTACCTCGTCGGCTATTTCCCCGAGTTGTTGTCTACATTTTGTAGTGCATGAATCTGTTGCTTTAACAAAGTATTCTCGATTTGAAGATAACTGTGATCCACTCCCATACGGTCGAGCTGGACGAAGAATTCGCCCTTCATTTCTTGGAGCCAGCTTGTTACAGTAGGCATGCAATCTTGTTGTACCTTAATCTGGGCTGTTAGCTTTGCAATATGTTTGCTCTACTGCTCCTTAGAATTTGCATATTCTTTCTCAAGTGTTGCAAGTTTGGCTTGTGCAGTGGCAAGCTATTGCTATGCATTTCAGACTGTTTGAGCATGAATTCATGTACTGCCTCTTTGTCTTTCTGCAACTATTGAACCTGTTGCTACAGCTTTGCTTGTTTGTTCTTTTGGTGTTCAAAGTACTGTTGGAGTACGAGTAGGGTGTGGTTAGCCTGCATGCTTGACACTTCTACCAGGGTTGCAAATGCTTGTGTTTCCTTGACAAGAGTTTCCTGCAAGTCTAGCTTGCGATTGGAGGACAAATTTTCAAATGGGGTCTTGGGGGGTGAGTTGAGGAATAACTGAGCCATGTCGTCCTCGGGCTTCAACCATGTTTCCTTGGCATCATCGCTTTAGCTCATTGGTTGAGCTTGATCTTTTTGGCTGATTTCCGTTCTACTTGCTGAGGAGGCATCTCCTCCTTGGCTAGTGGTGTGTCCAAAGTGTGTCAGCTAAGGACTTACCATATACCTCTTGCAATGCTTCATCTTGAGAATACTGTGCCTCTTGCAAGTCTTGCACTATTGCATCCTTCAATTGGTCGGATTCTTTGCTATCCTATAGCTTTGTTCTGTGATGCATTTGTTTTCTTCTATCCTCTCAATATTGTATAATCACGTTTGGGATCTCTTCTTTGCTATGCACCGCAAATTTGAACAACGCTGCAATGAAGGGTGCAATCTTGGAATGTGCATTAGAGGTCGTCAAATCCTTCTTTGCAATCTCACCCGTCAGATGTGAGTGCAATAGGTGAGCCCAACTTATGCGTGTGCCCTTCTCGGCTACGCGGAGTATTGCGTAGGAATCTTGGCTCATTGTGTTTGGCTTTACCAAAAGTTGCATCCTTTCGGGATACCACACTAGCTATTGGCGGTGGCTTGTATCTTGCACATTACTAACAAAGAAATAATTTTTCTGCATTTCAAGCGGTCCGAATTCCTTGTGCATCTCACTATTTACATCCTTTTTGTATGCAACTTCCTCCTTAATCAAAGGCAATTGAAAAACCTTTGAGATAATCTCGGGTGTCACCATGAGATTGTTGCTTAACATACCTCCGGATTTTTGGAAAGCTTCATACTATGCGAGAGGATCTTGTGGAGCCTTCTAGGATGTCCATGGAAGACTCGCGTACTGAAGCAAGCCAATCTTATTCAACCATTTTTGGTTTTTGTTGAGGTCTAAAGAGACCTTGAAGATGGCGAAACTGGCCGTCACAATTTGTTTCTTGAGCGGTGGATGGAGGGGTCGTCATCTGACTCTATCTCTTCACTCTCTATGATAACAATCACCTTCTCCTTGTGTGGGCTCTTTCTTGCCAGAGTTAGGGACTTCTTGCTGCGACCCATGTCGTCATCTAGAAGAGCAACTCTATGAAGGACCTCTAGTGACAACTCTTGTGGTTTGGAAGGCAATGGATTTGTGAGGCTCAAACTAAACTTTGGAGCCATTTGAAGGGAAGTTTGTGTGGAGAAGCTATCGTTCACTAGGCTTGTGTGGAGATTCTCTGGTTGTCTCACATGTGTTAGACTCTAGCAGTTTGAAGCGACGATTAGGGGTGTGTATTACCCACCTCCCATCCCTCCTTGCTTATATGTGTCTTCATCATGGAGTTGGTATGGCGTGCGTCGGGGTGATGATGGTGTTTCTCATAGTGAGGGCATTACTTGTGCGAGCGGCCTTGTCAAATTTAGCACCATGGATTCTATGTACATATGGGCGTTGATGAGACAGTACGGCAAATCCAGTGTCCTCTGTGTCCTTTGCCTAGTTTTTTGTGAGTCGGCGAACTTGGGGCGGAATGAGGTCAGATAAGCGGAGCATAGTCAGACTTTGTTGCGATTCATTTGGAGGATCGGAGTCAGATTGAATGGTCATGGGCGGACACTAGAGTCGGACTGGAGTGGGCGGAGTGGACGTGGGATTGAATACACGAATAAGGCATCGGGGACCTCAGTCAAAAACCAAAAAGTTGGAAAAGACACATGTGGCGCATGTGAGGCGTCGGATTTGTTTAGTTTGGTCCTTGTCAGGGAACCTTGATAGAGTTCTCAGAAGGTTTTGTTGTACTGTTTGGACTTCTTTTAGAAGCATGTCAGACCATTGTTGGGGCAGAGCTCATCGCGGCATCATCTTGTTGTTGCCTCCTCTCACCTGCATAATCACGTTTGTTTATTGTAGAGTAAGTTGAGTATACCTGAACCGGATGGGAAGTGCGGCAATGTTGTTGCTGTGTTGGCGAAATCTGCGCGGAATGTAATTGTAGCCACTTTTCATGTGATTGCTTGCTATGATGTTGTGCAGAGCTGCTACTAAGCACTTTTGGATTTCTCTTTGAAGGTATTCTCACTGGGGCATGGAACTCCCGTTGTATTTGTGTTCATTTTTGAAAAGCCTCTTTGTCGGTCTTTGTCAATAGAAGTGTTATCTCACAATTGTGGGTACTGGGTGTGTTGTCTTGGTCCTGTTGTTGAATTGAGATGGAGATCCCTCATTCGCTAGGGATATATCTTTATGATAGTTTCTTCTTTTCAAGATTTAATTCTACTTTGAAATGCTGCATGATACCCTATTAGTTAGCTGATTGGTTGAAACAGAGACTGTATAACTATGTAACGTCAATACTAGCAGCAGGTGGTTGTAAGATGGCGGCCACTCTTTGTGCACCATCACCTTTGCACCATGGCATTATCCTATTAACATCTCCCACGAAGTGCCATAACATCCTCGCCAGTGAGCCTCAAAATTCTTGATGGCAGATATCACATCTCCAACGATTTCCTGCTATCATTGTATTGTAGTTACGTGCTGTTGTTGAAACTCCATTCCTCTCTAGAGCCATCAAGTACTGTCAAATTAAGGAGTTCAGTTAATTCAATTGCTTTCATAATCATCAAAAATAATTTTTCCCTTTGAAATGCATTTTTAACCTATCTTCCAACATGTGAGTACTCCATGCAAGCTTACTAGACCAAGAGAGAGAGAAATCATCAAACTGTCTTATCCCCTCCCAACATGGTTCAATGATTATAAATGTGGTAATCTACTTGTTAAAATAGGCATGGGATGGCAAATCGCTTTTTCCCATGTCCTTCTCTCTCCTGAGTAAGCATCTATCTGCGCTATGATCATCTACAACATCATGCTCTATTGACAGATGTCAGTATTTTACACACACTAGTGCAACAACTAGCATCACTTACACAAGTACATCAAGGTTGCAAGCAATTGGATAATATGTTTGGAACATTGAAATAAAACAATTGTAATACCATCTAAATACTATAGTAGTACTTCCAATTGGTATGATATCCATCAACAAGATTGATGATGTCAATGTACATCAATTTTATTTTAACAGAACGTGAGCGAGATTGCAATACCATCTAAATGCTATAGCATAATTTCCAATTGATATGACATCAATTAGCAAAATTGATGTGGATGTCAAACAAAAAAATTCTTTAGCGTAAATTCCAATAGGTATGACGTCAATCCACAAAATTGGTATGATGTCAATCAATTAGCACAATATTTAGTAAGTCATAATGTAAGCACGATCAACAATGTATATCATATTTTAGGCCTGGGAATGATTTCTCATGAGTCATCACAAAGTTTCCTCATCCTCATCGCTAGGGCTTGCTTCGGCTACTGTTGCAACTTACAATTGTCCAACATTGGGAGGATCATGCAACGGACCTAGAAGATCACAATGTACCCACTTGGCTAAATCTCCATCATTGCTCTCTCCCTTAACATCATCCAAAAATCTACCATTTGCATAAACATATACCAATTTCTTTGCTCTTTCTTTCTTCAAACGATTTCTTGTGAGACTGAATGAACAAACTTGTAATTACTCCAATTTTGTTCACTCGACGAATTGCTAGAAGGCTAGGATAGCACTTTCAATACCAACATTTGCAAATGAGGTGTTGAAGCTTCACACTCTTCCCACCATCTCCATGTAGGCATCTCCTTTGCAAGGTCTTATATTCTTGTATATGCAAACAGACCTTCCCTATTTCAAAAAGTGGATAATTCCTTGATAGGGGGGTAGTATATTCAGATCCATCCTCAAAAAATCCTCCCAAGAGATTATGCCAAGGCTGTATTACGTGTTCCAATGTTTCCAGATGATACTCCCACCATTCAGAATTTAGAATATGTCCAGCATAGTGGAGGTCATTGTGAGCATGATTCCATCGCTTTTGAAACATCTTTTGCAAAGTGGCACGACGAATGGCACTGTAGCTAATGTTTTCGCCTGTGGATCTTCTATTTTTCTTTAAGAGGTCTCACGCGGTAGTCCACCATGCCATGTAAGCATTGCCCAAACTTGGATCTTTCATGTCTAATTTCTAAATGGCAAACCATACTAGCCTCATTGCATCGGCCACATCAGCTATTCTCTTCCAAAAGCTTGCAGTGTGAGCCATTTGCTTCATCTCTATGAATTTAGTGCGAGCATTTTGTGTGGTCGACTTAGCTCTCCACTCGCTAGCTTCTACACTGAATAATGTCTCCATTACAACTCCCTCTAGCTAGAGCAAATGGTCCAACATTATATAGTTTGTTCCAAAACGTGTTTCGCCAGGTTTCAAAAACTCTAGTGGATGTTCTACAGGTTGGTGGTTTCAAAATATGCCCAACAATCTCTCGTGGTTGAGGAAGTATAACACCAATCTTTTTCCTTTATCTACAGTGGCTTTGAGCCACACAGTCTCCACTAATTTATACCAATCTGCAAGCACAAGGTAAAGGCAATGGCAAGAGCACGGCGATGCCCAAATGGTAGGATATTTTTTATTTATAAAATTTCCAGCTTTCCTACAGTTCTTCGGATTGTTGGTGATTATCTGAACAAAGTTATGCTCCCCAACATCTAGGATTCATCCTCCAATTGTTCAGCAATGTATTCATCTATCTTAGCAGTACCACTTGTGTCAATGGATTGAGGAAAAGCCTCCCCCTTAAATGTCACTACCATGATATTGATAAGAGGCCTCTTGGTGACATTTTCCCATCCATCACTAACATTGGTACATCATATTCTCTCAATACCATCGTATACTACTTGCTCCATCTTTAGTTTCATCCTCTCATAGTATGCATCCAGGTAGTTGTTGCAAATAGCATTGTAACTGGGCAACATAAAGCTTGGACCCGCCTTTGCTATAGATGCCATAGCTCTCTTCCAATGTGGGTTTTGAACCATGCTCAAAAACATCTTGTTGCACTTTCTCTATATGTTGTCTAAATGACTCTTCCAAATATCTTTGATGGGGACGCACACGCGATTGCGAACAAGAAATGTCACTACATTGTCCACTATCCATATACTTCATAGAGCAGCTTGCTGTCTGTGTGAATGAGGCCACACCACTACATTGAGGTGGCACATCTACAAATTGACTAGTTGGAGGTGTGAGTAAATCATCAGGCATACATTCTTGAGGCTAGGATTGGTGATGTGCGACTATATAATCTACCTGGTTGTCTATACTTTTAGGCATTTGGCTGCCTAGAGTGGCTATAACTCTCTTAACTCCTGGCCCCTTGCATTTTCCAATCTGTTTGTTGCTATCACCCAAGAAGTGCTTTTGCATTCTTGTGCTCGAGCCTGAGTACTCTTCATAACCAAAGTTGCATTTTCACTTCTTGTTAGGCAACATCGTAATGTAATCGCGAGCCTTTGTTGTATTCCTTCCTCGTTTTTCTGGAGCCATGCTTCCAATAAAGGCTATAAGAGAAATATACAAAAACTTATATAAGTTCTATGTATATTCACATTAGTAATCATGTTCTGGATACTACCATATCATTTAGGATCACTGACAAATCACATTATCTTGAATCATTTGCAGTTCTATGTCCAAAATCAATGTGGCTATTTCGAACATTGACTTAGAATACTCCATGCACTACAAGGCATAGGTCCTTTTTGGACAAAAATACCGACCTTTTTTACACTAAAAAGTTTTTGTTTAACGGGCGCAAAGGATGTTATTTACGTCGTGATAAGTGTCAGAAAAGAATAGTCGCTATATAAGCATCACTATATAGCAACACTAATGAACGTCACTATATAGCGACACTAGTAAAGGTCGCTATATAGCAACACTAGTAAATGTTGCTTTATAGCGATGATTAACAGAAGCTCAAAAAAAACATTAGTGGGGCATAATAGGCCATAGTAAGCCCTGTTTTGCCCCACTAATGTTTTTTATTTAGTAATTACAAAAGAATGTTTTTTATTACAAAATTTCCCTTGTGGAAAGGGTGATACAAAATTGCTCAAATGAACCGAGGGACAGAAGCATATACATGTTGAAGATATACAACATTGTTTGTTACAAAATTACACTTTCGAAAAGGGTGATACAAAATCGCTCAAACGAGCCAATATACAAAAGCATATATATGGCAAAGTATATGTAAACTACTACTACTACTACTGCTCATCTGAATCATCATCATCGTCCTCTCCTCATCTTGCTGGCCTGATCCTTGGCCCTCATGAGCTGCATCTGATCCCTGGCCCTCGTCAAAGCCGTGTAAGCCTAATCCCTCATCATTACCACTCACCTCCACTGATGGGATGTTCGAGCTTTGATTCTCAGAGTGAAACCATATTAATTGGAAATTAGATTGGAACTTAAAAAATAAAAGAGTTTAAAAAGTGAGATTACAAGTAGGAGTAGACTTATACCATGTGAGCAACCACCTCAGCCCAATCGACCATTACTCCCAATGCCTCCTGCTCAATAAACCACAACTTTATTCCTATGCAAAATGCATGTCTCATCTCTATGTCTATAGGAAGGCGACCCATCGCAGCTTGTTGTGGGCCCAATTTATGAGAGTTAGATAAAGTGCATACAATATGTAGTAAAAACAAATAGAACAATACATTAAATGAGAAGAAGTAGACTTACCACGGTTGCCTCAAACGCCAACCGTCTGCCTGCACCAAAGTGTGAAGTACCTATGGAGTCCAGCCATCTCCTCGCAGCCCTCCTCTGGCCCTTGAACATTTTGGGATGGTCCTTGTTCTTCTTCTTGAAAAACTTCCAATTTTCCCAGTTGGGTTTAGCCTTCCCCTTTGCGATGGAAGTATGCAAGGTTGACCTATGATGCTTCAAGACCAAACCCATGCACTCTCGCATGTAATTCTCATTGAACTCCCAATTTGGGGGGTTAGGGTATTTTCTTTTTAATTCATTGATGATTGCTTGCTTCTTTTGGTCATCTTGGTAGCGCGAGTCAATAGCTATGCTGCTCCTAAAGTCATGGCTCATCAACCGCCTCATGGTGGTGGCCATCCCTGTTGCTGCTATGCCCTTTTTATCTTCTATTATCTCTCTAGTAGCCGATTTGATAGGACAGGTCCTCAACTAGGTAAGGAGGACTCATGGTAGTGGCAGAGTCAGAGTGAGTGGTGTTTGTGCAAGTGCTTCTGGAGCGAGGAGTAGCAGTGGGAGTACGAGAGGGCAAGGGACCTGACTGGTACTGGCTCTCGGGGACAAGTGGAGACCTGTAGGGATGTGAGTGTGCTGACTCGTCTACATCTCCCGAGTCAGCACAACATAAGCAACCCCTCCTCTTCCTTCCCTTATGATGGGCACACCTAGGTGGTGACCCCTCAGTCGAAGGGGCTAGAGGGGACGGTTGGATAGTAGGTGTAGCCGTCAGTGTGGGAGAGGGATTTGCTGAGGTCCTCTGGGATAGTAGAGAGAAGAATCTCGCTGCCTCTGCATTGGTCATCTATGCGACAAACTCGTCGAGACTCCCAACAAAGCCATGGGATGCTAGCAAAGGAGTTCCCCAAGGGGTAGTCACATAGTGCTACATCCAAGAGGAGTCAAGCCAGGGGTAATCACACGGATAGGCCCCTGACGTGTTGCCTTAGTGGAATCAAAGTCCTCTGGAGAATAGAGATCATGATGTCTCCTTCTACAAGGGTTTTTGTACTCATCGGATGTGCGACGTGATCCCATGTCTAATTTGGTGGGATTGGACAAATGTAGACACAAACACAAAAACAAAAAACAAAAAACAAGAGCGGGTAATAAGGGTAAGAGAAGGAGAAACATAAGAGAAGCAAAAGAGAAGGAGAAGCATAAGAGAAGGAAAGGGGAAAAGAAGAGAAAGAAAAGGGGAAAAGAGATTGAAAGAGGGGAAAAGAACCAAATATTCATGAGAGAAAAAAGAGAGAAAGCATATGCATAAGAGAAAAAGAGAGAAAGCATATGAGCATATGCTCATGCATAAGCATAAGCATAAGCATAGGCATAGGCATAGGCATATGCTTATGAAAAGAAGAGAAAAAGAGAGGGAAAAAGAAGAGAAGGAGAAGGAGAAGGAGAAGGAGACATATGCTCATGCATAAGCATAAGCATAAGAGAAGAAAAAACATATGCATAAGAGAAAAAGAGAGAGAGCATATGTTTGAAAGAGGGGAAAAGAGACTGAAAGAGGGGAAAAACATATTGAAAGAGGAGGGGAAAAGAAGAGAAGGAAGAGGGGTGAAGAGATTGAAAGAGGGAAAAAAGAAGAGGGGAAAAGAGCATAAGCATAAGAGAAGGAAGAGGGAGAAAGATATTAAAAGAGGGGGAAAAGAGATTGAAAAAGGGTAAAAGAGATTGAAAGAGGGGAAAAAGAGATTGAAACAGGGGGAAAGAGATTGAAAGAGGGGAAAAAGAGATTGAAAAGGGGAAAAAGAAGAGGGGAAAAGAAGAGAACAAAGAGGGAACAAAAGATTGAAAGAGGGAAAAAAGAAGAGGGGAAAAGAGCATAAGCATAAGAGAAGGAAGAGGGGAAAAAGAGATTGAAAGAGGGGAAAAAGAAGAGGAAGAGGGGAAAAAGAAGAGAGGAAAAGAGCATAAGCATTAGAGAAGGAAGAGGGAAAAAGGGCATAAGCATAACAGAAGGAAGAGGGAAAAAGAGCATAAGCATAAGAGAAAAAGAAAGAAAGCATATGCTTATGCCTATGCATGAGCATATGAGCATAAGAGAAAAAGAGAAAAAGCATAAGCTAAAGACTTATGCATGAGCATATGAGCATATGCTCATGCATAAGCATAAGCATAGGCAAATACATATGCTTATGAAAAGAGAAGAAAAAGAGAGCAAACAGGAAAAGAGGGGGGAAAGAGAGAGGAAAAGAGGAAAAGACGGGAAGAAGAGGGAATAAGAGAAGAGAGGGGAAGAGAGGGTTCCTACGCCCATCACTGCAGCTAGTGCAGAAGGCGCTAGTTGTAGGCCAATGCAAATAACGAAAATAACGAAAAAAGAGGAAGCAGTTTCTTACCTAGAAAGTTCCCGCTCGGTGTTTCGTGGACTGGCCCTACAAAAGAGAGGAAACATACCATTTTTTAAATAACTAGTTAGAGGACGGAGGAGTTTAGAGAAGCAACTTTTCAAAGGGATTGGATTGAGGAGACAACCATAAGCCTACAAACAAGGAGAAAGCATAAGCCTACAAACAAAGAGAAAGAGGAGGAAGAGAAAAACCAAAAAGAGAAGAGGTGAGTCTTCTTTCTTTCACCAAATCTCATTTTTTGTCCTTAACCTCTGAAAATCAAGCATGAAAATTAGCACATAGCCTTAGCAATACAAGGAGAAAGATGCTTCAACACTCACAAAATGAATCACAAAAAATCAACCTACATTGCTTAAAGAAACTCATCTTCTTAAAAAACCTCCTTTCACACAAGTAGAGAGGGAGAAGGGTGGAGAGGGAGCACGAGTGTTGGGAGAGGGGTTGGGTAGGGGTGAGGAGTGGGGAATAGAGAGGAGGAAAGTGAGGTCATTGAATATAAGCTATATAGCGATGCCGGTCAATCATTATATAGCGATGTTTATATCCAAAAAGCATCGCTATATAGTGACAGAACAAGGCAAAGCATTGCTAGATAGCAACGATTCAGGGCAAAGCATCGCTATATAGTGACGGCGGTTCAGGGCACTTATGGTCAGAAGAGAGAAAAGGAGCTCATGGATGGCTATTTTTTGGATCTTAATAGATTTCCTTACAGCTCATGTTGTGATTTTGAAAGTGTGCAGATGCAAGGAATGAGTGGAAGCTCATCAGATGATGTGCCAACTCTTGGGAGCGCAAAGTGGCTTACGGAGAGGTTGTATTGTCATTGCACTCATTGCAAGCGAGAAGTATGACATCAACGTCATATTGTCATGTGCCACTTGCAGATGTATGGGGAGGAGTCCGAACCAGTATCCACCATTAGTGTTGCACGTGGTGATGGATCATCGATAAGTCAATGCTATTCGAGTTCGTGATTAATATTGGATACCATTATGACACAAACCTTGAGACAAGATCTTATATTTACATGAAATATTGAGATTAGATGAGGAGGGTGGTGAGGGTGCGCATATACCTTCATACTTTGAGCAAGACTATAGTCTCCTGGATGTGCCAGATGATGACGAGGGTATGGTGGACATGATGGATTCTATTTTCAGGGGCACTACATCACATGTACACGTGATGTCAGAGTCTAAGGTCAATATGCGAGAGTTGCAATCAACACAATTGTACGAGGGTGCTAGGATGTCTAAACTATAGGCTTGTCTCTCAATCTTGAATCTGCAAGCAAACTATGGGTGGTCGGATACAAGTGTCTCGGCCTTAATGAGGTTATCTCCTGCACTAATTTGACTCATTATTTGGATATTGTTTGTTTTGAGAATCATCATGTATGTTTGAGAATCATCATTATTCAAAGCCTATGTATGTTTGAATTTTAGCTCTCTTTTATCCTCTCTTTTTGTCTCTTTTCTCCTCTCTTTTTCTCTCTTATCTCCTCTCTTTTTCTCTCTTTCTTCTCCTCTCTTTTCCTCTATTTTCCTCTCTTTTCTCCTCTGTTTCCTTCTCTTTTTTTCTCTTTTATCCCCACTTTTTCTCTTTTCACTCTCTCCTTTTCTCTCTTATCTCCTCTCTTTTTTTATCTTTTGTCTCCCCTCTTTTCTCCTTTTTCTCCTCTCTTTTTCTCTCTTTTTTCTCCTCTCTTTTTCTCTCTTTTCTTCTCTCTTTCCTTCTCTCTTTTTCCCCATGTGAAATTGCTTGCACAATACTCCAAACATATGAGGAAAAATGTTTATGAAGGTCATGCTGGATACCTTCCGTGGACCATCTCGCGTGTGGAGGTCAGCTTGATCCACCAGCACCATATTTGAAGGCAAGTGACTGGATTCAGGCTTGGAGGGCAAATGGAGAGTAACCACCTCGTGGATCATTTATTTTGGTAATGGTGGAAATGCCACTAATGCTGCATACAATTGAATCTAAACTCCTTGGTTTCTTTAGTTGACCAAAAATAAGGTACTAATTTGAAAACACACCACTTTCAAGGTGTGTTGCTTTGATTGACTTTACCAGGGTCCATGTTATATTGTGGACATAATGACTTTTATGTATATTATAACATCCCTATATACCACAATAAGTCAAATAGGTCCCGCAAATTTGATTAAAATCTTAAAATTTATTAATTAATGGAGGAGGAAAATGACCTACCTAGTTCATTTTATGGTTCAAAACCATGATTTTGTAATGACGATTGAGCTTTAACAATCACCCATAGGTCCAGTACTTAGCTTCACACTTCCATTAATAGTGGAGTGACCTTAACAAAATCTTTGCTTTCTTGTAAGTCTTTGCATGGTCTTCTTTATCGTCTCTTTCCCCATCTACCCAAGCGAGTTCACCAAGAATTATGTCAAATAGCACATCCAATCAAATTGAGGAGTTTGATTTGACTATGGAGTTTTGAAAAATGCACATACATAGGGGGTATAAGGGTATCAAAATCCATCGAGCACATGCCCTAGGCCCTCTACATTGATTCTCCCACCTCTGCGATTCCTCCCTCCATCTCTTTGCATGGCCCTCTACATTGAATCTCCCACCTCTGCTCTTTCTCCCTCCTACATCTCTTTGCATGGCTTTCTCACACCTCTCCTACTCCCCCCCCCGTTCTTCAACCCCCTTGCACCCCCCCTCCCCCACTTCTTCTCATCAACATTTCCACCCTTGCAATAGCTCCAAGCATGGGACCCAGCATCTATCCCACACTGGTTATGTCCTCAACGACCTCAGGGAGCACATTAACAGTGTCAAGCATATGCAAAACATCACTAATGTTGTCTTGCAAGGGCTATTGTGAACTCGAGGGAGAGTCACTCATCTTATGCAACCCTATCACATGAGTTTAATAGAAGGATATTTTTAATTTCTAAAATTTATAGAATTTAACTTACATAAGGGATTATTTAAAATCATTTTAGAAAAAAAATACAGATTTGTATAGAAAAAGGGTACATTTTATTAATGAAAAATCTACAGATAAGGGATTTTACAACAAATAAGCCTTGAATGCACGTGATATAGAGGGTTTTTACATAGTGATCCCCCCAAGAATGTGAATGGCTGGTCAAGGTGCTTTTCATGCTCGATTCATAATTATAAGAAACGGATATTGATCTTCCTCAGACCAGTGATTGTGGCAGATCGATGATTGAGCTAGCTAAGGAAATTTTAAAAAATGGGATCTTTCTACTCCAAGCATAGCCCTAACGGTCTAGCTGATGTCCCCACAAACACAACTTGATAACAATTGTGGGAATCGGCTTTTGATTTACGACCTAATTATTTCATAATTGACTAGGCTTGTTGCATCCTCTTGATTAGCTCTACACACGCATTTTATATAATGGACCCAGGGTTAGAAACATTGTATGGATGCCACAAGTCCCCTTAACAAGCATTTCACCTATTTTAACTCACATTTTTGAATTAGTATAAGACCTCTATTATGGTGATTTTTGTTTTTTGTTGGGTTTGCCAATGAATCCTTAAATCTCTAATTGGAATTTCAAAATTTTCAAATGTGATGAATTTTCTCAAACCTTGCTCAATTCATTAGGGGAGAAATGGGGTCTCAAAAGGACCTCCAATTAGTGTTTCCTAATTTCAAGGGACTAGAGAGGGATTGTAGGTGTGCCAATGAGAGTGCTCCTTTGTGTGGGGCAGGCAATGCTATGTTGAGGTGGAGGGATGGCAGGCATGCAGAGATCCCCTATTGGCTATTCCTCTTACATTAGGACCACCACCTAAACCAGCCTCCCCCCCCTTAACCCATGTTTGACCACCCTCCTATATGCACCCAAGCCCCAAATCTCATTTAAGTCTTTGTGGGCACTTGTGGACAAATTTCTCTTCTCCTTCGGAGTATTGCAAGTCTGTCCCTTATTTCTTTGCTTCTCTGCTTTGGTCCAACTGCCCTCTCCCTCCATTGTCGAACCTTTTGGACGAATTTCTTTTGTCCTTTAGCCTACTGTAGGCCTGCCCCCTTTCTCTACTCCTCTACTCCTCTCCTCTACTCCAACTGCCCTCTCCCTCTATTAATGGGACCTTTTGGATGAAATTTTTTTGTCCTCTAGCCTACTACAGGCCTGCCCCCTCTCTCTCTTCTCCTTTGCTTTGGTCCAACTGCTCTCTCCCTCCATTTTTCAAAATTTGGGTTGCATCACCTCCTATAATTGGTCTTCTCTCTCCTGCTCTTCTCACTATTTCTATGCCTCCTCTTGCTCTATCCCCTCATGCTCTACCTCTACCTTCTCTTTCCTCTCTTAATCTAACCTCTCTTGCTCCATGGCCTCTTACTCAATCCTCTCCTACAGGTGTTCTTTCCCTTTTGTAGGCACTTTTCCTTCTGACTTTTCCCTCCTAGAGGCACTTTTCCTTCTGCTACAGCAACTCTTTGCCCTCCTACAGGTGATTTTTCCCTCTTGCTTTTCCCTCTCATATAGGATACAACTGCTCTTTCCCCTCCTACAGCTATTTTTTTTCCAACAGGCATGGTTTGGAACATAGTGAAACAAGATGGCAATGATGTGAGCTCTAGTGTGTTTTAGAGGCATGGTCATGAAGAAAGTGACATAAGCTGGCAATATTGTGAGCTCTAATGTGTTATAGAGGCATGGTCAAGAACAAAGTGACCAAAGTGACCAAAACTGGCAATATTATGAGCTCTAGTGTGTTCTAGAGGCATGGTTAGGAAAAAAGTGATAGAAGTTGACAATATTGTGAGCTCTAGTGTGTTCTAGAACACAAAAAATGCATTGGATGACTTGAACTTATAGTTTGACTAACTAGATAGTCATGGAAGGTTTCATCAAGGGTCCACATAAGCTTCCCAAGAGGAAGGATGTATTTCTATGTACCTTCCTTGCCTATCTTCTTTACAAGTGTCAGTGTCATTTTAACATAATAGTGGGGAGAAGTGGAATCTTTGATATAACTGACAATGGACTGTCTTTAAGTTATGTGCAGGAATACCTTTTAGTTATGGATAACGAAATGTATAGTCCTTCAACTTTACTTGAAATGGTGAAATGGTAGGCAAGATTCTAGAGAAATGCATGAAAAATGTCCATTTTATCCCTCATGCAACATCAAACAATGTGTTTGACTAGTACAAGCTATCCATAAATTGTAGGTTAATTTAATAATTTCTACTCATGGCATATTGTTAAATTCATCTTGTACTCAAGCTTTTGATAGGTTTTCTTACTAAAGGGAGTTGGCGCCCCAGGAATCCTTCATCTACCCCTTCAAAATCTATATTTCTTCATAGAAAATTATGAAATGCATCAATCCTTTACAAGGTGATATAGTAGCCAACCCAATAATTAATACAAAAGATACATGGGCATAGCCAACCTCCATGACTAAGAAAACATATAAAATGAAAATTTTAGATTCCTCTTCAAAATATATATTTTCTCATGTAATGCATTAAATTATTTCAAGGTGATTTAGTGATATTAAATAAAAAATTACATTGACATAGCCAACCTAAAAGGTGGTGCCAAAGGCAAGATAAACAAAGAAAATGAAAATTGACAAGGTGATGTAGTGGAAGATCAAAGTCTTTTGGATTAAATAAAAAATTACATTTACATAGCCAACCTACAAGGTTCCTCCAAGGGCAAGAAATTATATAGAAAATATATTGCCTAAGAGTCTTACCGGAGCTGTGCTACAAGGCACATAAATTGTCATATTGACCAACCGTCATTTGCTAAGTTACTTTGTATATATTTTCTTTTCTATGTTTATCTATGTTGAAGTTGATGCACCCCATGACTTTCTATAAAGACACATGGATTTCAAATAGGTAGGACACATAGTAGGAAGTTTGACTTATATGACTATTACCATGCCAGATTTGAGCTCTGCTGTTGGGTTGGTAAGTCAGTTTATGCACGCTTGAAGGAAACTGCATTTAGATGCGGCTAGATGCATATTGAGATATGTGAAGTCCACATTGCAGTATGTACTATTTTATGAGACTAGGGTTCAGATACAGTTACATGGATACACTGATGCTGATTGGGCTAGTAGTATTTCTGATAGACGATCTACCAGTGGTGTTCTCTTTTAGGAGTGGTGCAGTCACTTGGAGCAGCAAGAAATAGCCTACAGTTGCCTTGTCGAGCACAAAGGCTGAGTAGAGGGGTGCAACAATGGCTGCATGTGAGGCAGCTTAGTTGCATAAGCTACTTTATGATATGCATCAGTCTATAGATGGGCCAGTTGTCATTTATTGTGACAACATGAGTAGTATACACTTGGCAAATAACCCAGTCTATCATGCTAGAACAAAGCACATTGAGGTGCATTATCACTATGTGCAGGAGAAGGTTCTAGTAGGTTTTATTAATCTAGTTTATGTCAGCACAGAGGATCAAGTAGCTGACATATTCATGAAGGCATTGGGTGCAGAGAAGAAATGCAAGTCCAGAGATCTGCTTGGTGTGCAGGAATTGGGATTGAGCTCGAGGGGGAGTGTTGAGATATTGAGCTCCTCCACTCGTGATATGGCAGGGTAACCATTGTGCATTTATGTCACCGACTTGTTAGTTGCAGATGCGGTTGGTACACCGCCCATGAATAATAGCTGGATGACAGCTATCTTTATGTACTCTAGTTAGTGGCTCAGTTAGTATGCCACCTTATTTAGCTAAGTTTGGTTTGAGACCCACATATAGGGTTCACCGATTCTTTTGTACTTAGAGTTCTTTTGGCTTTCACAACTACGAAGAGAAAAATATTTTTAACCTCCACCTTTATGTATATTCCCCCATTGTGTATGTGAGAAAGTTGCAAGTGAGACTCCTTCCTTCTCTCCCACTCTCTTCACAATAGAGTCATGTCATTCGGCCTTTGTAATGCCCCGGCCACATTCCAGTGAGTCATGTTCACAGCTTTCAAGTCATTTTTGAATAAGTTTTTATAGGTATTCTTGGATGATTTGTGCATCCATTCAAACAAACAGGACCACTTCAAATGTCTTGAAGAAGTACTAATCAAATGCAGGGAGTGTGGCATCTCCCTAAATCCAACAAAATGTCAGGTCATGGTCACCCATAAAGTTGTTTTGGGACACATCGTCTCTCAACATGGGATTGCAACTGACATGGACAAAATCAAAATCATCATGGAATTGCCTCCTCCTACAAATTCCAAAGGTGTACAGGCCTGTATGGGACATGTCGGCTATTATAGAAGATTTATGTTGCGGTATGCCATGATAGCTAGACCACTTTATAAATCATTAGTGGAATTTTTATGGACCGAAGAGTGCGACCAAGCTTTTGAGCGTTTAAAGTGGCGCCTAATCACAGCACCCATCCTTATATCTCCCAATTGGGATATTGTTTTCCATGTTCATATTGATGGATCCAAGTATGCAATTGGGAGTGTGCTTTGTCAACCTAGTGAACATAAGAAAGACTACCCATTCTACTTTCCTAGTCGACAACTCAATGATGTAGAGATTAAATATACCACCACCGAAAGAGAAGCCCTAGCAATGGTGTATAGTGTAAAGAAATTTCGGCACTATCTACTGGCAAATGATTTTGTCTTCTACACCGACCATCAAGCATTGCTTTATCATGTGAACCATCCATGTACAACAGGAAGAATAACCAGATGGCTCCTCTTGCTTCAAGAATTCAACTTCAAAATAGTGGTCCGCAAAGGTGCCCAACACTACATTGCCGATCACATGTCTCGAGTCAAGTTGGGAGAAGAAGCCACTAGAGTCGAAGACAACTTACCAAATGCCACACTATTTCAAATGGATGCTATTCTAGAGTGGTGTGGAGATATCATTGGGTACTTGATGGCAGGAAGACCACCCCCTGAAATGAAAGCAGTAGATGCCAGAAAATTGAAAAGTTCTCCTCGTAGGCTATTGGTGGCCAACACTGTGGGCAGATGCCTATGAATATGTAAAAGGCTATGATGTATGCCAACGGACTACTAAAACACAACACAAAGACTTCAATCCCCTAACAACAGTTGTTGCACAAAAACCATTTGAAAAATGGGGGATTGACTATGTGGGTCCCATACATCTAGTAGCAAAAGGAACACCAGCACGCTACATCATTGTGGCCACTGATTACTTTACAAAATGGGCTAAAGCTAAAGCAGTCAAAAAGGTAGATGCCAAAAGCACAGCAAGATTCTTATACGAAAATGTGATCACCCGATTCGGATGCCCCATTGAAATTGTGTTGGATAGAGGCACACATTTTGTCAATGAGGTAATCCAAGAACTCTTGTCTCGCTTCATGGTCATCCATAGAAAAAGCACACCCTACTACCCCCAAGGGAATGGACAGGCCGAATCCAACAACAAAATAATATGCATTATCCTCACCAAAGTAGTAGAACCATAGCGTTCTGATTGGGCAAAGAAACTAAATGCAGCCTTATGGGCATACAGAATCACATTCAAGGTCAGTATAGGAAACAAACCTTTTCAATTGGTGTACGGCCTTGAAGCTGTGGTTCCTCTTGAATTCGTAATACCAAGTCTATGCATAGCTATACAGGAATGCATGGGAGACCATGAATCCTTGAAAGAAAGGCTCTATCAGTTGGAGAAGCATACAGAGACAAGACTAGTCGTCTACCATGCCATGACAACAAAAAAATATAGAAGAAAGGCATGGTTTGACAGAAATCTGAAAGGTAAAGACATCAGGAAAGGTGACTTAGTCGTGTTATACAATGCCAAAGTACACAAGGGGAAACTGAAGCATCTAGGTCAAGTACCTTACCGAGTATGAAAGATGAATCCCATCGGAGTTGTACTACTAGAAACATTGGATGGAGTCCAATTCAACACAACAATAAACGGGAGCTGACTAAAGCACTACTACATCAACACGCAAGCCATCCCTGACAAAAATGAAGATTTGGGAAACCAAGTCTTCTTTAGTTAGGATTAGATTGTATCACGAGCACTCACTAGCATATGCACATTTTTGCACCTAAAGTTTGCACTAGATCGTTACATGCACACTCACTGGCATATGCACGTAAAAAAGCACATTGAGGAAGACCTAATCAATTTCATATTAGGGATGATTGAGTCTTAGTTTACCTATTAAATCCCACAAATAAGCATATAGTTAGACACATCACGTGCACTCACACGATTTTGCATAGGCACATAATAAATAATAATATCAATAATAGTATCACACACTTTCATTCCATACTCTCAAAGCATGCAATGAATTCACAAGCAGGACAAGAAGCTATGCCAAAACTCAAGATGAATTGGCAAAAGAGTCTGCAGCCTTAGCAACGAGACCCCTGCCAAACATCACAGCCATCTACTATGTGCAAAAATATCAGACTTGCATACAAACTTATCTACAAGCTCAATGATACGGGTGCAATCGCATCCAACATGTATGCAAGATAGCAAGAAATCCCAACCTCAACAATGATACCTTTGCCACACCTCTTCCCAAGAAGATTCGATGGCAGAATCCGCAACCTTAGCAACGGGATCCCCTCTAAAATTCACAGCCGTCTACCCCTCCTTAAGAGGAGATAAGTTTCTTGACTATAGACCACAAATTGTATGGTGCAAAAGCATTACAACAGGAATGACTCACATGCCACAAGCTCAACAACCACTGGATTATGCACATGGCATCCCAACTCTAAAATAAAAATTAGCCATAACTCGAGGACAGGTAATAAAATGGATCCGGAAGTATGTTGTCTTTGTGCCAACATGGACTTAGGTAGAACGGAATGTGTGTGAAAAGTAGCGGCAAAGCTCCGCTTGTACTTGCATAAGGCTAGAGATAATCCCTCTTAGAAATCCAACTTGCATGTTCTACATGCAAGTTCTACATACGACTTGTCTATGCGAGTTGTACATGCAAGTTGTACATGCGAGTTGTACATGCAAACTTGTTCTACATGCAAGTTGTACATGCAAGTTCTACATATGACTTCTACATGCAACTCCTACATGCGACTTCTACATGCAACTCCTACATGCAACTTGTACATGCGACTTCTACATGCAAGTTCTACATACGACTTGTACATGCAAGTTCTACATGTAGAGAGAGAATGTGTTACAATTCCTACATGCAGAGAGAGAATGTGTTACAATTTTTACATGCAACTCCTACATGCGACTTGTACATGTGACTTCTACATGCAAGTTCTACATACGACTTGTACCATGTCCCGGGGTAGTTGAAGATATGTCGATGGAACTTCCACTCCTAACTACTCCTTGTGGGAGCAATGCATAGCACGAGTCGTCCACAAACTTAGCGGTGACGCACATGTCGTGGGGTAGTTGAAGATATGTCGACGGAGCTTCCACTCTTGACTACTCCTTGTGGGAGCAATACATAGCACGAGTTGTCCGCAAGTGTCACTCAAGCGGCCTCCGGATTATTGCAATGTGGGTTCTACTGTGGTATTCCAAGAAATTGTCTCAAGTGTCCATGCTTCCTTGCATTCCATGTCCAAAAGCATGTCCTAACCTTGCAACTCCTCCTCCCCTCTCCTCTAACCTTGCAACCCATCCTCCCCCTCTCCTCCTCCATCCTCCTCCTCCCTTCTCCTCCTCCCTCCTCCTCCACCTCCTCTCTCCCCCTCCCTTCTCCTCCTACTCCTCCCTCCTCCTCCTCCTCCTCCTCCCTCCTCTATCCTCTCTCCTCTTTCCCCCATGCTCTTACACGTTCTTCCTCTCCCACTCCTATACTTCCCCTAAACCCTTAGTTCCTCAACCCTTAAACTCCATGATCTATGAGGGAGACGAGTTCTCCACCATGTACTCTACCCTAAACCTTGGATCCTCCTTCTTCTGAAGAGAATGGGAGAGAAGGAAGGAGTCTCACTTGCAGCTTTCTCACATACACAATGGGGGAATATACATAAAGGTGGAGGCTGAAAATAGTTTTCCTCTTCTTAGTTGTGAAAGCCAAAAGAACTCTAAGTACAAAAGAATAGGTGAACCCCATATGTGGTCTCAAACCAAACTCAGCTAACTAAGGTGGCATACTAACTGAGCCAAGTGACTGCAGCACTCCCAAAAGAGAACATATATCCGCTTGTAGATCGTCTATCAGAAATACTACCAACCCAATTAGCATCAGTGTATCCATGCAACTGTATCTGAACCCCAGTCTCATAAAATAGTCCATACTGCAATGTGGACTTCACAGACCTCAGTATGCGTCTGTGGGGGTTAAAGGTCACTGTGCCTTAACCCCGGTTATGTACAATACTCAAACACATATATAAATGAATGAAAAAGAAGATTAGGGTGGTTCTGCACCCACCAAACTTGTGTGGCTCTCTGTCTCTCTCTCTCCTTCTTCCGTTCTTGCTTCCGTTGAGAGCACTCTCAACTGGTATCAGAGCCCAGGTGATCTAGCTGAGCGTGCGTGAATGCTTGGAAGCTCAGCAGCTCTGTGGGAGGAAGGAGAAGCTTGGTGGGAAGCTTTGTGGGTGACTTTACTTGCATCCGAGTGTGCAGAGACCTTGGAGGAACATTTGGAAAAGTCACTTTGGCTTTGCGAAGTGGTTTTGAGAGCCTGTTAAGAGCTTTCAAAGAAAAAGTCGTTTTTTGAGCTTTTCCCTGTTCCGTTCAATGGCAGAGACTCCGTATTGACTTGTAGAGGCAACTATTGCTTGCTTTTGGTGTCCACATTACTTCAGGAGCCTGGAAACACCTTCATTCCTGAATCTGGGATCATTTCATTGGATTTCTGAGTCACTGTGTCAGTTCCTGCGTTTTTTGCCCGGGTGTTGGAACTCAAGTTTGGAGCAACCATTTGCAGATCTGTCAGTTCCAGTGGACTCAGGAGGTCCTAAAACTTCTATGTTGCTCATCATTCGCACTCCGGTGGAGTTTACAGATAGCTCTGTTTCCAAAAATTACTT
Organism: Dipteris shenzhenensis; assembly: GCF_047967505.1. Lineage (NCBI taxonomy): Eukaryota > Viridiplantae > Streptophyta > Polypodiopsida > Gleicheniales > Dipteridaceae > Dipteris > Dipteris shenzhenensis. The sequence continues at coordinate 29,969,715 of NC_141616.1, forward strand.
TTCGATTATACTCCAACTGCTGGCACCTTGTTGTCAAGAGTGGAGATGTGTTTATGTTTTTTACTTGTCTGAAGACACTCTGAACATACATGAATGAAAATTACCTAATTCTTGGAGCAAGGTTCTTTGAAAGAAAAATGTGATCAAACTTGTCCCTCCTAGTGGTCCCAAATGTGTTCCAGGATTGATGAAGTTGATGGTTCTTGCTTCAAAACAAATTATATGCTCCCAAACATCTCGAAATCTATTTCAAGCAATATTCTGTAGAAAACCATTGATAGTAAGAGTGGAAAAGACTCATTTCTCATGGAATTTCTTACAAAACAAACAAATTTTTCAACATTTTCAAACCATGAAATAAAACAAAATAACACAACTACACAAAATGAACTACGAACTAACTGTTTCTTCAAAGTTACACCATTAACTAACAAATGGCATCATAATCTTATGTTGCATTGTTCCAAAGTTATCTCACCTGAACCTCTATACAAGCTCTAGATGGACCCTAAACCTTCACAAATGGTTCGAAATCATGCACCCTTAGAGATTGCAATAGGAAAAGTAACTAGTATTGAGAGATGGTCAAAAGAAAGATTGATTTTCATGCATCAGCAACTGCAATTCCTGAAAGTCAATCTTCTTTGATCCTTTCTCAAATCCTGAAAGTCAATCTTCTTTGATCCTTTCTCAAAGAATCTCGTCCAATAGCTCCTTCTAAGCTCCAAATACCTTGCATCATTCATGGCTTGCTCAAAACATTGATTGCCTTATCAACCTGAATGAAATGATTTCAAATCATGGGAGAATCTCATATAAGAGAGGAAGTGGCAAGATTTGAAGGAGAAGTGCCCAAAATAGAGAAAGAAAAAGGTAGGTTGAATCTCATTCAAAAATCTTGAACGTTTTGAAAGAATGAGAGTGAAATGGGAGGGAAATGAAGGTAGATAAGAGAAGTGATGAGATTTTGGCGTGAGAGTCCATCCCATGAGAGGGAGAATAGAGAAAGAAGCTTCCCACTCAAGAGCCAGCAAGAAATTTGAAAAGAGGACTGGAGCAAAGAAAAACTCGAAATGGTGCTCATAAATGAGGGGAATCAAGAGGAATGAGAGAGAATGAAAGGAGTGTGGTGGTTGGATGGGGGGGATTCAATTTCAGGTCAAATGGTACAAGTTTGGTTGAGAAACTAGGATTCTCAGTTTGGTTATAGTTAAAAAACGTGATGGGAGAGTTGAGATAGCAAGTGGGTGCTCCACCTCATTGTTTGGGGCATTGAATAAAGAAATAGAGAAGTCAAGCCACTTCCAATATTCTATTTTCCTCCACTAGCCAATGGGTTTTATTCACCTTATTCTTCCATGTCACCAGCTTAGGGGGCTCACTATGTATAAACCCTCTATATCACGTGCGTTTGAGGCCCATATTTAAAATCCCTTATCTGTAAAATTTTTCATTGGTAAAATGTACCCCTTTTCTATACAAATCTGTAAATTTTTTCCAAAACTATTTTAAATAGTCCCTTATGTATATTTATTTATGTAAATTTTAGAAATAAAAAATATCCTTCTGTTGAACTCATGTGATAGGGTTACATATGATGAGTGACCCCCCTGAGGTCACCAGCCTAAGGGCTCCCTTAGAGGGCCCTTTTTTAGTCCAAATTTTTTGTAATGTCACCCAAAATTGGCATTTCAAGGGTTGAGGGAGATCTAGTAGAGACAGTGTCTTTTGAATACAAGTCTCATATACTTGAGGTGATCATCCCAATTGGAATGAATGCAGAAGTCATCTAGGAAGACTTCTAGGAAGCACCTTAGATATTCCTTGAAGGCCATGATCAACCTTTGGAATGTTATGGGAGCATTTGTGCGCCCAAAGAGCATTACCTTAGAGGCATAGACTCCCCATTTTGTGGGTGAATGCATTTTTGTGTTGATCATGTGGTGCTATAAACACTAGGTTGTATTCAAAGAACCCATCTAGAAAGCTAGAAGCTTCCTTACCAATGACTTTCTCCACTAAGGGATGTGCACACTTTTCGAGCAAAAACCTACGAGCAGAAAAGTCCGAGCGATAATTTTTGACACCAACCGTGCTTGTATATTTCTCAAAGGAATATACAATTCTTTCTTAATTTCTCATTTATGGAACCAGATACTTACTTATTTTTCATTATAACCCTCCTATTAGAGAACATCATCTATATATGAACAAATAGTGAACACTTTAGAAACTCCTATAAATACCTCCCTACCATACTCTCTTTTGAGGATTATGGTAATTAAATCAATTGAAAAGAGTTTCCCTAATCTTTAGCAATCCCATATTTGAAGCTCTCATATAACAATGTATACCATATTTCTTGGATGAGTAGGAAAAATATATTGGAAACCTCATACTTGAGGCCATTATAATCAGTCATAAATCAATCTCTAATACATTATCAAATATGGGAAGGCAAGGAACGGATTTTCAAAATATTCCCAATTCTCCAAACCTAAGTACTTTTAAGGAAATGTGGTCTCTCCTTCCTACCATAATATGAATTAGGGAGAAGTAACTCTCATATACATCTTGAAATTTTCACTTTTTCTCTTTTATAACTATAAAAAGTATAATTTTAAGCCTATCTTTTCATAGATCATGAAATTTTGAACATTTTTCCTTTTCACAGCTCCTCAATCTGAGATAATGAGCAAAAGCTATGACCCCTTCTATGTAGGCTCTCCAAGGGTATTCCGCTGGCGGAATAGGGTTGGGGCAAGCTCTTCAAACCATATTCCTCTAAAAAAATACACTTAGAGGGTCTATTAAAAAAGTATTATATTATTTTCTTAGGTCATCCTGAGGAACTGTAAAGAGGATATTTGCTCAAAATTTCATGATCCAACCAATGGTGAAAGGAAAAGAAAGGATTTTTTAAAGTGATAAAATAAGTCACCACTTGGACATTATATATGTATATTATATAAAGGTATATTTATATCTATATCTATTTATCAGTATTTCATATTTACTTACATATTCCTTGAAATAATTTGGATTTTTTTGCTCCCCAAAAATGACTTGAGCCTATATATTTTGACCCCTCCTACGTTTCATCTGCTCATCGCTCGGGGGTTTTTGCTCGGAAAATGGAAACCCCCCTCCACCAAGACATGCTCCATATAGGGCAGCGAATGAGTAGTGGTCTTTACAATTCATGGTGCTTACTTTTTTCATATCTATGCATACTCTAATATTGCCATTCCTTTTTAGGACTATAACAATGGGGGATACCTAGTTCGTATGCTCAATCTCATAGATGAAACCCACATCGATTTGCTTCTATATCTCATACAACTATATGTGTATACATTGGGTTCATTTGGTAGGGTCTCTACCGCATTGGTCTTATGTCATCCATCATAGGGATTGTGTGTTGTATGACCTCGAGCGGCACACCCTTCATGTTTGTATACTTTCAAGCAAAACAATCTTGGTATTCATCTAGTAGAGCAAGGAGGGCCTGTTCTTGCTTAGGGGTCAGGTCATTGGCTATATAGACCGGTTTAGGGTCTTTGCCTTCATTGAGAAAGTCCACTTCCTTGACCTTAGCCAAGCTGAACCATCATAACCATATTGGTTCCCTTGTTATGCTGACCATCGTTAAGCCTACTCAAGAAGGAGCTTGCGGTCCTAGATCATGTAAACTTTGAAGTGCTTGGAAGCTTGTCATAAATCAGTTTCCTCTTCCTCATCATCCTCCAAGGCTTTTGGGGTAGATACTTGAGTTTTCCCTTGTGTACGTTGGCATTGTATAGCAAGACCAAGTCACCTTCCTTTATGTCTTTAGCTTTAAGATTCTTGTCAAACCATGCCTTTCTTCTACATTTTTCTATTGTCATGGCATGGTAGGCAACTAATCTTGTCTCTGTATGCTTCTCCAATTGATAGAGTCTTTCTTTCAAGGATGCATGATCTCCCATGTGTTCCTGTACTGCTATGCGTAGGCTTGGTATTACAAATTCTAGTGGGACCACATCTTCAAGGCTGTATACCAATTGAGAAGGTGTATTTCCTATACTGACCTTGAGTGCGGTTCGGTATGCCCATAAGGCTCCATTTAGTTTCTATGCCCAATTAGAACGCTATGGTTCTACTACCTTGGTGAGGATAATGCATAATATTTTGTTGGTGGATTTGGCCTGTCCATTCCCTTGGGGGTAGTAGGGTGTGCTTTTTCTATGTATTACCATAAAGCCAGACAAGAGCTCTTGGATTACCTCATTGACAAAATGCGTGCCTGTATTCGACACAATTTCAATGGGGCATCCAAATCGGGTGATCACATTCTCGTATAAGAATCTTACTGTGCTTTTGGCATCTACCTTTCTGACCGATTTAGCTTTAGCCCATTTAGTAAAGTAATCAGTGGCCACAATGACGTAGCGTGCATGTGTTCCCTTTGCTGTTGGATGGATGGGACCCACATAGTCAATCCCCTATTTTTCAAATGGTTTTTGTGCAACAACTATTGTTAGGGGATTGAAGTCCTTGTGTTGTGGTTTAGTAGTCCATTGGCATACATCACAGCCTTTGACATATTCATAGGCATCTGCCGAAAGTGTTGGCCACCAGTAGCCTATGACGAGGAGGACTTTTCTTGATTTGGCTTCCTCTTGGAAGTGTCCTCCTGCAATGCCGTCATGGACTTCACTCAAGATTGGCATGATCTCATGACATATCTTCTTAAAACCTAGTCCTTGCTCATCTTGTATAGTTGTTTTTGGCAATGAGTTGATAGGGTGTAGCTTTTAAATTTAGTTTTTTGGCATCCACGGCTTTCATTTCAAGGGATGGTCTTCTTGCCATTAAGTACCCAATGATATCTCGAACAGCATCTATCTGAAATAGTATGGCATCTGGCAAGTCATCTTCTACTCCAGTGGCTTCTTCTCCCGACTTGACACAAAACATGTGATCGGTAATGTAGTGTTGGGCACCTTTGCAGACCACTATGTTGAAGTTGAATTTTGAGGCAAGAGGAGCCATCTGGTTATTCTTCCTGTTGTACACGGACGGTTCACAAGATAAAGCAATGCTTGATGGTCGGTGTAGAAGACAAAATCATTTGCCAATAGATAGTGCCAAATTTTCTTAATACTATACACCATTACTAGGGCTTATCTTTCTATGGTGGTATAGTTTATCTCCGCATCATTGAGTTGTCAACTAGAAAAGTAGAATGGGTAGTATTTCTTATGTTCACCCGGTTGACAAACCACACTCCCAATTGCATACTTGGATCCATCAGTAACATGAAAATCAATATCCCAATTGGGAGATATAAGGATGGGTGTTGTGATTAGGCGCCACTTTAAAATCTCAAAGGCTTGGTCGCACTCTTCTGTCCATAAGAATTCCACTAATAATTTGTAAAGTGGTCTGGCTATCATGGCATACCACAAGATAAATCTTCTATAATAGCTAGCATGTCCCATAAAGACCTGTACACCTTTGGAATTTATAGGATGAGGCAATTCCATGATGATTTTGATTAGTTGTTGCAATTCCATGTTGAGAAACGATGTGTCCCAAAACAACTCCGTGGGTGACCGTGAACTAGCATTTTGTTGGATTTAGGGAGATGCCATACTCCCTGCATTTGATTGGTACTACTTCAAGACATCTGAGGTGGTCATTTTTGTTCGATTGGATGCACAAATCATCCAAGAACACCTTTAAAAACTTATTCAGAAATGACTTGAAAGCTGTGAACATGACTCGCTAGAATGTGGCTAGGGCATTACAACGGGCGAATGGCATGACTCTATAAGCAAAAATACCCCATTCTGTAATAGCAAATGCTGTTTTTGATTGGTCTGCAGGAGCAATTTGCACTTGATTATAGCCACTGAAGCCATCCAAGAATCTATATATCTCGGAACCTACCACCTTTTCCAACATTGATTCTGTTAAGGGTAGGGGATAGTGATCCCTAATTGTGGCGGCATTCACATTCTTTAAGTTTACATATATCCTGAGCTTCTTGTTGCATTTGGGCATGATCATGATGGGTGAAACCCAATCATTGTCCTCTATCTCATAGATGAATCCAGCATCTAAGAGTTTTTCCAGTTCGTCGTCTCATAAACCATGGTGCCATACTTTGGATTTGTTCGATAAGGTCCACATACCTTAGGGTGGGCACCTTCCCTTATAGGTATCGTGTGTACTGCCACGTCTAGTGAAATTCCTTTCATCTCCTTGTATGACCATGCTAGGTAGTCTCGGTATTCCATTACATGTAATTCCTACATGCATGTTCTACATGCGAGTTCTACATGCAACTCCTACATGCAACATGCAACTCCTACATGCAACTTGCAACTCCTACATACAACGTGCAACTCCTATGTGCAACTTGCAACTCCTACATGCAACTTCTATATGCAAGTTCTACATGTAGAGAGAGCATGTCTTACAATTCCTACATGCAGAGAGAGAAGCTCTCCAACTTGTATAAATACCCCATAATGGAATGAAGCCCACACTCTTTGGGGCATTGTGCTGAGTTCTACTTTGGTATTCCAAGCAATTGTCTCCAAGTGTCCATGCTTCTTTGCACTCCACATCCAAAAGCATGCCCTAACCTTGCAACTCCTCCTCCCCTCTCCTCTAACCTTACAACCCATCCTCTCCCTCTCATCCTCCCCCCCCCTCCTTCTCCTCCTCCCTTCTCCTCCTCCTCCTCCTCCTCCCTCCTCCTCCTCCCTTCTCCTCCTCCTCCTCCTCCTCCTCCTTCTGGTCTTATACCTTCTTGCTTTGCCACTCCTCCCATGATCTACGAGGGAGACGAGTTCTCCACCATGTACTCTACCCTGAACCTTGGATCCTCCTTCTAACCCTTGAACCTCTTCTAAACTCGAAACCTCCCTCTAACCCTTAAACTCCTCCTAAACCCTTCAACCCCCAACGAAGGCGAAAGCCTTCATTACCCCAACCATGATTATGTACATTCCTTTCACAGATGCATGCACTATGTTTGCTTACCACACTTAAGCCTACCTCTCTCACCAAAATACGACCCGAGGTCCTAAGCTACACTTATACTACAAACAACACCGATATATCTGTAGGTGATAAAAAGCCCCAAAACCCCGCATACTGAGAATACCCTACTCTTCTTGCGGAAGCCGTGGGAAAGAGCCAACAACAAGCTAGGCCAATACTTTAAGATCAATGATATAGATGCTATGCTCCTGATTTCCTACCAAAATCGGAAGGCAACGGCCATACTAGATGGAGAAGTAGATGTCAGCATTGTCACTAAGCAGTGCTGAGCCAAATGGGGAGGCTTGAAATGGAAAACACCCGATTGTGAAATTAGTTGATGGTGTGACAGTTGAGTTAGTGGAAGCCTTGAAAGACATAAAGATCAAGACTTTGGTTCTTACCTATAGTGTTTGGTTTGTTGTAATGGATTTCCATGGACATCCAGATGGCTGTGTATGAGTGCTGCAGGTTTAGTCCATGACTGGGCCTCGCACCTATTTGATGAAGATGTGCTTGAGTCAATCTTGAGTCATTCATGAACTTGAAATCTAACATAAGAGAAAATTTAGAATTGAGAGCTTGAGTCATTCATGAACTTGAGTTCTAATATGTTATAAAATTTGGAACTTTTTCCCCTCCCTTGCAACCCCTGGACAATTTCTAATAACACCAAATATGTTAGCTTCCATTGAAAATGTGAAATTTCACAAAAGGGAATTCTCTTGAATTCAAGTTCTACAATGTATTTTTTTGTCCTTTAAAGTCTCTCCCTATAGGGTCATTTCATGCTCAATATTACCATATTTGCTCACCAAAATGTGCAATCATCTCTAGATGGAATATAAGTTTTTAGAGAGGGTTTTCTTGGGAAAACTCTAGAATGTTTCCTCAAAATCACTCCTCCTTCCTCTGCTTTCATCATCTTTCATGAAAAACAAGGCTAGGGTTCCTTCCAGTAATTAGGTGCAAGCAGGTCCTTGAAGCCTACCTTGAGTCATTTTTGTTCTTTGAACTTGTGTAAGATGGATGAGAACGTTGGAAATGACTTCTTGATAGTCTTTTACGCACCCCTTCTCATAGACATGGGTATGGGTTTTATAATTTTTTCATTGTTATTTTGTTTGACCCACTTATGAGCAGATCTTGGATTGTCAAAGTGTTGTATGACTCACTTTCACACAAAAATCAATTCTAACCAAGTTTAAGCGCACTTTCCACTTAGGGTTTTCTTGCATAAAAGGTTCAGTATGGTTGCACCAAAGCTCCAACTTGGTACCTTGATAACTTTTGATTGCCTTATAATCAACGATCAACCTTCCTACATTAATTCTTAGTATTAAAAAGCACCACTTCAATACATCCTCTCCTTGATGTTGGTCAACTTTGCTAAGTTCTATTGCATATGGTACTTGGAGTAAAATCTCAAATTTTCAAAATGGATTTTGCGAAGTGACCATTCACGTGTGCCCTAGTCTAGAGAAACACTTAAGAGTAGGATTTATAGACTATTTTCATGTCTTTCTAGGTATTTTGAACTTTTAATACTTTCCCAACTTTTTAAGAAAATGAGATTTGGAGCCTGAATTTGGCACCATTTTAACTTGTTAGATGAGAAAAGGTTTTATAATCCTAGGCCTTAAGTAATAGATCTATGGAATGCAAGCTCTTCCCTTGCATTTCACTCATAGCTTCAATGTGTTTCTTCCTCAAAATGGTGCCAAATATTTTCCCTTACTCCACTTGTATATAGGCACCTGTATATAGTATGGTGTTGGTCTCATTTCTTGCATTTTGTTAGCTCTAGGATGGTGGATGTGTTTGTAAGTAAAATAGATGTTTGGATAATATTCCATTAAGAAGAGGTATGAAATGTGTATGAGTGATGATTCTCAAGAGGTCTGATCAAAAAATGTTTTTGGAGATAACCCTTCCATAAGGTTCTAGGGATAGGAGGTTGTAGGTTTTCAAAAAGGGTGGGGTTGAGGGCTTATAACGGAAGAGTTCAAAAAGTTCAAGAGTGGAAAAATGAATCCCTATTGCAAATTGATAGGATAAGGGTTTAGAATTGCTAATGGAGATGCTTTTCATGTCATGCAAGTATGGTCTCCATTACAAACTAGAAGAAGCCATTACTTCCCCCTGTGTCTATACTCAAAGTTAGGTCCACCGTTCCCTGTGGCATGGGATCCTTAATTCCATTGTTTGTATCCACCCGGACAAGGAGCCGTAGGACGATGATGCTGATGAATTTTGGACTGAACAATTTAGTGAGACAGTTTCCAGACCTGCAAGCATCCTTTCAGATACTTACCTTTCCATGCATGAGCATCAGCCAATCGTTTACAATGCTTGAATACCTTCCACTTCAGACTCTCTCATAAGTACAAACACAACCCCTAATCTAGCATCACCATGAGACTCAGACATGGCATGCAGGTCGTCCTAGGATCCAGGCCTGATGCCCCAATGTTGAGCACATTGCAGTGAACAACCATAAAGGACACGAAATGATTCTCCTCCATTACAACAACAGGTTAGAGATTTGAAGGGATATCTTTGGCAAGGGGAGAAAAAATCCTGCAGGTGTGATGGAGACTCATTTTTTCAAAATTACATCACGAAGTCTACAAATTACAGCGCGATTTCTCACTTAAAAATATCTTGATCTTGCAGCCACGTGTCCCCCTGAGAAAAGCTCCATAATATGGAAGAAAGTTGTGGATGCAAGAGAATCTAAAGTGAAAATGTCAGAATTGCTTTCAGGCAATTGATGGTGACTAACAGCTCCCACTGCACAACCTATGATAATGGATGGTTTCATATCTAGATTTGAAACATAGCTTGCTTCAGCAACTAATCAGCATCCATGTCATCCTCTAGGGCAGCCTTGGCAATCGCCTTTGCCTGTTCAAGGAGGTCGGCTGGTACCTGTAACGCACAAAGGAGATGCACATATCATATAGCCTTCTAACAGCTGGCTTCACAGCCCAAAATACAAGCAAGCAGCGTATTTGTTATCAGCTCTTTAGATATTCAAAAACAGTATCTGACACTCTTTAATTTGTGAAACCCCTCCCTCCCTCTTTCTCTCCCCTCCAAAGTAGAGGGGGAGTACAAGCACTCCCTCAAATTACAGTCTCAAATTCAAAACCCAAAATCCCTCCACCAAATCACAAAACTGAAACAGAGTCTTCAAAACTGTGCCATATATGGGAGCTCCACCAATACAAGACTGAAAACTAAAAAAGTTAAATTTACATTACCAAATAAGTCTCCCTGCACAAAATATTGTTGCAGACAGAGCTTTTTATTTTAGGCTAACTTCTGAAATGCAACATTAAGGAAAAAATGCGATGAGAAATTATTGTATTGTGTTTTACTTTGCTTGATGGTATTGACCACCCAGTTCAGAGTAAGGGGGATGACGAGTGATGGTTTGCCCTTGCCGATCGCAAGCTGACTGAGAAGTCACTATCACACGAGAGGTGTTGGATAGTTGGACTTGCTCTTTGTAGTATTGCGGTGGAGGGGGGATCGGTCTACTCTTCCATGTGGGGTCTCACACCTCTTTGCTCTGAAGTGGTGTTGGAGATATCATAGCCAAAGAGTGTGGTGATGTGATGTGATGTGATGTGTTAGTGTGTAGTACTAGGTGATCTAGTACTAAGTCTATGTGAGTGAGTCTTGTGTGAGTGCCACATGTCATCATGGGACTTATCCCATATGCACTAGGTGCTAGAGTGTGTGTGAGTAGCCTATATAAAAGCTTGTACTTCACTTGTCAACATTCTTGATGAATGAATGAGAGCCTTTTCATTATGTCTTTATTTGTGCATCATTTCCTTACACCCTAGCTCCTCTCTCTCTCCCCCTCACACCATGTTTCTAACAGCACAGACAGGAAAATTATGTATATTGATATGCCTTATTGGCTAAACGCAGATGAAAACTGTGACTGACCTTGAGGCTTGGTATAACAGAAACCCAAGGGGACTACATCAGCGTGTTTGGCAATGTAGCCTACGCACATAGGCCTAGTCAACTGAGAAGCAACTTGCATGATAAGCAAGTTGGCTACAATAGAGAGCAAGGCTACAATTTTCAGATACCCCCCTCCTAGGATGACCACCATTAGGTGTGCTGTCTTACTGGCTGCTCATTTCGGTTGGAAAGTGCATCAGTTAGATATAAAAATGACCTTTCTCAATGGAGACTTGCAGGAAGAGGTGTGTGCGAATAAGCCTATTGGTTTTCAGATGCCTAGTTAGGAACATAAAGTATGCAGAGTCCAACTGAGAGTGCAGGTATATGCACAGCCCAAAGACACAGCATTGGAGCACTCGATCTGTTGGTCTGCTCCATGCCAGTTCTTTAGAGGCAGTTCATGCATTTCTTGGTTGAGGCAACATCATCTTGTGAAGCTGAGTATAGGGCAGCCTTCATGCCTACAGTTGAATGTGGGGATATGGCACACAGGAGAGGGAAGCGTTTTGCTCAAGACCTGTGAGCAGACTGTTCATGGGCTGGGCTGATACGAGAAGAGGAATAAGAAGAGTGAAGCTATTGAGGGAGCTCTGTTGAATGCTTCTAGGAGAGGGTGGCAGAACCAAACAATGCAGTGGAAGAAGTGTCCCTAAACCCAAAGGGTAAAGGTTATGTAGCCCACAAACTCACACAATGGTATATATTGGAATCCCAAACTTCCTTCCTTAATGTGTATTAGCATATGTGTGCAGCAAGTAAATGGACAATGCTGGAGAGATGCTGAACTAGCAAAATTTATATTTCCGTCCAAGATGGACACAATACAGAATCAATGTCCAGTGTGTCACCCTCTAATGGAAGAGTGCTATCTAGATGTCGACTTTTATGCATAAACAACAGTTTGTTCTCCTATCTCCGGCGCACTCCCAAAACACTTGGCCTGTGTGCTCTCTATGAGCTTAGGTGGGCCTTGTCATCATGCCCCACAAACACACCTCCCAGGCAGCCACTAGTAAGGCAGTGCTGCACTTTGGATGCTGCTCCAAAACACAGCCAACGGTGAGGCAAAAGCTCCCCCTTTGATCCTTCCTCCTTGCTGCCCCGATAGAAGGCCTTTGTGAGCTCTTTGTCTGCCACCTCCCTTGCTCCTGAACTGGTCCATGAGGCAGGCTTTCTGCAGCTCCAATCTGCTCCAAAATTGGATCGCCCAATGATGAATAATGAGCCCCAAAGGGCTCTCCTCGCTGCACTTGCTGGCGCACTGTAGCTTCTCTGACTCTTCTCCAAGCTATTCCATGCAGCCACACTCTCTCCAGTGTGCTGCCCACATGGCAGCCTATGTGCTGCCCATGTGGCAGCCCCATGTCTGGTCTTTTCTGTGGTTTGTATGTGCCTACATGGCGACCAATGTGCTGCACATGTGGCAGCCCGTCAGACCAGCCCATGTTGCAGCCCTTGTCAGACCAGCCCAGGCTGAAATACTGCCCACAAGGCATCCAACAATCCCTGGTCCATCTCCCCCCCACTCTCCAAAACGCGTCACCGGCACCCATCCTCTCTAGATCATCCTTGGCTTGCTGATTTTTTACAACCCTGTCTATTACTGTGGAACACATTGCATCAAACAAGCTCATCTCTCTGGACAAATGGTTGGTGATCATTTATCCCAAGACCTCTGAGTGTCATGCCAAAAGTACCTCAAGTATACCTCCAACCATACCCTCAATCTCAGGATGGTACGCTCTACTGAGAGTGAGTATGGTGCCCACTACTATAAATAGTTCCGACCAAAAATGACCCATAAATTTCGCATCTTTATCACTCACAATCTTCTAAGGAAACACATAGGCAATGAACTACCAAGGAACCCAAGATGCTAGATACCGTGTCTTGGTGGAGATGAATTTGGCTAAGCCTATTGACCACACCATAAATGATGTCTCACCTTTTTCCTAAAGAGGGCAGCCCAATAACACTATCCCTAGTTAAATGTGTCCATTTTCCTCGTGGGACAGACAGGATAGCACTCAACATCTTGGTTAACAGGGCTAGTAGTTTAATTTTGGTAAATGATGACATCCCCCCATGGTTGACTATAAAAACGGGATGCCTTATGTTTTCCCTTCTTATCCCAAGGAAATTCAAGGTGAAGAATATGGGCATGTACATGGCACGATTGAGAGCTTCGAGGCATAGTCGTGATGTTTTGACCAGGGGAATCTTCCCCCGTTGGGAGAGCCCACCCATTCGCATTTTAATAAGTCTGGTTCTTCACGTCCGATATCAGAGCAACGACGATTCATTCTAGGGACAAAAAAGAGGAAGACAATGTTTGGCGACAGACAGGAAGCACCACAACAATAGAGAGCGACATGGCAACAAGCCCTGTACAAAATGGAGACAATGTAGCAAAGGCGCAAGCATGAAGGAGCACTACAAGAGAGACATAGGCAAGCTTCCCTCCATCCCCGTAGTTGATGCAGAACCCCCCCCCCCCCCCCGGAGCCTGAGAAAAGATCCAATCCTTGACTTGGCCCCACTGAGTATTGATATTGTACTCGAGCCTCTGTTTACCATTGAAAGGAGGCACCATAGGGGCAACCAAGAGCCCAAAAGTTGAGCTAACAAAACCACAATTAATTGATGAGTATGGTCAAAGGACACACTATCAAATCGGCTTCCGCGAGGACAACGCGCGATTCAGTTCTACTCCTCCCAAGCTGAGTTGCGATTCATTCCAGCGTCATATCTTCGACTCTCTAACGTGTATAAGTGCCCGGCAAGAGTGCCGCTGCAGCGATCCAGTTCCCAGCCCTTCTAGAAGATCATTTGCTGCGATTAGGGTTTCCAGCCCTACAGCCATATTGTGATTTGTTCTTGTGTGTTGCAAACTGCTCAAAAGTGTCATAATACCAGTAATTTTATAGCTAAAGTATTTTCAAGTATCTTAAGGTTTGGTTACACCTTGACTCGTCCAACCACTGGCTGACGAGGCCACCTCAGCCTGCAGCCCTATATGGTGCTGCCATACTGCCTACAAGCCCCGCCCCCCCCCCCCTCTTTGCCATCCTCTAGCTGACTAGCCTGGCCAGCCTCCTACCCTGGTATGGACTGCCATGCAGCTAGAGGGGGCTAACCCTTGGAAACAGCATGCCTAGAGGACCCCGGGGACAATAGGCAAGTCTGCCCTCAGTCCTACCCTACTCTACACTCACAGGGGGCAGGCACACCCACAACAAAGGCCCTCACTCAGCCTACCCTAACCTCTCACGAGGTGGGCACATCCACAAGCAAGGCCCTCTCTCTCTACAATGTGGCATGAGGAGATTTAACCTCCAACATACTCTCCCTTCAAACCCTCGTCCAAATCCACTCATTCTGAGATTGTTACACAAGCTAGTAGTCACCGAAAGGCCTTATTTACTGCCCACCCATCATCTCCATGGGCTAGACAACAGTGAGCTAACACATGCATAGTCACCATGACCGTGCTAGATACTAGCCACAACACCCATCTTTTTGCCAAGAGTTGCAAAGAGCCGTGATTAAGCATTTTGTGGATATTATCATGCTTCAGCAGCATATGTTCACACTATTTTATACTTTATCTATTTTGTATTTTACATGTATATATAGAGTGCGTTTCTAGGCTACACTCCTATCAAAATTACAAAGTGTTTCTGTTGGAAACCTCCGAAACACGTTTCACGAAACATTTCTAGTAACACTAGTCAAACTGTTTGGCTGGCGCTAATGATTGGAATCTCACGATTGGGATCTTGAATGTGTAATCATCAACAAAAGAGGCCCATTATGGTACTAGCTTATTAGTTGCTTGCTGAACATGAACTCATGGGGGTTGGAAAAGACTTTCACCACCTAGAGTTTACGGAGGACAAGCTAGGAGGTGCTTCATTTTCAAAAAAATTATCGGCAAAGCATTGGCACCTAGAAGAAAATGATTTTCCCATCCAAGGTTCGAAGCCATAAAGGGTAGTTATCATCACATATAGGTTGCTACACAAGACAATCAAAAGACAGCTATCCATCATCTCTAGTCCTACCATTTCATTTGGATTGAGCAATGCCTTAGCCAATTTTCCATCCAACAATAGGCATAATTTCTCCAAAGCATCACGTGTGGGGGCAATTTTTTATATATCATTGTCTTCAATAAAATGAAGTCGTTGGTCTCAGCAAGAGATACTATATTTATATAAATGGATAGAAACATAAATTTTCCTACATGAGATAAAAATTTAGGCCATAGCATATGATGGATAAGTACCCATGTTTCACTCATATGGCATCACTATTACACCAGTTAACTAGAAACCTAGTGGTGTTCAAATAGACTGAAGTAGACAAGGCTGCAAATCTTAGTAAACACTTTGCACATGAGGAGCCCTGTGAGAAAGCAAAGATCAACATTGCAACGCTTCTACTTCAAGATCCACAACCTTATCAATAGATGCACAAGGTATGGCAGCTCCCACATGGGACGATTTCCAACTATACCTTTGACATATTGACGCCACGCAAGGAATCTTTGAAATCTGTTAGTTTTTCTTAATTTCAAACTCAAACATCTTCTGATTTTTTAATTGACTGTATAACCACACGGTTACAATGTTGATCTCTCCGCATATGAAGGTGCACATAATCTATGAATAAGGAAAGGAGGAAGATATTCTTGATGTAAGCTGCATTATAACGTATTCTACAAAGATACAACACATGAACTCTCTCCAAGAGAGGGTCAAGCTCACAAACCCTAGAACGTAGATACATAACTTTAGGTATGGAAGCTTAACCCATGAGCTGTGCAAAATGTAACCCTAGAGGATGACGCGCCACTCTCCCACTAAGCTTGAGAAAAAACCCCAAGGTTTTTAAATCCTAAACATTGGCTTGATTGGCTTACCCCTTGATGTTCACGTTTTGATTCTTCGCATATCCAGCTCATCTCCAACTCAAAAGCCTTGTCCTTTGCTTCATCATGAACTCCATATATACTACAAAGTACAGCATGTATAGACACACATCAGCCATAAAACTAGAATGTGCTAAGATATCCACAGCAAGTTAAAGCTTGTCGTAGAATTTTCTGCATCATGCCACATTTTTTATGCATCCGTAATGTTGAAGCCTCTCTTTTAGCTTTTCTCTTTCTGAGTACATCACTTATTCCCTAAGTATGAGCAAATAGCGTGCTTCAGAGGACAACAGTTGAGAGCTCACATTTTTGCCACTTCAATCACACCTTATCTACAAGTCATGTCTGATAACTTCAGCTTCTCAATTTCCCTGCTCAACAGAATAATTTCAATTTCATACAAGTTCAGGTAAAAGAAACGTTGTTATATTTACCTTAACAAGGCTAGAATCAGGTGAGCAAAGCAACATTGATGTTCTCATCAATACCCAATATATGTTAGCATGAATCAAAGGATGTATACACAAAACAAATATTATTCATAGACATGTAAATCAATACACACCGTAGCCAATATCGTAACGAAACCTCTCTAATTTCAAGTCAAAATAACCAATATAAAAACAAAAAAGATAGCCTGTATATGAAGAGAATAAATGGAGGTACAAAAAAATTTATGAAAAAGTACACATTGTTTTTTCATAAATTATCGACAAGCTATGAAGGTAACTGAGTCAGTCACAGTATGTAAACCTTCCTTACCAAATAGGCTCCTAACAATAGATGACAGTCATGCTCTGTACCCTCAAAGAGGCGTGACTACTCAAATGACACAAGATTTAGAGGGCATAAGAATCATTTCACTTTCAAATATTTCCTCTAATGGTCCCTTGGTCATATTTAATAGTAGTTGGCAATCCCATGTAGGGCGTTAGGGGCAAGGAGGAGGGAGGGGCGGCAGTTGGTGAAGTTCCACTCCAAGATGCCTTAGAAAAGATTTGCAGAACTTTGTATTGAGATGCATGTCTTGCAAAAAGCCACAATTGATAGATGTTTCAGCACTCGTTTGGTGTAATCGCAAAGGCAAGTGGACATGCTATACAGCCAGTCATTGCCTGTTGGAAAGGTCACCTCCCCATCTGTAAGTGGGCAGGCTGTGCCCAAGAGAAAAGGAAGAGAGGGGGCCGCCACATGGGCAGCACCTCACATCAAAGAACATGGAAGGTACCTGCTGGAGCTGGGATGGATCTGCAGCAGCAAAAGGCAAAGCAGTAGCCATCACAAGGGACCCAAAATACCAACAATCAAGTTATGGAGATAGCTCCCTTCTAGTTAAGTCGCCATGTTACCCTAGTACCACTGCAGTTGGCCATCACATTGCCCAATTGAATCCTCCTTTCCATTTCTTTAAGCTGCTGATGTTCCATTCAGAATACTGCCGCAGAGAAAAATGTTGTCCTTCATGGTTGCAATGAAAGAAAAGAAATCTATCATTCCTACAATGCCACAGTCCCCAGTATTAATGACAGTAGTGATCTAGATGATTGTGATTCTATATACTTTCCTAAGACTAGAATATATCCAATCTTGCAATTTTTTACTTTTTATCTTTTATTTCTACACATGGCTCCCCCAGGGCACTGCATCCCACAATTTGAGAATGGAAAAAAAATAGAAATTCTAATCACAATGATACAGAAGAAATTATGTGTAGTTATTAAAGTGAGCAATGCATATACTGCATAGTGTCAAGACTCGAACTCCAAAGCCAGAAGACACTTGGTCTCAAGGCCATCTCCAACGTATGATCTAATCAGTAATCTGATCTTTCACAATGAGGTGGAGGGGAGATCAAACGGCAATGCCCAAACATTTCTACTAGAAACATGTCTTGACCCACCATTAGAAGTTTGGTCTGCACCGATGAAAGCATACAGTTAAAATTCATAAAGTTATAGAGTAGAGTACTGATTCATCAGATCCCTGCTATCTTGTAGGGGGGATCAAATTATCAGAAATTGCAACATTCAAATCAAAGCACACAAGTTACAACCCTAAAGTATTTAAGAAAAGCACTATGACACTAGCACTAAATTTCTACGACATTGTGACTCCATCATGTGCTTAGCACCCCATAAACTGAGGCAAAAGTATTCCCAATTGGAAATGACAAGACATGGTCTAGAAAATTTATTCAAACATTTATAAAAATTGAGGAAAAAGGATCCAAGGCTAATCAACTTGAAAAGGGCGGTGACGTGTACATATCTAATCAACTTTCTGAAAATCTAATCTGGGAAAATGCATCACATAGAGAAAACCAAGATAAGTTTACAAAAACTAACACTCTTGACCCTCATGCCTGCACTCACGTTTTTGCAGCTTGTCTTCCTTTGCCCACAGCTGCCCCAAAATACCTCTGCAAGCATGTTTCCAATCTCATTCCACCAGTCCCAGAAGAAAAAAGAAAGAACTGCCTATTCAATCTTACACTTGCCAGGTTGTAAAACAATAAATATTACCCCTATTTTCCAAAATGACGTAATATTAAAATTTGAATATGCTGATCACAAAGGAAGAGGGTTAAGAAGTTATTACATAAGCAACACCTGACGGCTCAACCAAGTATAATTGTGGACCATCCCTATCAAAACCACCAAGAAGAGCCGCCGTCCCAAATGGTCTGCCCATTATCCAATCAACCATTGAAACCTTCAATGCACTATATGTGGAGTCATGCTAGCAGCACTGCATGCTTGGAAAGACAATAATATAGATTTGAAAAGACATAGGTTAGGGCACATGACATACAAACCTCAGCCACCAATAGAGAGTGCACAAGTGCACATAACTGGCCACGCGGTCACAAAGCTCCTTGATGGGTATTTCTTCACCATAAAAACTGAACAAAGCAGAAACCATTTTTTAAAAATACACAACCACAAAATTGCAACAGAAGATGCCCTAGATTGTCATCCCACTAGAAAATGCCGGAGCTGATTAACTTATCCATTTGAACTAAGTCTAATAAATGAAGTATACTTTTGGTAATTAACAGCCTCCCCACGAGCACGAGACACGATTTGTCTGCCATCTGCAGCAAGCCCTGCCATTGCCTGCATAAAGCAATTATTAACATTAGCAGAGCTAAAGACCTTAACATACCTCTCCTGTGCTCCAAGATGATGGAGCCATATTGATGGGGACTTGCATCCCACTGTGGTCACTACACTCCAAAAGTGTAAATTATTTATCTCAGAAGAAAAGGAAACATGGAATCCCAAAAGAAAAAAAAGGTGCTAGTCTGAGGGTTAGATAGTGACGAACACAAAATAGAAGTGGTTTATCACAACACCCTAGCACTCTACTGGTTTGTATGCTTCGAGTTAGAAATCGACCAACAGAGTTGCACTGCGGAAGATTGATAGAATAGCCCAAGAGCTCACACAGTGTGTGGTATGGGTGGAATCACAAACCTCCTTACTTAACATGCTTCACATAAATGTGTAATGCAGGCTAGCAAATAGACAGTGATCCAAGCCGGATATAGAATTGACCAAAACAATGTATTTCCATCCAAAGCTATGGACACAATTCAAAAGATAGATCCAGAGTTCCACCAAATCATGGTCCTCTGATCTTGCCAAAAGGTTCTCCTACTATCTGCCGGCACCTCTAGATCTCTAGCCCGCATGCTCCACCTGGAGCGTATGTAGACTCTCTGTCCAAATATCTCAGCACCTTGCTGCCCTGGTAGACAACCTAGGCTTCAGCCCCAAGTGAACTCAGTCTGCACCTCTGGCCCTCCTTTGCCTCCTGGATGTAGGCCTAACGATGAGGCACTTACTACTCCTCTGCTTGCTGAACTGCTGGATGAGATATGAGGCCCCAAAGGGGCTCTTTTATAGGGACAGATGCCCCCACAAAACCCACCGACCAGCAGGCCTACTGGCCAACTTTGCTGCCCCCCAAAAACCAACTGGGGGCTCTCCCTTTTAGAGCCCATATAGCCGAGATGATTAGCCGACTTGCTGGTTGACCTAGTCGGCGGCCCTTTTTGGGCTGTTGCCAGGCCCCTCCCTGGGGCAGTTCCAAGGCCAGGTGGCTGGCCTGCCATGGCCACCACCCCTGCTCACTTACTGATCCTCTTTCTGATCCTCCAGACTTGCAACAAACAGGCGCATCCCAACCCTGTTCATCTCACCTCTTGCCAGGCTATTTCCAGCACCGTACAGCCACGTCAACACCTCCGTACTGTTTTGTATATGCTGCTGACAGCATCCATACCTGGTTGCTGTGAGGTGTTGCCCATGTGGCAGCCCACTCTTTCCCTTTGCTCTGGGCAGATCTTGCCCTAGGTCTCCCTCCCCCATGCTCTCCCCTCATTTGGGGGCTTACAGATAGGGAGGTAACCTTTCCGACACTTCGTTACATTGTCATTTGCAACATGATTAGACAATATTCACGTATCTAGATGAATGTAGAACATGCCAAAACTCTAAAAGCAAAAAAAACAGTTCAGTTATAAATTCATGCAAGCCACTCGTACCAAACTCCATAAACATAGAAGGGACTAGCAGACATCACCACCCAACGGCATAAGCATATGCTCTCACACACAATACACATGCCAACACACACACACACACACACACACACACATGTGCATCTATTTACATATGCTGTCACAAGTATACACATGCCCAAACATGGGCACACGCACGCTCACAAAGGTCTTTGTACTAAGCTTCTCTTAACTTTCTACAAGCACAGGGCAGACTCGGCCATGACAAAGGTAGCATTAATGGAGCACATAACTGACACGGGAATGCATCGTCTGGCTAGCTGCTGCCTCTAAACGCATGTAGAAACAGTGCATCCATCTGATTTTCTCTTCGCATGCGCTGAATGTACATGCATGCGCTTGTTCTTTGCATGTGATGTCATGTAAAAGTGTTCTAGGAGTTGCAAGTAGAGGAGTTCCTGGATGCATGTGGCTGCATGCCTTTGTGTGAGTATGCATGCACGCATGTGTTCTTGCATGTGTTTATTTGATTACACACACAGGCCCATACCCCTTTTTGACTGCAGTGTAGGCCGATTCTCACATATAACGTGTTTTTGATCAATAAAGTTCGCATGCAACTCACATGGAGCGCTCTCCACTCCATGTGCACTAACGTGTAATGCATGCAGCCATTGCATGAGCATCATGCATGTTTGCTAAGTTTTCGTTGGGGTAGTTTTGGGTTAGAATTGATTAAAGGTCAAAAAGAGTTGTTGGTAGACCTTAGATTCTAGGTTAGGACATCCATATGTCATGTCATGGACAAGGGTTAGAGGTATTTAAGGGGCCACATGATGTGGCAAGCGTCCACATACATCGATGGATAGTTGCCACATGGCACCATTCCATTGGTCTATCTCTTGTGGTCTTCCCTAGTGTTACACTGACATTCACTCACCATCTCACTCACTGAGATGCAAGTATTTGTTAAAGTATGGGGTCCATGCCCCACCTGTAAGCCCCCAAATGAGAAGTGTACATAGATGAATCAGTAAGGGGCAGGACTGAGGTTGCCACGTGGGCGGCAAGATGGCTGCAGCAACCAGATTCCGTCTTTTTGGGCAGCCCAGAGAGCCACCAAAGTCTGTCTTTGAGGGCTGGCTGTGGGGCTGGAAAGAGCCCATGCATGAGCTCAAATGGAGGGCACAAAGCTGCAGTAGGTACTCTCGAAACAAAGGAATGGGAAAGTCCAGGAACAGAATGGGCACATTTCGGGATGAGGGAACGGGAACGCCATGTCATATGGCACGTCATCAAATCACATGGAAATCAACCAAAATGTGAAAATGAGAATGCAAGGAGGCTGAGAGAAGGGCGATGAGGGTGGGAGGGGCTGAGCTGTGAGGGATGCAAGGGTAGTAGAGAGTGGAGGGAGGCCTGAGAGGATAGAAGAGTGGAGGGCTGAGAGGGTAGTACACAGTGAAGTGAAGGCTGAGAGCAGAGGATGGGCCGGAACGCGCAGTTCTTGGATGTTTTACTAGCTGCGCACTGAGCCAAATCCTAGAACGCCACACACAGCACCAGAACACGTGGTGGGAACGAGGGAACATGTTCCTTTGGAGTTATGGACCCGGCCTATGTTCCGGTTTCCCTTCCTTCATGGAATGCCGCTCCCGCTGTTCCGAAAGGGGTATCTATACTGCATCATGGCAGATAGCTCAGCAGGTACAACAGGAGGCGGCTGCAGCGGAGGGTGAGTCGGCTGTAGTAGAGCGGCCATCAGCCTTGCAAGGAGTGATCCCTGTAAGGCTTCTGATCACGGCAGTATGCAGTGCTGCAAAGTGGCCTGTGGAACAACAGGGTCCAAGGAGCAGACTGGTCGGCAGGCTGCTTGCTGAAGCAGGGCCAGGCTGGAGGGGCTGTCAATCAGCAGTCTGTCAGGGTCTATCAGGTCGTCTGATCTAGGAGGATGCACCTGGTCAGGTCGTCTGATCTGGTCGGCTAGATCAGGGAACGGTTTAGCTGATCCAGGGGGCGTGAGCCCTATATGAGGAGCTCATCTAGGTTTCCACACCGTTGGAGGAGACCATTTCCCTCTTTCACGAACCACCTAAAAGGTTTTGTAGGTGATCTTTATAAATGGCAATTGGAAACACACAACCAACAACATTTTTTTAAACAAATGACAAAACTTGCGGTTTCAAATTTATTAAGTTGTGATAATATTTGCACACAAACTGTGTATAATGAACCTCTGACATTTTCATTCTCACGTGTTGAAAATATTATCTCGATTTTTCAAAATCTGCAAAATTTTCCAACAATGACAAGATTGCACTCGATAGAGATAAGATTGATACTGACAAGCTGCCCAATGAATCTTTCACGAGGATCAGAAGTCCCACTGCCTCATGCAAACTCCTCGTTGCATACTGAAGATGACATTGAGATGTACAGAGGCAATGAGCAAAACGACATTCCTGGCCATTATGTGTCCTTCCCAGGATTTACCTTGCGTCTCAAAAAAAATGACCTTCGTGAGACGATTCAAAGGAGACTGAGGCTCTGAAGTGCATCCTTCATGATATATTAAGGGGCAACAAAAGACAAACCACAATACTGACAAAGAGGGGAGAAGATCTCAGATGAACGCCTCCTCTGTAAAATGGACTCTGAACATAATACCCAAATCCTATCCACCTACAACCGCATGAGAAGGATAAGCCACATGTGCCAACTACTACAAGCTAGGATGGGGGTCTCCAAGGGGGATTACAGAGCCTCTTCAAGGCTTTGCCACCATCCAAGCAGTGGAAATGCTCAACCCAATAGCTTAAAAGATCTTCCAAAAGAGCCTAGGCAACAACCAAGCCGATCAAGGAACTGTTCAAAAAGATGGGGAGCCTGTTCCAGGTAAGCTTCCTTGTGTTAAAGTGCACAATGGGATCCTAATGATACTACAAAATGGCTCGGTTCATGCACAATCATCGGCTACATACGTAGTCCTAGGCCTCCAACTGTGTTTTTAGAAGGATGGATCCGCAACAACTAGACTTGGAAAGGGCATGTAGTGACTAGCATCTGCTTCCTTCGAAAAACTTTCATAGTCTTTGTATTCAAAAAGCCAGCGATGGCTAGTGTGGTGGTCCAGAACAAAACCTGGACTATCCAGAATCAACCATTATCTTTGCAAATGTGGGATTCGACATTCAATCCCAACATGCCACCCTTGTCCAAAGCACGTATCTGGGTGGAATTCCTTGACCTCCGCTTGTCTTTGTTTCCTCAATTAGACACACTATGTGCTCCTTTGGGCTAGTTCCTAGGAGTTGAAGTCTAAAAGCTTATTAGTCTGAGAGGGAACCCTCCAGCATGTGTGTTGATGGATTTGGCCATTGATCCCCCTACAGCCGTCGGAGTCGTAGATGGGGATAGGTGCGAGTTAATTCAGAAAGTTTACTCCAAGAATGTCCCGAACTCTTGCTTCCTGTGTGGATTGGGAGGGCATTTCATTAAGGATTGCCCTTCCCATGCGAGCTGGAGAAAAAATGAGGACATTCAGGAGGGACAAGAAAAGGAAAGTGCTGAGAAACCTATGGAAATCAATGATTTTTCCACAAACAACCAAAGAATGGGACAAGGGAAAAGCTAAGTAGATTCGGGACGACTCAAGCTCGAAGGAGGAGGAGGAGGAGGTTATGCCCAATGCCCAAACTTTTGAGAAACATCTCCTTTGAGCCAAAGCAAACAATGGAGGTCCTCCTTTCATAGTAGTTTGGAGCAAGAAAGCCACTAAGATAGAAAATAAATAAAACCAACAAAGTGGAGAAACCACACAAAAACAGAGAAAAGAGCCAGTTCTTTTAGAGCCAAGAGAAAAAAGAAGACTCTTAAGAGGTTTTGCTATATCACCCATATAGAGCCCAATCATATTTAAGAAAAAAAGAAATCATAACACTTAGCAATAATGCCAGACAAGTCAAAGAGAAAATTTCTTTTCTCAATCTAAATGTACAAGGCTTCACTAATGATCTTAAGCCGGTTATTCTAAGGATATGCTTTCCTCTCACTGGGATCAAGGGGAGTTGGCATTGACTTCAGACATGAGAAGCTAGATTGTGACATTTTTCCATTCATGCTCCCAACTCAGCTCAGGACAAAACACTCCTTTGGGACATGAGTCATTTGAGTGGGAAGTTGCTGCTCATGGGTGACTTCAACATGGTGGAACTACACATGTGGAATGGCATTGGCAGCACAATAGAGGCTCAAAATCATAGGCCTGGGAGGAATGCAAGGAACAGGGTGACCTCAATGATGCATCGGTGGATGCCTCATTCGTTGGAGCAATAACCAATGTGGTGAATGCCACATGAGGGCCAGGATAGATAGACTTTATCTATCAAAAAGTATTTTGGATGAATCCTTGCTTAGCAGTTGTGCAACTTTCTCTTCCCTTCCCTTTCATTACCGTAAACCTATTCAACTCATATTGGATAGGGGGGTAGGCAAAGGGTCCAAGTGCTAGTTCAAAGCAAAGCCCTTCTTCTTCTAGCTCCCATATGTCAAGGAGAAGGTAATCAAAATTTGGCAATGAACTTTTGGGGGTACAGCCAACTATACAGACAAATGGTTGAGTGCAATCAATAGGACTAAAATCTTCCTAAAAGCCACTACCAAAAGAGCTAACAGAGCTCGACTTAATAGGAGGAAAAAGCTAGAGGAAAGGATGCACCTACTGAGGGTCATGTTAA
Organism: Dipteris shenzhenensis; assembly: GCF_047967505.1. Taxonomy (NCBI): domain Eukaryota; kingdom Viridiplantae; phylum Streptophyta; class Polypodiopsida; order Gleicheniales; family Dipteridaceae; genus Dipteris; species Dipteris shenzhenensis. The sequence goes on from NC_141616.1 coordinate 29,994,934, forward strand.
ATTATTAGAATGCAAAAATCAACTAAGATTGATAGACTCGATTGAGGCATAGCAAGCTCGAGTATATACCAGAGAGTGGTGGGCAGGAAAAGGAGACAGAGCAAAAGAGGACATATTCAAAATGCTAAAAAAGAAACACACACAGAAGAGTATCAAGGAGCTTCTAGTTGAGGGAAAATTAGCAAGGGAAGAGTCAAAATTGATGAGGGCTATGTCATAGCATTTTAAGGGGATTTTGGGAGACTAGAAGTTATAACAACTAAGAAATTGATTGGGCGAGAGGCCTGTGTAACAGAGCTAGGCCCAGGACAGAGTCTATCTTTGACTCCCTCTACATCAAAGAGACCTATCACTAGAAGAATTTGAGGGTGCAACTAAAGAAATGGCTAAAAGAAAAAATTTGAGAGAAAACAATCTACCCATAGAGTTCTACCAAGTCTTTTGGGAAGTAATGGACCCTTCCTAGTACTACTTTGGCAAGAATCCCTTCAAAAAGGCTATCTTGACCATGAATTAACATTAGAATGGATCAAACTCATACTCAAAGGGGGGCAGAAGTCGGACTTAAAAAACTGGAGTCCATAAACTATGTTGAACACTTACAATTAAATCTTTGCCAAGGCCCTTGTACTCATATTAAAACAAAAAATGTAGGACTGGATTAGGGAGGAGTAGAAGGGTTTCATCAGAAGAAGGCACATTCTAGAAGCAATCCTCATGCTTTGGGAAAGGTTAGAATACGTGGAAGAACAGGGCTAAGACATCTGCTTCCTCAAGGTGGATTTTTGGCAAGACGTATGACAAGATGGAATGAGGGTTCATTCAAGGTACCCTAGAAAGGATGGGCTTGGGGCATAGATTTAGGTTGTTTGTGGATGCTATTCTAAGGCAGGCAAGAGCGAAAGTGGAGATCAATGGAACCTCATCCCCTCCCTTCCAGAGCCGAGAAGGTTGATTAGACAAGGGTGCCCACTTTCCCCTCTACTTTTTGCCATTGTTGCAGATGCGTTGGGTTGGCTCATCCAAGAACTGTGCCAAAGGAAACTCGCAACCAATGAATGCATCTCCCTCTCTCCACGATATCTAGGATAATGTTTTACAAGGGGGAAAACATATTGTTAGCCAATAATTCGTGGATGATATAAACTTTGCCCCCCAAATTGATCCCTAGTCAACCGGCATGGTGCTCTAGTGTCTAGATACATTCTACCTAGCCTCAGAATCAAAAATTAATCATAAAAAAACCTAGTTCTATGGAATAAAGCATGAACTCACAGTTGTGTTGGTTAACATAGGGTGCAAGTAGATCAAAGAAGGAGCAGTGTTCACGCCCCTTGGAATTCCTATGGACTTCAAATGCTCGAACAAAAAGAGAGGGGACTAGGTTTTGAGCACAATTTGGGATAAGATATCCAAATGGCAAGGACTTCAGCCTGCTTTGCCCTGAAGGAAGTTTGTTCTAAATCACTTTCTGTAACCCTCGGGGTGTATTGATTCATTTCATGCTAGTTTCCCACCGAAAAGTTGCTTAATCAAACTAATGCTCTATTTGATGGAACAGCAAGGAAGGAATGAAATAGATGAGCAAATGAAGTGAAGAGAGTAGTTTATTCATTATAAGGGCAACTGATACAATGCATGTGCCCCAAAGGAGAGCACCTCCAGATCCACAAATCACTCCACTGATCTCTTAATCAAGCCCATGAATCTCTCAATTACACCTAATAGAACCTTCTACCTCCTAACTTGGTCACACTAACCAACACACAACCTCACCCAAACCTTGTACCCCTTGGTACACCCCATTACATCAATTTGTCCATCATACCCCCCCACAAATTGACGACCTCACCCCAGTAGTAGTACATGGGAAGTTTCATGGTTTGTTCACACCTAGTAACAACACTCATGATCCCAACCTGTGACTCACACTCTGGTTATGGCTCTTGGTTTACAACTGGGAGAATGGAAAATGATAATGCATGGAAATCCCCATGGGTCTAACAAGGTAAAAAAACTCAAACATAAAACTTACAATTATTTAAGGGGGACATCCCAGGGCAGAGAACCCTTATTGACCACACACACAAAACAACTTAGAAGCTCACTCTTGTCAAGATTGACTTGGGTGGTGAAAGCAGTGAGAGCTTTAACATCTTCTGGTTCTTCTTCTTCTTCTTTCTTTGCTTCTTCCACAAGGTTTGTTGAAATTTTCTTCTTTGCATAGTACTCTTTCTCAAAATGTCCAGGCTTTCCACAAAAGTTGCACTTCATTTTGCTTTGGCTGCTGGATCCCTTGAAGTTACTTTTGACCAAATATGCCCCATTTTCTTTGTGGTCATTCCTCTGGTTAATCTTCCTTTCATCAATGTGATGAATATAGGAATCATTCAATCCAAGTGCAATTATAGCTAGTGCCTTTTCATCCCTAGGTACCCATAAAGCCTCTCCTTCCCTAGTAGTTGGTTTCTTCTCTTTCCCATTAGCAATATTCCAGATTCCCTTCTTCATGAGAATAAACTTAAGTTTGGTCTACCATGTGTGAAACCCCTCTCCCTCAAACATATCTATCTTTGTTTTGGAGGCCATAGAAAGGTCTTATCCATACTGGCAGTGTCTAATCCCTTTACAATTCTTCAAAATGAACCATCACCATATAGATGCGTATTGCAAGCAATAAAATTGAAAAGCCAAGGTCCTTTGCATACTGATAATAGTGAGGTACTTGTTTCTTATCTTGAAGCCTAGTGACCTTCCTATTGGTGTATTTTGGAGCTTTCTTCTTCTTTATCTTCCTAGAGTATTGCTAGAACCACAAGAAGAAGGCATTTTCAATAACAACCCCTTCATGAATATGAAGCTATGAAGGAAAGGTTGTCAATCCACCAAGTAGACTGAATGAGACTCCCACAAGTCCAATGATTAAAATCTAGCACTCCAGCATAGTCAATACTAAAAAATCTTTCAGTCAAAATAAGAAGCTTAAAATCTTAGTTGACTTGGTCAACCATCAAATCCACAAGACTGCCAAAATTCGAACTCAGAAATGAGCAGAGATTTGAGGCTGAAATTCAAGCTTTTGTATCAAGCATCAAGGGGCTTTTGCAATAGAATGGAAGCTCTATTACCAGAGAGGACTGCACAATGCTGCCCCATCAGCACGTTAGTGAGAGATGCACCATTTACAATTCGTTTTTTTGCCATTTTGCCTCAATTACTAGAGCATTTTCCTTAATATTTTTATTGTGGATAGCTCTTGGTGTTGCCTAGCCTCCCTTGAGAGGAATTAAAGAAATTTAACTCCAACAAGTCACATTTTACAAAATAGTGTGAACTAGAGATAGTGGTGGCGACATAGGCAGAGGAAGTGACTATTGCATAATTTCTCCTAGCCAAGGATTTGGCCCAACATGAGGATGCTTAGGCTTAGAGGGCATGGGAAATGGCTCAAAGAATGAGGAGAACAAGCCTAAGAAAATTCCATGGGAAGAGAAGGAAGAAAACCTTCATATGGGAAAGATGATGACATGGCACTCAAAGAGGGCTCAAGGAGGGTGAACCAAGCTCTGATACCACATGATGGAATAGCAAGGAAGGAATGGAATAGATCAACAATGAAGTGAAGAGAGTAGTTTATTCAAGATTAGAGAGGCCCTTATAAGGGCAAGTGATACAATGCATGTGCCCCAAAGGAGAGCACCTCCAAATCCACAAATCACTCCACTGATCTCTCAATCATGAATCTCTCAATTACACCTAATAGAACCTTCTACCACCTAACCTGGTCAGACTAACCAACACACAACCTCACACAAGCCTTGTACCCCTTGGTGCACCCCTTTACATCAATTTGTCCATCACTATTCCATACTTTCCTTTGGGGCAAGATTTGGTTTAGAAGAAGTAGCCAAGGTGAGATGGGACTTTTCCACTATGCCCAAATGTAAAGGGGGGTTGGCAATTGTCAACATGGAACTCTCCTCTGCCAGATTCATGGCACAACGGGTCATCAAAGTTGTGAACAATCCAAACTCACTCTTGGGAACATTGATGCCAGGTACTTTAGCTAGTCATACCTATCAGATGCAAGCACTGGAGGCTTTTTCCAAAAGGGGTGGTAGTCTTTGGTATGGAACCCTATGTGGCAAAAAGGTATTAACCTTGGAAGTGCATCTGGAGAGCCTGGGAAACCCTTAGGTTTCTTTTGCAGCCCTCCCCTCCTAGCTTTTCCACTAATTAAAAATTTTAAAATCTTTTCAATTTGAGGGACCTATTTGTAAATAAATGTAAAACCTATAACATACACTTATACAACAGTTCACTTATCTGATTAGGATGAATTCCTTGAGGGTGCAAGCACTCAAAGTTGAAAAACAAGGAAACAAATCCTAACATTGGCAAACATGCATCATGTGGGGTTATTTAAATTCTTGAACATGAAATGTGTACCATGCATGACTTTTGGGTTATGGAGAGTGCTTAGCACAGATTCCCCTCCCCTTTTGATACATGTGAGACAATACATACCCTTTTTTATATTCAATTGTTAAAAATGTGGGGGGTGAGCAATTATCACCAAATTTGATTCCCCTTTTGTTGGAGATTGCAAAGTTTTCCCACTTTGAAATATAGGTAAATTTTATAGCTTTTATGAGTGAATCTTCAATTTGAGTAAGACTCTAGGGTTCTCAATTAATATGGAATAGTGTTCTTCATAGCCATTTTGTGATTCTATAGAAAGGATGATATAGTTAATGCCAATTAATATGAACACACTTCTTTGAAGAATTAGTAACAGTCATTCTCCTCAACATGTAGTCACAAATAGGTTTCCAAACTAGAATCTATGATCATCTAGTAGGCATATGTGATGCAATATGTCATGAAGATACTTAAGCATAGATAGATTCATGGCTATAAGGAGATTTATGTTTATGACATTGGCCATGAGTGCATGCATAATGGTAATTTCAACTTCCTTTGTAATTAAGCTAAAAATAACCTTTATGTATGGTGATATGTAGTTATAGTTGTACATTAAATGGACCAGGTTTCTTTTGGGATAAAAGTTGAGTTACTTAGAAGAGAGTAGTATGCTAAAATAAGTGAATAAAAATTATCAACCAGAAAAACATAATATTATGATTAATATTGGACTACAATCAACACATCAACTGGTTTCCATGTTCTCCATATTTGATTGCCATGCTTCGAGCGCAACAGCATTATCTTGACTAGCATAGGCAAGATTTAAGGATAAATATTGATCTTTCTTAACTACTTTTATTGTTTTTTTATGGGTCAATGAGATACCCTCTTGAAGGATCCTTCTGACTTGTTGAATCATCAATGTCATACATACTTGGGGTCCATGTCAACATTGGCATGTATGAATACTTGTAGTCACCCAACTAGGAGAATCAAGTATGGAAGAGAGTCTTTCCCTTGGAAATAAGGCTTATAAGTGGTGGATGAACCTCAAGGAAAATGATAGGATTCCTAGGTATTGGGCTGCATTTGAACAAGCTTTTTCAAAGGAGTTTTTACCTGAAAATGAGCTAGAAAGAGCATGGGAGGCTTGGGACAATTGTAGCATGGGTAAGAACACTTCAGTCCAGTACGTAGCGAGCCATAGGGAGGCAGTCCTTAAGTTGAAAGGAATTGATGAATTCCAAAAGATAAGGGGTTTTGTGAGAGGTCTAAAAGACACCTTTAAGGTTGAGATGAGAAGAAATTCTCCTAGGACTTTCGAAGAAGCAATTAAATATGGACATCCAAAGGTGAAACTTTGGAACAAACATGTTTTGCTCAGTTCACAAAATTTTCCAATTTGAAAAGGAAGGGGCAATTCAAGAAGGAGGCTTCTCAGGCACCACCTAAGAAACCTCAAACACAAAAATATCCACTCTTGATGAAATAGGATTATGAAAGGCCCAAGCAAGAAAATGGTTGCTTCAAATGTTTGGGGCAAAGACCATGCTGCTTGGAACTGTCCTAAAAACAAACAAGCGAGAGCTAAAGCGCAAAATAAACCTCCACTAAACAAGTACACGTGGTGTAGATGTTGCCGCTTAATGGTACTGAAAAAGTATATTAACGTAGAGGTTTATCATGAGGACAACACCCACATGTGCTGCCTATCATCAACAATGTGGCAGCCCACTTTTGGTCCTCATGATTTAATGAGGATGCATGGAAAAACTAAGAGGCAAAGAGTATCTTGGCTCGTGTTCCGCATCCTTGATCCTTTTCTTCATGCCTTGCGGGCTTTTCCTTTGTCGACCTCTTCTCCTATATTTACTTTTCTATCTTCTCTCCACTCCTTGCTCAAGTGTTGGCTCCACCATGCACATCTCTTTTACCCCAGCTTGCTACTTTAGCTCATTCCCCCTTCTCAGGTCCTTCACCTTAGCTCCCTCATTCACTCTCTATGTTGCCCCGCTTGTTCTCCCTTCTATGGTTGCTATGGTTATCTACTGTTAACAAATTGGTTAACAATATGCCACTACTATCTAAGTGATGTGATTTGATGTGGACAATGGCAAATCCATAGAGCCAGGATTGTGTCTTGGAGCTAGATGGGCCAAACAGGATGGTAAAAGAATGAGAAGAGAGAGTGGTATAAAGAGATTAGGGTTGGCCCTCCCTTCAAAAGGTGACTTGTACAAAAGGTCAAATGGTTGACTTTGGTCTTCATTGTTGTTTGCACAAGTTTGAATACAAGTTTCCTTTTCTCTTCCAAGAGTGTTTTGTGTGTTGTTCCCTTGTTTCCATTGTAGTGCCCTTGTGTTTGCCATTCCATCCCCCTTCACTCTCCTCTTCCCTTCTCCTTCTCCCTCCCTTCTCCCCTCTCCCCCTTCCCTCTTTCTCTCATGGAAACATATTGCAACAATCCGGAGGCTGCTTGAGTGACACTTGCGGATGGCTCATGCCTTACATTGCTCTCACAAGGAGTAGCTTCAAGTGGAGGCTCCATCGGCATCTCTTCAACATCCCCATGACACATGAGTCACTGTCGAGACCACACATTTTTAGTGCCGTTGTCGGGGAGATCAAGGTATGCTTTTGCATTGCACTTGCTGACAAAGTGCAGATCGTACTAGCCTAGTGCACACAAGATCAGTGGAAGAACTAAGGAGGCTCAAAGCACACTAAATAAGACATGAGAGGGAGATAGCATATCTATATCTCTTGCAATAGATGTGTGTTCTCAACAATACATGATAGGCCTCTTATATATAGAGTGCCCTTTGAATAGTCAACACTTGTGGGATCCTCTCATCCACATCTCTCCTTGTGGATATCCTCAATCCACATCTCCACATCATGTAGTCCACATCCTAGGGTGGCTACTTTAATACATTCCTTATCACATACCTTTGCCCTTTAATGTATGTGCTCATGGCATCATATCTCTCAACACCTCCCCTTGGTGCCATGATCCTTTGGAACTACAAGGTGGTCAGATGTGAGTTACATTCCATCACCTCCCCTTAGTGCTTGCATTGCTACTTAAGGTGGTAAAGTGTGGTTTACATGTCAATACCTCCCCTAGGTGCTTTCATAGCTACTCTCAGGTGGTCAGGCTTGATTACAAACATATAGGCAAGGTTGGCAAGGGTTTTTGCTTTTCAATCCTTCATGTCGATGGCGTTTGCTTCTTCACTTGATGTAGCTTCATGCATGATGCTTTGTTCTTCCATGTGCCTTAATGCTTTATGTGTGGATGCCATGCTTCGTGCTATGGTCATCTCATGCACTTGTGCTTTTGGCATGCTTTGTGCATTCATGCGTCGCTTTTCCATTTGTTGCAAAGGTCTTACCAATTGATTTCTTTCAATATTGGCAGTGTCTAATTGCATACAATGATTCTGATCTGACAGGCACGTAGAGCTCGAAAAGATGATCACTTTTTCTTTTTGGAGCGTGTCCAAATTCTTCTTGGATTGGAAGTTACGGCTTGTCGAAGTTTCTGTGAAGAAGAGGGCCTTTGATGATGTGTCACAGGGATTCACATGCAGAATTCAAACTGTGTTTAATAAGAGGTGTTGTGCTTAGAAGGCACTGCTGACTGTGCATGCTGATGTGGCATAACTAACCCTAACTCTAACCATGGTGGGTTAAGTTAACCAGACTCTGATTTAGCCATGTGTCATTCTTACCTAACCTCACCTCCAAGGGTTTACTTAACTAACCCTATCTGCAATTAACCTTACCCTAGCTATAAGTGTGGTTTGTGGAGTGCCACATGGCCTTATCTACCACATGGCAGTTTCTCTATCAGAGGAGTTCTGTGGAAGTTGGAGAGGTCAAACTCGTTTGACGATGGTAAGGCTTGGAGCGGAGAAGGTAGCTCGTCGTAAGAGCAGTGGATGAGGCGCAATGCATGGACCAGCTTTGGCTATGGTAGCGACTGCGTTGGTCGTGCAGGAGTAGCCACTTCTAGGTGTGCCTTGTGTTACGAGCTATTGAGAGGCTTGTTTGTGGAGATCGTAGGAGATGGAGCTGTTGATGCACCACCTGCTGCCTAGTGGCCAGCCGTCTCAGCGTCGAAGGCTTTGCATCGTTGTAGCCTTTGCGTAGAAGGAGCCTTCGTTGTTGCAGTCTACTCGTTGGACTAAGAGTTGGTTGAGTTGAACGGTGAGGCAGTTTCGCTGGTGGAAGCCGTGAGCCACTGCTCATTGATGGAGTTGCTTCGTAGTTCATGGAGGATATCTTTGGAGCCTTCTCGGGAGCTAGTAGACAAGGTTGTTGAGAGGAAGTCGTTTGCATCGTGGGTTGCTAGTAGATAGGCCGAAGCAGCCATCGATTGGCAAGGTTGGAGCTATGGAGCCCGTTAGGAGTCACTAAAGCAGGACATGCGGGTCGTGGGAGCCAGGCTATTCCTCGAGGCCTTAGTTGCTAGTTGCTGTAAAGAATTCCGTCGATCGGCTGCTACTGCAAGGGAATGCTTGCCTATTGCTTGTTGAGTTGAGATGTTGCAGGCTGAGTCACGGTCACGTTGTTGGGCCTTAGAGCCCGTGTGCCTCTTCTTGGTATTGCCACTACAGGAGCCTTGCTAAGCTGCGTTGAAGTTGATCTCTTGTCGTGCTTGTTGCAGGCGTAGATGGAGAGGAGTCCTAGTGGAAAGATGGATATTTCTATTTTCTCTCTCTCTCTCAAATATCTCTCGGAAGAAGAATAATGAGCGTGCTCAGTGGAAGGCAGAACCATGCTCTCAAGCTCTCTCAATGAGTGGAACTTCCCTAAAACAAACTGAAATTCTGTTCGCCATGGAAAATAAATCTCAATCTAAAACTAGAACTAACCTAGGAGAAAACATAAGTTTCCTAAGGTGTGCCTACAATGGATCTAGGAGACTAGACCTAAGCTCTGATACCATGACAAAGTGCGGATCGTACTAGCCTAGTGCACACAAGAGCAGTGGAAGAACTAAGGAGGCTCAAAGCACACTAAATAAGACATGAGAGGGAGATAGCATATCTATATCTCTTGCAATAGGTGTGTGTTCTCAACAATACATGATAGGCCTCTTATATAGAGAGTGCCCTTTGAATAGTCAACACTTGTGGGATCCTCTCATCCACATCTCTCCTTGTGGATATCCTCAATCCACATCTCCACATCATGTAGTCCACATCCTAGGGTGGCTACTTTAATACATTCCTTATCACATACCTTTGCCCTTTAATGTATGTGCTCATGGCATCATATCTCTCAACACTTGCCTTCTCTCATCATCTACCCATTGCTCATTGTTTCAAGCTTAACTTGGAGCTTTGATAGTGGAGTTGTAGGAGAGGAAAGAGTGAAAAAATTTGTGTTTGGACGGAAAAAAGAAGAAGCTGTCATTTTCTACTAGAAAGACTTTTTGATCATTTGACGCTTGTTCTTTATGTTTTTTAGTGTCTTGAGTTGGAAGGAAGATAGTTTGAAAGATTGCTAAGGAGCGTATGGTGTCAAAACTCATAAAAAATGACCAAGAATGAAGAATCAAGTTGAATTTGGAAGTTGTTTTGTGTGTTAACACTCACCCCTCAAGAAATCTTGCATTTTGGCATTCAAATGTTGTTTTTCTTTCAGGTTTTTTTCATTGGTAGGTAGATTAGGTAGTTTAGCATCCCCCCATCACAAAAAAACACAAACAAAAACTTCCAAATCATTAAGAATCATAAAAAGCTAGTTGGCAAAATTGCATGTTCCTATCCCCACGGGTCGTCACTATCCCACCGGTCAAACTTGCATTGACCCATCGCCATAGCTCTATCCTACCTATCAAACTTGCATTGACTAGTCGCCTTAGCACTATCCCGCTGACCTGACACATCTAGTACCTAACCCACCTCCCTAATTAATTAGTGTCACTCAACTATCCCACTGGTCAAACATGCATTGACCCAGTGCCATAAGGCTATCCCGCCGGTTGTCGCCATAGCCCTATCCTGACAGGTCGTTGCCATAGCTCTATCACTGGTCAAACAAGCGTTGACTCATTGCTTTAACTCTATCCCACCAGCCTTTGCCAAGCTCTATCCTGCCAACCTGTTATTCCCACGGTCATCGCCATAGCCCTATCCCCACGGGTTGTTGCCGTAACTCTATCCCGTCGGTCAAACATGCATTGACCAAGTGCCATACGGCTATCCCACCGATCGTTGGATTAACTCTATCCCGCCAGTCAAACATGCATTGACTCAGTGCCATAAGGCTATCTCGTCGGTCATTGCATTAGCTCTATCCCCACAGATCGTCGCCATAGCCCTATCCACTGACCGTTGCCTTAACTCTATCACACCGACTTGCTATCCCCATGAGTCGTTACCATAGCTCTATCCCCACGGCCATAGGGATAGCTCTGGGAACACAAAAGCACATGAAAATTGGGACCCTAAGAATCAAGAAATGATGAAATTTTCATGCAAATTGCATTGAAATAAAGCCACGTCGAGGCAGACTCAATAATCAAAATCTTTGAGTTCATTGAGCCCAACCTTCTCATCCTTCAGTCTCATGTTAGTTGTCTAATCGAAATATTTTGTCTCACATTAGTTGTCTAATCAAAATCTTTCGTCTCACATTAGTTCACTAATCGAAATCTTTCAGTCTCACATTAGTGATCTAATCTAAATCTTTCATCTCACATTACTTGTCAAATTGAAATCTTTTGTCTCATTATTATCATTACACCGGTGTGGATCAAAGGACACTATCTAGTCACATAGTTGAGAAAACGTTACCCAAGTAAACTCTGGAGAAGATTAATAATTCAATAGATTACACACATATTACATAGATTACAATCTCAAAGACTACTTTACTTCCAATTACATCTGAAGGACTCCTTGTTGAGCTTCCTGATTGCAGGCTCGGTCCTCCTTTCTCCTTTTTGGAATGGGGCTGCTTCCTTCCTGAAGGGGTCCGCCAGCCCCTCCCTTCATGCCACTTCCTCTTTCCTTGATTTGAGATCCCTGATTGTAGTCTTGGCATTTCTTTCTCCTTTCTTGAAGGAGACTGGTTCCTCCCTTCAAGCTCCTTTTCCTTGCAGCAATCAGTTGGCCTTCTTTAATTTGAGCTCCTTGTCTTTAAGATCTTTTGTCTAAATGACAAATTGAGCTGTAGCATCTACTTTCTCGTCGTAGATAGCTATAGCAGGCATGCACATTTGATCTATTCATGACCTGGTCAATGGCAAAGGGAATTCTATATAGCTATGCACAAACACTCCAATGCAAAAATTGTGCACAGGGTGGTAGCACACTGGCCATCGGATACAACAATCATGTATGATGGGGGTATGGCGAACCATGCATTTCAGACCTTGCTGCATATCAAGATAGGCATTCGATTTAACAATTGTAGCTGTCAATATCACAGTCTTGCTCTATACATGATGAAGTTGCTTGTTGATTCCTTCCTCCCTCATCCTAAGGCTGTGGATGTTCTCCTCCATCTCCTCCACTTTTTGCTCATTCTGTGTAACAGCTTGATCTGAATCCATCAGCATATGTTGAATTTGCATAAATTGCTGAAAAACATCTTCCTGGGCTGTTTCCACGACTTCCACTCTAGTTTGGAAATCTCTAAGGATGATGGACTGATTTTCATAACTGTCAACAGCCACGGCGGGGCAAGCTCGTGAAACATCTATCATGATCTTGCAGGGTCTTGTAGCTTACTCTATGGACTTCCAACAATGTTTCAAAAAATAACCATCACCGTGGTGGTTGTTGCTGCAAATTGCTCCACTGTGGCTTCTCTCTACATCCTTCTTGGCTTGGGGAGCTGCCTCCTTGTCTTCTCCACCCTGGTTGCTCTCTGCCCCATCCCTGGTTGCTCTCCACCCTGGTTGCTCTCTGCCCCATCCCTCCTACCTTGCAGCTCTCTCGTAGTTCTTGCATTACCTTTCTGATTTCTACATTCTCCCTTTTTAGATCCTCCATCATCTAGTCTTTTTCAATATTACAATGCGTTCTCCATGTTGCAGAGCCGTTTGTAAAGACCCTCCTTTTTAGCTCTCTGATCTTCAAGATCCTTTCACATCTTTTCTAGCTCCTTGTCTACCATGTCCCAGTCATTTCTCACTTTTTCCACCCTATCTCGGAGCTCCTTCATGCACTTCTCTACTTCTTCTCTTCTATGCCTTTCCATGTCGACCAATTTTGTAGTGGCCTCTACTTGCTCTTGTGCCTGTAAGGCCCTCACATGTGCCTCCTCTACCTTGGATTTTGCACCTAACCTGAGACTTTTCTCAAGTTGCATTGCCTTTGCTGCATCAATGGATTTCTCTTGCAAAAAAGTGACCTTCTGAGACATTTGCTCATCGTATTATATATTGTGAACCAAGGTGGGCAATCCCCACCATAAACTGAAATGAGCAAAAAGCTCAAGAAAATATGATCAACTGCCCTCTTCTATTTGAGACGAGCCAGAAGATAGATCTGACTGAACCAAGGCCATCCACCCTCCTTATAGAGATCCAGCCAGTAGTTCCATTAACCCACGTCCTTCCTTTTCCATGGAAAACCTTGGCCATCAATTGGCTCCTTTTATCTCCACCATTGAGAGCCATCCCTTTAATCTTCTTTCCTTGTGGCCCACTCTTTTGATCTGTGGTCGTGCAAAGCGCTCCTTACCTGTAGTCTTTTAGAAAAGCACTAGTCTTTTAGTGCCTTAGTGACCACTCCCTCCATCATCCATTTCATGTGCTAGTGCAAGATCCAAGGCCCTCATCCAAGCTCCATGGGTCATCCAATCATCAATTTGGTTGCAAAGTTCTTGTCATCATCTGCTGCAATTAGGGTTCTTCATACAAGCGCATAGTTATTTTCAAAATATATGTTCAATACAGAAATCATCCCGAAAAAAATAGAGGGGGCCAATCTCATGATATTCTCTAGCTCCTATCTTCTACCCTATCCATGTTAGCTCCATGTGTGCCTATCAGTGCTACTACCTCCTACACATGAGTGCTCTTATCTATGTTTACATAGCATTTTTATCCGATACAAAAAGATGCCAGTCGCACAAAAAAAGCCCATCATCGTATGAAAGAAGAATGATATGGTCAGGCTCAATGAACTCTCTTGCCATTTAAATGCAGGTGCAGACACAACTAAGAGCCCATTCTAAAATCTAGCCCCAAAACTTTGTAGACTGATCCACCTATTGCAAATCTATGGCATACCCAAAAGACTTTGAATGCTCATGTTCTATCTGAGAACACTATTGGATGACCTCCTCGTAGAACCAGTCCCGAAGAAGAGGGAGGATAATAGCTACAAGGAGGACATGCTTTGCAATTGGCTATATGACTTAGAGTCGACAAGGATGGTGAATATTAATTTCCTTGGATATCATTTTTTTTTCTCCTTTAAGGTACTTGTCAAGCTCATGATGTAGGTTTCTTTTAGTAGGACATGATGGTGCCGCAAAGTTGTATAGAGCACCAAGACTAGGATGAAGAGGAACCCAAGCAAAAGGAGGAGTTACTATGGGCATACAAGTTGGTAGAGGCAAGCAAGAAGTTGGTGGTCCGAGTGTGTAATGAGGTCTGTGATAGTGCATCATATTGGCCTAAAGAGCTGGTAGACGTTGATAAGATAGTCAAGAGTTTGGAATTTCTTGGAGACACAAAATTTTGTTGTAATTTTGTTTTAATAAAAATCTTGTTGGCATTTCTTGGACTTGTGGACTTCTCGGAGCATCCATCATCCATGATCTATGGTGCTTGTTATTTTTTCATCCATTTCCAATGCAATAGAAAAGCATTCAGCAGAAATCCCTATCATCTGAAATGTAGAAATGGCATATGAAGCACATATTTTGGATGGAATGAACCATGTGACCTATGAGCTTCCTCGGTGAGTGCTGTTACACGATAGTAGCCATCTCTTTTTATTAGATTCTTCAACCTTGACATTTTCAAATCTTCTCCATTTTACAACAACATGGTTATCTTCCCTCATTTCATTTGGACAAACATGAACTGTCTTCTTCACATTTAGACTACAATGTTTGCATGTGACACGAATGCATTCAATGTGGTGCCACTCACCGTCTCCCTTTGGACAAACCATTAGCTCCCATAGAGACCTTAGGCTACAAAACGTGATCTCCCTTGCAACACATGATGAGGATCCAAGTGGCCTACAGACCGTGCATTCATCAGGGAGACATGGACATATCCCCATGGAGCAATACTCCAACATGACCAGATCTCAAGTCACTCATAGCTTGTTGGGCCGAGTCAAAGTCTATGTGCATTTTGCAACATTCAACATTCTTGTTTTTGAGTTTCCTAATGTACCCTGCAGGGCTTACAATGCTTGAAGATCCTTTGCCAAATTGCAATGTCAAGATTTTGATCCATAAACTTGAGATACAACTCTGTGTGCTAACCCAACATGTGGGAACAACAGTACAGTGAGCCCCCTTTTTGCACTACTAAAACAATACAAAACACTACAGAACACAATACGTGCAAAAATGCAGTGCAATTAAAATAATCAACCTATGGGAAAACATATCAATTTCAACCCCTCGGCTGGTTCAATATAGTCACATATAATGAATCTAATAATTGAACTAATCATCTAATAAATTAACTAATCAAGATACTACCAAAACAAAACAATCCACCGTGCTCGTTTAGGACAGTCACAATTTCAACTACTGGGCTAGTTTAGGACAATCACAATATCAAATCATCGGGCTAGTTTAGGACATGCTCATAATTTCAACCACCGGGTTGGTTTAGGACACATTTAAGACATTGACAATTTCAACTATCGCGATGGTTTAGGATAGCAGAGTCACAATTCCAACCACCGGGCTGATTCAAAACATGGTCACAATTTTAACCACCAGGTTGGTTTAGCCCAACGGTCTCAACTTCACATATTAGACAATAACAAGTATATTTCTTTTCATTTCTAAATTTTATAATTAGAAAATAACAATATATTGCTTTTCATTTTTGAATTTCACAATTTCAATCAGTAACTGATGTTTGTCTTAGAACAGCACCAGCAGGCTGGTTTAGGACAATTACATTAAGTCCAAGCCATCCCGATCTAGAAATTAAGTGGTATATGACCCAAATAGTAGGGAATTAAATAGGTGGTTGAAATTACTATATTTCTTAGTACTTACATTATTTGGACAATCACATAACTGGTGATTGAGTTGAACCAGCGATGGTTGCATGATGTTCCAACCACCAGTCCAGTTTAGTAAAATAACAATATATTTTGCAAAATATATTTATGTTCATTTCTACTCAACCAAATTCTCGTATTAGTTTTCCAAAACATCAACACTCTAGCAAGGACTTCCACAGTTAGGCTATCTCTTCTTTTCTTGCGTTTAGTTGAAGCCTGTAGATTTCTTAGATGGAATGATTGTGCATTGCTTCTGCTCTACATCCAACCCTTCAACTGTTGGAGCCACATTGGTCCTTCTCATTGACAACATCTTTGACATTGTGTGCCATTGAAGCTATTTCTCCTTTTTTTAGGGGACACCAACATAGCTAATGTCGCCCTCTTTGTAGCTAGTTGATCTAAGCTGTGCACCCCTTTCACTTTCTGTAGGCCATTTATCAGGTTGGAGAGCATCGCCTCTTGGGTGTGCATCTCTTGAGGTGTTGGTAGGGTGTTGTCACTCTATGAACTTTAGGGTGCATGCTAAACCTTGTGAAGACTCGAGACTGGTTTCACCTGAATGGCCTGATGTTGCTACCTAGAATGCTCCCACCAATCGTAACACCATAGCTCGTGTTCTTTTCTCTGATGGTAGTGATTGAATGCGTGCATCTGCAACTACTTCCTGTTGCTTCTCTGCAAGGAGTCTTCCTTCTTCTTGTTGTTTCTCCCTTTGCACATGTTGCAAACGTGTCTTCCGTTGCTGTTTTGATACCATGCCATTTCTTTCCTCGACCCGTAATTTGTTCCTTGTGCCTTGACCAAGCTTTTCAGCTTTTGTCTTGCATCCTCTGTTTGCTTCTCTTGCAAGCCATGGTGTACCAGGAAAAAGAGAAGAATAGGGCTTGTATGACTCAAAAAAGAATTGTATGGAGGCCACCCACCGGTTGGATAGCTCAAAATACAATGCCACAAATTGCTCACATTGGGTATTGAACGTGCACTCAACCTACACCACGTGGTTCAAAGGAATCACCTCTATCCACTAGACCTATGAAGTTTTTGTGACTCACAATAACACATCATACTATTTACCTTGTATTTTTCATGGTGCAAACCACCCCGATGCTTTACCATTTCTTTCCTCCTCATTGGCCAAGCGGGTGGTGTGGACCCCGGCCTAAGGCACATGTTGGCTTGGAAGGCTAACACAGGGATGTAGTACCATAATGCTCATTAGTAGAGAGTTAGGAGACTCATATTTTCTATTGCAAGCGGGCGGGTCGAATGCCACCGATGAAAGTCGAGGCACACCATGGTTTGAACTTTGGCATGGCCAAAAATGGCAATTCTTTACATTTTCACTCAGGCACTTACAAAATCCAAGAAAGCTATGCCTTAGCCATCGAAAAGCTAGTAATCCCCTTAGCCATTAAGGCTCTTTATAGAATGCCAAAAGCTACCCAAACGTTCCCATTATTGGGGCACTTAAGAAATGGGACGGGCAGGTTGTCATGGGCAGAGCATTTATAGATACATTGCCCACCCAAGCAAGGCATTAAAAATCTGAACAACCCATTTATTGGACTCATTTAGCGGGAAAGAAAGCCCTTTCTTGGACAATCGATTAAATTTTATATGACCCATTTATTGAACACATTTAGCGAGAAAGCAAGCCATTGGTTGAAAGAATGGGTCCACACTTGAGGTGGCATGGAATAAATAAGGTGGGAGGAAAGAGTTCTCCATGAGATGTTTGGTGGGTTTAAGTGCCTCGCATAGCAAAATCTGCTCTCAAAACAAAACAAAAATGGGTGGGCAGCCAAAGTTGGCTGCCCATGGATGGGAAGATTCTACGCATGCCATGGCAGCCAAGTAGGGCACAAGGAGAAGAGTGTCGTGGGCAGTGTGTAAAGCCCTTAGCACCTGCCATTGGTTTTCTTTTTTGGCATGCCAAAGGCAAATGTTGAGGCTTAGTGTACTCGCACAAAAGAATGCGCAGTTGTTCAAGATCATTGTTTGGTTCACATGCCAAAATACTTAGGGAGCTTCAAGCATTTAATAGAGGAGTGCCTGACATCTTTGATATTTGCAAGGAGCTATAGCCTATAGCTGTGCATCTTTGATTGGCTTGCCCATCAAGATCTGAAGCATAAAAGGTAGCTCAGCCTCATAGTAGTGCCACATGCCAGATTTTGATTGGCTTCAAGAAAATGGCACCCTGGTGCTGGGTTTTGCAACCTCCAGAATGGAGGTGCTATCCTTGACACCAAAGGCGCTTCACTTTTGCCTCGAAAACAGTGCCAACTTGAAAAATGTGCCACCAACCTCACATAAGTGGCCTCGCGTGCACTGACCCTGAGCGTTTGTTTTGCCTTTCTCTATCTAGTATGGGGATTGCGCAAAATGCCATCATAAAAGGATAACGTGAGAGGGAATTTAAAGTTTGTCCTTAAATGAATGATATCATGGAATAAAGTGAGAGGGGATTTAAAGATTTTGGTAATGTAAGAATGACGTTGTCCCATGGCGTTTAGCACCCCTTTAGAGCGCTTTCTTGCGATGGCAAATATGCTAGGATGTGCTGGGATTTGCCGCATCTCTTGTTTTTCAGCTGACAGCTTTGGGCATTGCAGGTGCTCTAGTGGAGACGGAAATTCTTCCTCTCCACCTGGGCATTATGGGGCTAAACCCCTTTTTTTCTTAAAAATGCAACCTTCCTAGTGAATCGCTGGCTGTTGTTTAACCTGCATCTGACAATCGCTGACAATGGCTGGCAACTCCAAGCCGAAATCCTATGCGGGGACGGACTCCGAGGAATGCTGCAATATGCGAGCCCGTGCCAGCCTTCTGGTACGCGGGAATGCTCTCTTAGCAAGCCTAGTTGGGGGTGTATGGGACTCAAAGTGTAAACTGTAAAGATCCAAAAAGCCAACGAGGAAAGCTAGTGTTTATTCATTAGCCCCCGATGGTTTCCAACACCTTCTTGGTGACCGTCTTCCTCGTCCTCATCGCCACAATCGCATGCCAAGCACCACCCTTCCCTGCCCCTCGGCTCTCCCCTCCCTGCTTTCCCTCCATCTTCAGCTTTGGCGATTCCAAAGCAGACACTGGCAACGCTCAGGCCGCTTTCCCCTTCGAATCTCGTTCTGAATACGCTCCTTACGGTCGCACTTTCTTCAATCGGCCTTCCGATCGCTACTGCGACGGGCGACTCGTCATCGATTTTCAAGGTGCGTTGGCATTCACGCCAAGGTGCGTTTCAGAGAAGCCTTCTCTTCTGCGTGTTCTTGTTCTGTGTAGGTCGCCGTGCTCCTCCCTCAGTGAGATCACCCCTTTTGTGTGAGTGTGGAGGATAGAAAACTAGTCAGATTTGGATTTGGGCGAAGCACGAGACACATTGACCCTGTTGTCTTGTTCTCCTGCTCTTCCTTTCTCAGTGGTAATACCTGTTTGCCTCCCAAATTGGCAGTCCGGTCAGCCTAGATATTTAAATTGGGTGAACGCTTAGATATCTGCGATATCGTGCTTCTCTTCGAGTTTCGAAGGGCATGCCGTCTCCCTTCAGCGTAGAGAATAGGCCTAGGAATTGAAGTGGGGTGAGGTGAACAACTAATTAAGTACTCGAGATTCCGGACGGCTTTGCTAACCTTGCTTGGATATGTGTACGGCAGCTCAGGCTTATGGACTACCTTTGCTCAGCCCCTATTTTCGCGGATTGGGATCTGATTTCCGTCACGGTGCCAACTTCGCAGCCTCCGGGGGAGGGGCAATTCCTAACCTGACGGCCATTCCTTTCTACTTGGAACGCCAGTTCCTGCAGTTCAGGAAGCTTAAAGGTCACTATCTCGACCTGCAACATTCAGGTCTGTGGTAAATCTGAAGGCATCAAGATTACTCTCCGAAGTGAATAGGGCAGAGTGCGTCCCTATCTGTTCGCATCCGTCTCGGATGAATTCGTTTGGTGGGTTTGTGTAGGCTACTCTCTGATGCCAGCAAACGAGTATTTCGGAGAAGGCTTGTACGTGATTTCCACAGGAGAGAACGATTATAGAGTTGGCATTGTGAATCAAGGTCTGACTGTAGCGCAGATCAAGGCAGAGATGGTGCCCCGAGTGGTAGAAGTGATAAATGCGACGGTGAAAGTAAGCAATCGGCGTGTCCTTCCGAATTTCAAGCTCGTCTATCTCGCCGGCCCCTTTTAGTTTTCTTTTTCCTATTGTCCTTTGAATAGGACTTGGCAGACACAGTGTTCAATGAGCAAGTGTTGGAAGAATCGTTTTGGGTTGTTTTGCACAGGGACTGTATGGTGAGGGGGCGCGGAAGTTCCTGGTGGTGGGCATTGCGGCAGACGGATGCATATCGCGTCTACTCACGCTACTTCCGTCGGCCTCGGAGGATCTGGACGACTTGGGATGTTTAAAATCAGTGAACGACTACGTGCGATACCACAATGCGAGGTTGAGGGAGGCCGTGAAGCAGCTGAGGCTGGAATATGGGGATGCGGAGATTTCCTTCGGAGACTACTTCGGCGTGAACGTTGAGATTCTGTCAAATGCCGCTGCTTACGGTAAAACTCTCACTCAAAAATATTCCTTTTCGTGCACAATTAATTTTAAAAGAAAATACACCACGAGAATACCTTATAGATCTTTTCTAGAAAACAAGTAATCTAATATCCAAGACTTGATGTGAGGGGACAACCATGCCTTACTAAGATAACAAGGTACTACCTTGTTATCTTAGTAAGGTATGTTGGGTAAAAAAGACTAAGGGAACGCATATGCCAATATCCTTGATTCTTGCCTTGCTTCTTGGACATTGTTGCTCCTTGGTTCCATTAAAAAACTATTCTAAAATACATCTTTCTTTAGAGTAGGATGTAATGTGACAAGTCTCTTTGGTTTACCAAGTAAAGCGAGGCCTACAATAGTCTACAATGAATGCCCAAAGTCCATAGGTTGTACTCATGAGTTTGAAATAATGCCACTCTTAGATAAGGGCAAGCCCAGTTGTATGTTGATATTATGGGTCATACAATAGGGTTGCCGTAAATTTTGCTTTTCTTTTTTTAAAAAGGGAATTTCACAAAGTGTGAATGAAAGCAAGCGTATTGAGTGTGTAGCTTGTTGGTGGTGATTATGGAAATTTGCAGGATTCATTGAGACTCACATGGCATGCTGTGGGTTTGGAGGCAAATACAATTACAATGCGGTGGTCCAATGTGGGCAATCTGGGGAGGTGGATGGAAGGAATGTGACCGTGAAGTCATGTGACAATCCATCATCATTCATCAATTGGGACGGCATACATCTCACAGAGCACTTTTATGAGTTGGTAGCCAAGGCCTTCTTGCAAGGGCGCTATGTGGACCCACCACTCACCTTACCTCCCTTTTGCAACCCTGACTTCTCTTACTTTAACTCTTCATAGTCATAATCACTTGCACAAAAATTGAATGATGACATGATTAGTTA